>NC_142578.1:11746666-12052500 GCF_041283825.1 Pyrus communis
CAAGCCATCTGCGCAGCCTAGTAGGAACGTAAACAACGATGAAGAGCCACTAACCAAGATGAATCAAATTTATAGCATATTGGCTAAATCTGAGCATTTGGGGACCACCAGCAATTCCAAAAAAAGGAAGATTTAGCAGGCACTACTAGTCTCACAGGTCCAAGCAGCCAACGTCCAACCAAGACCCATCATTGACTTCACCGAGCAAGATGCAGAAGGCGTTGACTTTCCACATGATGACACACTAGTAGTATCTGTCCAACTGGCCCATGTTATAGTCGACATAATGATGGTCGACAATGGAAGTGTAGTCAACTTACTTCAACTCTCAGTCATTCAGAAGATGGGCCTAGAAAGCATAATCATACGACGAGTAAAAGTACTCACTGGATTCAACGGGCATACCTCAACTGCCATCGGCCATATCACACTTGACGTGAAGACATCACCAGTTGTCTCAAAGCAGATATTCACAATCGTAAATGACCTATCTCCCTACAATGGGATTATTAGGAGACCTTGGTTGATCAAGTTGGATGCCGTTACTTCCGTCACGTACCAAAAAATCCAATTTCATATCCCAAGAAGAAGAGTTGGAGAAATCAAGTCTGACCAGGCCGCATCCCGACGATGCACTGTGCAAATATTGAAAGAATTAAAGAATAAGACCTTTATCCCCGTAGAGGCCACCGAGATCCAAAAGGATGAAGAAGCTACCAAATAGCAATTACAGCAGGCGAATCAAGAAGATGGCACCCAAGTAGGCAAAGTAGGATGGAAACCTAAAGAGGACGCTAAAGACATCATCCTTGATCCCCAACAGTCGGAAAAGAGGGCTAAAATCAACTCACGTCTAAGCCTAGCCGAGAAGAAAGAACTCACGGCTTTCCTGAGGGAAAATCGAGATGTTTTTGCATGGTCACCATTTGACATGCCCGGCATCGACCCTAAGATAGCTTGCCACAAGTTGCACGTCGATCCCGCAGATAAATCAGTGATCCAAAAAGAAGACATCTCGTACCCGAGTGAGTAGCGATCATCGAGGTAGAAATTGACAAGCTATTGGAGGCCGAATTCATAGAAGAGATAGCACACTAGCATGGTTTGCCAATGTCGTACTAGTCAAGAAGAAAGAGAAAAGCAAATGGAGGGTTTGCGTAGACTACACCAACCTCAACAAAGCATGCCCAAAAGACCCTTATCCTGTCCCCCGGATCGATCTACTAGTAGATTCAACTTCTGGGAACTAGCTGCTTAGCTTCTTAGACGCATACTCCGGCTACAACCAAATAGCCATGTAGGAGCCCGACAAGGAGAAAACCGCGTTCGTGATAGAGCGGGGCACCTACTGCTACAAGGTCATGCCTTTTGGCCTCAAGAACACGGGAGCCACTTACCAAAGACTAGTAAATATGATGTTCAAGAAGAAAATTGGGGTAACCATAGAGGTCTGTGTCGACGATATCATGGTAAAGGGCAAGCAGCGGTTAGACCACATTCGCAACTTGGCAGAAACTTTCAATATCCTTAAAAAGTACAAGATGAAGCTCAACCCTACCAAATGCATGTTTGGAGTATCTTCAGGCCGATTCCTAGGGTACTTAATAACTCAATAAGGAATTGAAGCACATCCCAACCAAATCCGAGCGATCCTAGAGATGAAGTCTCTAACTACCTTGAAGGAGGTCCAAAGCTTGACCGGACAAGCAGCTGCCCTCAACCGCTTCCTCTCACGGTCCACCGATCGATGCAAGCTTTTTTTCAAAGCTATCAAGATAGCAAAATGAGACAAATGGGATGAAGAGTGTGAAAAAGCTTTCCAAGACTTGAAGAAATATCTCACATCACCTCCCTTACTATCCAAGCTAGAAGCATTTGAAGATTTATACATTTACCTGGCAGTCTCTGAAGTAGCAATGAGCTCTGCCCTCATACGAGAAGAGCTGAGGGCCCAACTGCAGGTATTCTACACTTCTAAAGCTCTTCTTGATGCAGAATAAGATATTCGAAGATCAAAAAATTAATTTTGGCATTAGTAGTTGTGGCTCGGAAGCTCAGACCATACTTTCAAGCTCATACAATCATTGTCATGACTCAGTATCCTCTACGATCAATCTTATATGGTTCGGACGCTTCTCAACGAGTGATGAAATGGGCATTCGAACTTGGCCAATATGGTTTAGTTTTCCGACCTCGCATAGCGATAAAGGCCTAAGCCTTAATGAACTTCATAGCAGAATTCGCACCTAACCTAGGCGATGCAACAGAGCAGCCTAGCAATACTCCAGAAGAAACCGAACACACCTTAGCCATGCTTGCACCCCCAAGCGAAGATTTCTAGCATTTGCATGTTGACGGCGCATCCAACTACAAAGGCTCAGGAGCAGGCGTGGTCCTTGTTACCTCAGACGGCTCAATGTTCGAGCAGGCGATCATTTTAGGCTTTAAAGCATCTAATAACGAAGCAGAGTATGAGGCCTTACTAGCAAGCCTCCGAATGGCAAAAGACTTGGCGGTAAAGAAGCTCGCAATTCATTATGATTCCCAACTAATCACCAGCCAGGCTACTGGGGAATACAAGGCAAATCATCCAAGGATGGTGCAATACCTAGAGAAAGTACGCTAGCAACTTAAGGCATTTCAGACTTACACTCTCACTCAAGTTCCGCGGGCAGACAATGCCCATACAGATGAACCAGCCGGTTTAGGCTCCACTCTCGACCTCCAATTTAAACGCTCCATTCCAGTGGAATATCTAGACAAGCCAAGCATAGAGATGGAGCCGACAACCGAAGTGTCACAGGTTAGTGTAACTCCCAACTGGCAAAGTTCTATTATAGACTACTTGGTCAACGACACACTACCCACTGAAAGATTGAAGTCAAGGAAGCTCCAAATCAAGGCGGTACGCTACTATATGTGGAACGGCATTCTCGTCCAAAGATCCTACACCGGACTGCATCTTCGCTGCTTAGCACCTCCCGATTTATTAGTTATATTTTGATGTTTTATTTATTTTTTTATTCCTATTTTAATGTATTAATTACATTTAAATTTCATTTCATTTATCATAATATTTTAATGTCTACATTTAGGCAACTAATTTTTTTTTATAATATATAGTCCAATAACAATTTTGTATGTTCTTCATTTAGGTACATTAATATATTTGAATATTTCGGTATATCCATCAATATAAACATATTAGTACATTAATTCATCGATATAAACACATACATGCATTTTGGTACATACATTTTGGCACACACATTTGAGTGTTTTTTTTTTTTTTTTTTTTTTTTGAGTACAACAATATATTTTTCACTAAGGCAAGGGGAGTTCGGCTAAGCCACACAATGGACAACTTAATTTGGTATCGAATTCGCCATCCACAAGATTTGAACCTAATACCTCTCATTTGAGTATTGACTTTCAGGTACATTAATTCAATATACTATATTTCGGTACATACATTTCGGTATTGACATTTAGGTACATTAATTCAATATAATACATTCCGGTACATACATTTCAGTACGTACATTTTGGTACATACATTTCGGTATTGACATTTAGGTTACATTAATTCAATATAATACATTTCAGTACGTATATTTCAGTATGTACATTTCAGTACATATATTTTGGTACGTACATTTCAGTACGTACATTTCGGTACGTACATTTTGGTAGGTACATTTCAGTATTGATATTTAGGTACATTAATTCAATATAATACATTTCAGTACATATATTTAGGTTCATTATAATATATTTCGGTACAATCATGTAGGTACAAAAAAGTCAATTATATATATTTCGGCAAAATACAATCATGTATTTATATATTTTGTACACAAATTTCTTTTAATATTTTCTCATTTATGTTCATTTATAATTAAAGAACTAGATATGTGCATATTAATAAAATTAAAATTTAATATGGAGAGATTAAATAAAAATACACATTAAATAACAAAAATTGAATATAAATTTTGATAAAAGTACACTTTTAGGGATTAAACTGAATATGTAATCTAGCACCAGGTTTTTTTTTTAAATTTTAATTTTTTGCAAGGACTAATGTTCAAAAACCCCCAAAAAATATAATGGGCATTTTTAATGTTAAAGCGGAAAAATTTGTGAGATCAATGTTTTTTATTTTATTTTTTGTTTTCATGGTGAAGGAAAGTTAAATGAAGGGGAGTTGAGGGATTCACTTTCTCCCTTGTCATTTTCCAAGCCTTGACTTACTAAACATGAGAAATGCGACACTTTCTCATTCTCAAGCTCTCTTTCGCATACCAAACGTGGTTTAAAAGGTATTTTATACACATAAACTTCAAAATTAAAAACACAAATATTATATACCGAAAGATCTGTATATAGCTCAAATAAACTTTGAAAATAATAAAAGAAACACGACGCTTTAATCTTTTGTTTTTGGACAGAATGTGCAGATAGAAATACTTTGACGTTATTGTTAAAAAATGCTTAATTTTAAGTAAAATTTTGACAAACAAGGCTCACAATTTTATGAGCAGAGGATACAAAATCTCAAGTTTCTCTTGTTTATTAAATGAGTCCAGGAAGGGCTTATGTCATGGTTCGACTTTTATTACATTACATTATACTTATACACACTAGTAGTAAGTTCGAAATGGGACCGAATAATTTTAGTTTAACAGATTATACTTCAATATTTGCAACATAGATATCGACCGCATAAACATTTGTGACAAGAAAAATTGATCGTTTTGGCTAATTTTCTTTCAACTTTTGAAGGTCGCTTTCCTTCACGAAGAGGCCATGGAAGCCGTAAGGAACCCGGCGGGGCAGCTTCAGAGCCGCCACTATATCAAGCTGCGGGGACTTCGCATCCATCACTAAGAATTTAGATTCTCCTGTCTTCTCATCATGCACAAATGACACCACGTACCCATCATCCTCCTCCGCGTTTGGATTCTCCGGCTCTCTAGCAACAAAGAAAGGCTCACCGCCGTAGCAATTTGGTCCGTACATCCTGCAGGCCAACGTGGGTTCATCCCCGTTGGACGACACATCTAGATCCAGCTTCACCAACCCTGCACACTTCGGTATTGAATCATCAGGGTGCATTGATTCTTCAGAGACAGATCCATACACAAACTTGTTCTTTTTCCCCACGTAAGCCCGATTGATCACCCCGAATTCTAGATTCCTTATGGAGATGGGTTCCCTTGTCACAATCCCTGTCTTAAGATTGATCCTCACTTTCTCTACCGATGCACGGAACAGGTCCCATCTCTCAAAAACGTATTGTACCGACAATACATTTGGTGCAACCAGAACAATGCTATCATCTTCTTGAACGTCGTCCCATGCATTAATGGTGTGCAAGATGTTGAACCCCGGAACATCAAACCACTTTATCTCAGACTCGTCAACTGCGTACCTGGGAAGTACTCCGATCTTAGGCACTTTGGAGGGATCAAATACGACTGGAGTTCCTCCCGTAGTGATCATTTTAATGGGATTCACTGTCAT
Source organism: Pyrus communis (assembly GCF_041283825.1). Lineage (NCBI taxonomy): Eukaryota > Viridiplantae > Streptophyta > Magnoliopsida > Rosales > Rosaceae > Pyrus > Pyrus communis. The sequence continues at coordinate 11,752,193 of NC_142578.1, forward strand.
TTGTATGTCAACAAATATGGCATATTTCTTGGTGATTGCAAAGTCGTGGAGGATAGATCGATGGCGCATAGAGAATATGGGCACGTCCGGGTGCTTTGTTCCGTCTGCATCGAAGTGAAAATAGGTGAGGTATGGAAACACGGGGCTGTAGCGGAAAGCAAAGGTTTCTCCTGTTTCGGGGTCTGTCTTTGGATGAGCTGTCATGCTCGTGGAGAGCTTCTGGTCGAAATCATGCCGCCCCAGAGTTTGTATATCTCCGTTTGATGTCAAGCGCATGGCGTAAGGAAGGTCAGACTCGCAAAGCGCATAGAGACGGTTGCCAAAGAGAGCTAAACTGGTGTTTGCGACACCAAAGCCGTTAGCAGGATTCAGCTGACCAACAATGATTCGAGTAGCCAGGAGAGCCGCGCGCATGGTAGAGGCAAGGAGGCCGTTGAAGCAAGAGAAGATGCTGGGAAAGAGAGGATATCCGGCTTTGCGCTCCACGGTGTATTTATAGGTCTCGACGTAGCGGCTGCAAAGTGTTGCTCGGCCTTGGGAGATCATGATGGAGTGAAGCATGCCGTCGCCATCGAAAAGGTGGTAAGGCCGCCCTTGGGGAAGGAATTGGGGGTTAGGGCCGTTGCGGATGTAGGCACCGTCAAGGCATGGTGGCAGAGAGCCATGTATCAGCTCGCACTCGGTTGGGGGAAGCTCTTGGGTGACCGGAGCAAAGTTGTCGGAGACTACGAGCCTCCGGTCGATTGAAGGTCGGAGAAGTGGAGGCTCTATGGAGTTGTTTATGAAGTCATCCAGAGATTTCAAGATCATCGCACATCGTTTCTTTGGAGCAATATCATCATCAACATTTGTTGCTATAGCTGCTAGTACGGGTAAGGATGGAGAAGGACTAGTTCTCTTTGGAGGTTGCAGTTTTCTTGTGTTCGGATTATTGAGATTTTTATAAGTGGAAATTGTGGGCAAAAAAGAAGAACACAACGCATCCATGTAGATTGGGATCATTACGTTGCATGCAATGAAGGGATGTTAGGATTTTGAGCTAATTAAATATGAATTCCAAGTCAATTTACTTGACCCCAATTTAGTCCATATTAGCAAGTTATCAACTTCAAACATAGGGCAGACTTCTAGTCAAACAATACATGCTAAATACAGGTTCTCAATTTGCAAGGACGATGTTTGATGTACACACTACATGCTCATGTGACTTGAAATATGTTGAATCTGGTGAATTATCCACTTGAATCTAATCTTAAGCAAAAATCATAAACTAAGTTTAATAGCAACTTTTTCATCTCATTGTATTTTGATTCAAACCATTACCTTTTCACTTAATCTAATTTATAATGCTACTATTGTTTGTAATTATAAGAAAATAATAATAACAATCTAAGCTTTTGGACTGTGCTCTGAACACTCCTTCTAACTTCTAAAGCCATCTCCAATGGAGAGGGCTAAAGGCCTAATAACCAACAAATGACCTGACTTATCAAAAAACTCATCTCCAACTGATGGCTGGATTATAATGCTATGGATCCCAACAGATTATTATTTGGCCAAAGGGGCATCAGACTAGCCAAATGTAGCCCTCATCTTAACCCATTTTCTAGGACCCAGCTCCTCATTTATAATAATTAATTGAAACTCAACAGATAGATTTGAAAGTATCCAATGGTAATTTAATTAAATTAACCAATAAATTTAAAATATAAAGTTAAAACTAATGAATTATTGAGGGGGCAATGTTTAGCGTCTTCGATTGGTGATGGTATATGAATATGGTCTAAGATTGTTCATTCAAAAATAATTTTTTGCAAAGCTACAATTATGGACGGGGCTATGTTTAGCCCTTTCGGTTAAAGATGATATAAGATTTCCCGACCAAACTCACAACGGAAGAGGATTCTCTCCCCTTCTAATCTCTCTCATCTTTCTTCCTCTCTGACTTGAACATTTATGATTGAGCAACGTTTACATCTTATATTAATTTTTTTACAGAAACAAAAAGATAAAAAACAAAATGTAAGAGGAAAGAAAAAAAGAGAATGAGAATAGAAAGGGAGTATTATACTCCACTCACGACATCCCTTTTTAACATTTCTGCCAAATATTTATTCGATTTTATGTAGTGTGTGTACTTATTTGACGGATCAGGATCATCTCCTAATCTATGGATGAAGATCCTCATGATCAATGGATGTGGGTCGTTGGATGAAAATCCAACGGTTATAATTATTATAACTTTAAAGGGACCTCTCTATTTATAGCTGTTGAATTTTCATCCAACGGTTCACATCACTTGATCATGAGGATCCTCATCCTTAGATTAGGAGAGGATTCTGATCCTTATGTGACCTCACACTGACGACATCCCTTTCAAATTGACTTCGTTTTAAATTATGTACTTTTTTTTTTTTTCCTTTGACAAAAAAAAATTTGCGTACTTTTTTGACCTCACACTTACGTCCAATACTGTTCCTTTGTCAGCTAACTTCAAATGTTTCAGATTAGGTGGCCAGCTATAGTCCAACCTATACATCTACTATTCCAGATATGGTTCTAGACAATGTAACGTGCTTCGTTGAATAATTCAATTTGTATTATTAAGGGCTGCTTCTTTTCTTCTTATTTTTGGTCAACTAACATATAAATATAAAGGGATTTAAAATGTTGTAAGTATAATTTATTGAACAATTATGGAAGTTATAGAGAGGGTGTAGCAATGGTAGAGAGAAAGAGAAAGGTGTGTAATTATGAGATGTGTAAATACTTAAGTAAATAGCGCATCAAGTCTTCAGCGGTGAAGTAAGTACAGTTGAGGAAGTTGTCAGCACAATGAGAGAATGTGAGTCTCAAATTAACAAAAGAATGCATAAAAAGGTAAAACTCACAAAACCTCGCTATGGTAAAACTCAAGGTGGGAGAAAAACCCATAGACTAAGAAGAAAAGTGAGAAGTTATATTAAATCAAAACTATACATCTTCTGGACGTAAGTAGAAGAGCTCACAAGGGTATGATCAGTCCAGGATGGGTGCCTCGTTAAAACCTAGTTAGGTAACAAAAACCCAGTGGAAAAAATGTTCATAATCGTAAGGAAAAAGAATACATTAAGATCAAGTGAGTATACTTCTAGATACTCGCCCTGAGTTTGACAGAACTTCCAAATGAGAACTATAAGCATCGCATAAGAATAGTTAGGCATACCAATTCCTCGGACAAGCTCCTGGAAGGTTGACTTTAGCAATGACGTCGTGTAGAGGTCGGCAAGGTTGTCTGGGATTGGTTTGCATGACTTCAATCTCCTAATGCTTTGTTGATGTAGATGTAGACGTAATATGTCTTGATGTCAACTTTGTTGATGTATCATGTCTTGGTCAGGTTGATACATACAACATAGTCTTTATGGATCGTTATTGAGACTCAACGATGGATGAAAATAACAAGTACTTCGAATATGCTCAACAAGAACTCCTAACCATGTCTCACGTGTGGCGTAGTGAAGTGAGGTGAGTCTTGGAACGTTTCGAAGATTTCACAACTAAGGTCATCTTGTGGACTTGCAAGATATTGCGATATCCCTAATGGTAAATACATAACCATTCGGGGATGTGCCTTGTGCGACCTTGATAAGTAACCTGCATCAGCATAACAAACAAGGCAAGCATCATTTCGAGGATCAGGGGGTTGGATTTGCTCGGGATGGGTTAGGATTTGCCCAAATCCGTAGTATTTTCAGGATAGTCGGAAACGTCTTTAATACTAATCAGTGGCTGCGTGTAGGCGCAGTGCTGCATCTTTACCAATAGATCAACAATGAAAGAGATGTTCTTTTTAATTGTAATGAGCTAAGTATAACAAGCACAAAGTTGAACTCATATATGGAACTTCAAGTTTCTTAACCTCTTCAAGGGTCTCATTTGCATATAGCATATGGAAGATCATAGGTATACTCAAAAGGTAACACCTTCGGGGTGTAGTTCGACTAGTAAACCAAAGTACCGTCAAAACAATGCTTGAACTTCAAGTCAAGATGAGTTTTCCTAATATCATTCATCCCAAATTTCGTGTTCAGGTGCGAGATAGTTTTCTCAAGTTTTTCTAAAGTATTAGTGAGATTCATGTCAACAACATAAACTGTAACTCTAGCAATTCAGAATAAGACTTCTTAGTTTAACACGCAAGGGCATTCATTCAATCCCTGACTGATCAAACAATCACTTAAATGGGTATACCACATCCACCAGATTGCTTCAACCATAAGTGAATGTCTTAAATGAGTTGAGAGGGTGTTCCGTGGTTTGGAACTATTTAAGTCAGTCCATGTAATTCTTCGGGAACTTATATGTAAATCTCCATATCAATATCCCTATGGAGAAACACTAACCACATTTCATAACGATGCAATCAATCACAGGACGTTGAAGAGAAATCTTGCGCCGTAAGGCCTACATCATATTGCACTATTTCATTCATCTCATTACGCTTCCTTTCCCACTTGTAACACAACAGGCTTACCTTGGGTAGTGTAGAAAAGATAGGTCCAAAACACACTTTGGTAAGGAATTTAACCTGGATTGTAGTTTCGGTTGTCCAATCAGTTATACATTGTCACTTAATCAACGGAACACGGTTCAATATCGTCGCTTTTCATTTATGTTGGAAGCTACTATATAAGTGAAAACTTCATCAATGGTAATCTCATTTCAATTCCATTTTCTCATCCAAACTAGTATACTGGACCAAGAACTTCAAGTCTCGAGAGTAATCCGGATTTATCTCATGAGATGGAAATGATTTGAGACAACGATCAAGTATATATTTATTTTGTGTCGTGTCTTCCTCTTCTAGGGAAGTGAATCCTATGAATCGAGTGATTTGTCGTGCTCCAAGCCAAGACAAATTGATTAGTTATCCACGGGTATACCAGACCGTCTAACAAGGTCGTCCAAGCCGTCCAACAGAGACGGCACACCCTCCAGGGATGTTGACTTAACATTCGTTAAGTACGTCTATCCTTGCAGGCATGTTTACAGCTGGTATATGATCTCATCACTTTAGCTAGATCAGAAGAATACGTATGGAGCAATATTCTGAAAGCTAGAATTCATCGCACTTAATTATCACATTTGTGCGGTATAGGGATAGAGATGAGACATAGTAGGCAACATCCACACAACTTCGCGTTATTCGGGAAATGAATCCTATGAATCGAGTGATTTGTCGTGCTCTAGGCCTAGACAGATTGATTAGCTATCCATGGGTATACCAAACCGTCCAACAAGGGTGTCCAAGCCGTCCAACAAGGACGGCACACCCTCCAGGGATGTTGACTCGATGTCCGTTAAGTACGTATATCCTTGCAGGCATGTTTGCAACTGGTTCATGATCTCGTCACTTTAGCTAGATCAGAGGAATATATCTGGAGCAATATTCTAAAAGCTAGAATTTATCGTACTTGATTATCACATTTGTGCGGTACAAAGATAGAGATGAGACATAGTGGGCAACATCCACACAACTTCGTGCTGTTCTACAGGAACGTTGGCATTATTATCTCCCTTTAACGGCGGGAAGACTGTCTCATTGAAGTGACAATCAGCAAATAAGTTGTAAAGAGATCGTTTGCAAGGGCTCTAAGAGAGCTAAGGTGAAGGAGAATCATAATCGACAAAGATTCACATCCTTCTTTTAAGGACCCATATTGGTATGTTGCGACAACGCAACTTGGCACATGGAATGCACACCCAAATCGTGTAAATACGAAGCGTCAGGTTCGTACCCAGTAACCAACTGTAACGTCAAATAGGTTGGGTGGCAATGGGCCTCAAGGCAAACCAACATAGATGCGTACAAGATTGCATAGCCCTAGGTAGAAACTGAAAACTTGGTACATTTACCAATGTCTGGGCGATCATTTAAATTGCACTTTATGATCTCTAGGCAAGGCTATTTGGGGTGAACATGGCAATTTTATGTTCAATCATAAACCCAAAACACATGCAATACTTTATCGAAAATCGTCGATATAAACTCCCCGACATTATCTAGTCTCTCAGACTTTAAGGGATAAGTAGAGTGGTGAACCCTTAATTAGCCAGTGGGTTTGGCAGCAATGTGTGTGGACAAACATGTGACTAGATTGTCAATTCATCAACCAAAACTATAAGTATTTATATGGTCCGTATTTTAGTTGAATTAGTCCATATATATTCCCTTGAATCCACTATGAAAAAGGGTGATTCGTATCTTTGCCAGGGATGATTTGGAAATCAATTTCCCCAACAAGCAGGTTTGGCAAAATGTGCTTGTAAGCACAATATCCTTACTTCGGGTAAGGAGATGTGTCGTAGTATCATTGTTCGACCTAAGTGTCCCAAAATGTCATGCCAAATCAAGTAAACTACTTAATCACCAGGCTCCAAGCCGACTACATGTGGTGTGTTCCCAGTTGGGAGACAACCCATTAGCCCTAAAGTAAAGCTTCAGGCTCATTTTTGGAGATGGTGCAAAGATATTTCACTTTATTTTCTTCAGTGGTTTCATTCATGATCATTGTCATCTCGAATATCCTTTAAAACTCAATGACGTTCTTCCGGAATTGGGAGAATATAGGGTCTCTTAAGTTGTAATGTAGTGCCATTCATACAACGATGAGCGTGCCAATGCTCTTAATCAGGTTAGATAGACCTGAAGCAGTTGCTAAAGATGTGATTTAGGCATAAGGTTAGTGTGTGTAGTATCGCATTCATCCAGACAACTAACTGTCCCACATTCGCACTTAATCACGTATTTAATTGAATTCGGTCATATGTATACAAGAAACATGATTCAATTAACATGTATTCAAGGACAATATCAATAAGATTATCCATAACTAAAACAAATACCAAACTTGAATCCAAGAACATGGAAAAATATTCACAAAGTAAACCAAATTTACTAAAGGGATTCGGCTAACAAGGCTAGCCATGTCAAAATTATGCTTTTCCAACAATGTTTGGTGGAGCAAAATTAGTCTCACATATTGACTACGAGAATGGTAATCCTCAACGACATTGGTAGGTGCACAAACAGATGCATAACCAATGGTCTATTCCATCGAGACAGAAGCAGATTCTGTAGGGTTAAGGTTTGAAATATTATCCCTTATTCTTGAAGTTTTAGGTCTTAGGTGCCAAAGATCATGTTTTGAGCATGATGCCACACCTTGGCAAGCCCTGATTCTACCATATGTTGTAAAAACACACTTGAAATTGGATTGTGAGAAAGACAGACCCAAACTTGGGTTCAGTAAGCTCCAGTCGAAGCTGGAGGGGTATGTTCGGTAGGCTCTGCCGAAGCAGAGTAATTGTGACAACCCGTCCCAAATTTTACGTTTTTATTAATTTTAGAAGCGTGAATTTACGAAAATGCCCTAGAGGCAAGGACTTTGACTTCCGTTGATCATCGGTTAAAGTGACGTATGACTTATTCTTTTAGCATATCCTCGTAGTACTTTCCACTACGAATGCATAGGCGAAAGCCGTTTGCGAGTCCAAATTATAACAGTATAATTACGGACGTTTGAAGTTGGTTATTTAAAGGTAGTTAAATTATTTGAACTCCCACCTTGTGGGAAGACTAACTAATCAGCCTTAAGTAAAGAGAAAAAGGGACCAATCAAATTAAAAGGGATGGAGGACCAATGAGAAATCAGAAAGAAAAATTCCCTTTGGGTTTTCCACTCGAGACCAATCAAATTCCCTTGGGGTTTTCCACTTGTGACCACCCATTTTCCAAGGCCGATTCCGGCCACCTCCGGTGGAGTTTTTCGACGCCGCCACCACCATCTTGAAGCTCTCATTCCCCTCTACAAAACCCACCCAAGAACCACCTTGATTAACCACGGTATGTGGCGGTTTGAGGCCACGAAAGTTGACGGTTCTCACTGTGCTCCGGCTACCCTTTTTTATTTTTTCGGCAAATCGGCAAAGCGAATGACAATGCCACCACTTTGGCTTTGTAGCCCATCCTCCCAGGATCAAAACCCAACCAACCTTGACCCCGTTGGACCACCGTAGACGAAGAATTGACACCGGGAAGCTTTAGGCACCCGCCGGCTTCGTGGGCAAAATTGACCATCTTCTGTCCACTTTTGGACTTTGTGGCAGGTATGAAAGTTGTTCCTCTTTTTGAGATATTTATTCCTGTAAATTTTGGTAATTTTTGGAAATAGTTAGATTTTCCGGTGAGTCGGGGCGACCGACTAACACCCATGGCGGCCCGTGCGGGGGCGCATGGCCAATGGGCCGCCAGTGCTATTTTTAGGCTATGTTAAATGTCTTGAATTTAGTCTTGATATTCGATTGACGTAGGTTGATCGTTGGAACCTAAATTCTCTACGATACGTTAATAGGTATTTATGTGAATCGACGATCTAACCGTTGGATCGTCACCAAACTTTGTTACATTGTAGTACATAATATTTGAAGAATGTAGGAACTTACAGATTGGGAATCCGACATACAGATCTTTCTGAATTGGATTTGTAAGTTCATAAAATAAAACATTAACCGCTAATCAGTTTTGGGAATTGGCGAGGATCCAACCGTTAGATCGTAATAAAATTCTAGTATGTTATTTTAGAAGCATAATGTGGATCTTTGGAAGTTACGGATTGGAAATCTGATATACGGATCTTCCGAATCGAGTTATACAGGGTTGTAGATCCTACCGTCGATCAAAGATCGACTGTTGATTTTTGGTCAATGGGTCTCAAATTATTCTTGAATGTCCTTAAGGATATGTTTTATGTAAATTATGTATTCTATTGGTAAGAACTTTGAGACATGATTTGATAATTGGTCACAGGCGACGATAAATTGTGATGTCTCGATGTGCATGCAAGATAATCATAGCGTGGACTCCAGGTGAGTGGGTCTTTTTCTTTCATAGGCATATAATTGATAGTTCCACAAACACTTCTAAAGTGATCTATGCTTGTTACTTACAATTAATCATTGCGAACTACGAATAGCTTGATCCCTGTTTAGGGTACGTAGGTAGTCTAATAAGACGTTAGATGCAGCCATATAATAAATGAGATTAAATAATTTAGACAATAGCCTTTTTTAGTGAATTGAGTAATGTGAGGGACATTGGTGGGAAGTGTGAGTTTTAGCTTTATGATTTGGTGATTAAATGTTGATCAAAAATCAATGCGTGAAGAATCAAGAAATTGAAGTAAGGAAAGGTAAGTAATGATAGTTAATTTAACTAGTGTCTAATTGGGCTTATAACTGATGATTACTCTCAAAAGTAAATAGTTTGGGAGTAGGGTGTTATTGATTGTACATGTTACGCCGTATTTTATATTTTGGGAATATCATGAACTGTTTGGGTTTAGATTGCATTATGGCATATTCATATGGATATTACCTAAACCTAACTATTGTGAATGCTTTGAAGTGCTAAATGACGCCGCGGATGCCCATGTAAGCTTCAGGTGAGTACATGTTGATGATAGTGATGGTAGTGAGTATGATTGTGTTGAGATATATTATAGCTCATAAACTTGCACCTCGGTGTTAGTGCTCCCGCCCGTGTCCAAGACACAGTCTTTCACATGATGTTCACCTCCCGCACCTCACGCTCACCTTGGATCCAAGGTAGGTGCATAGTCCTGTGGTACAGACCACTTTAGATGGTTCCGACTCATAGGTGACCCGCGATTATTCGCACAGTCTTCACGTGATCATAACACTTGAGCGTATTTATTTACACCCAGTCTTGTCGTACAGACCACTTTAGGTGGTTTCGACTCGTGTACAGGTATACTTATTGAGCTATTGGCTAGCATGATTGATGAGATATGTGATGAAATATGGATAAGTCGTACAGGTCACAAAAGGTGACTCCAACTTATATGCTAGCCATGATTGATGAGATATGGATAAGTCATACAGGTCACTATAAGTGACTCCGACTTATATGCTAGCCATGATTGATGAGATATGGATACGTCGTACAGGTCACAACATGTGACTCCGACTTATATGCTAGCCATGATTGATGAGATATGGATAAGTCGTACAGGTCACAAGAGGTGACTCCGACTTATATGTTAGTCATATGTGATGAGATATGGGTGCAGTCGTACAGGTCACATTAGATAACTCCAACTAATATATCATTTTGTATTGATTAAGTTCATTTGGCCTACTTATTAACGCATGGTGGAGTTAATGGACATGGCAAACCGTGGTTTTGGCCATTTTTTAGTATGGTTTGAATATATGTATATATGTTGTATTGTCTTATGGAAAACGATACGGGTTTTACATTGAAAGGCATTACTTTTAAAGAGGTAATAACTTTGGGAAGCTTCATTTTATTGCTCACTCACACTCTCTGTTTGGTGCCCTTCAGGTATTAGATGCTGAATTTGTATCGACAAGGATCTGTGGCGAATCTTAGTATCGATGGATACTTCTGAGGGTATGATACTTACCTACACTTCTGTACCTTACTTATGCTCTGACGTCGTATGTGAAATGGGTTCGCTCCCGCTCACAACACACTCTGGTATTTAAAATTTTTAGGTTCAAATTTATTCACATTTTTCTACACTCTATCACATTTTATGGCTTCGTCACCTTTCAAGTGTCGGCCAGCACAGCTTAATTCAAGGTCCAAGAAGACTTTTTGGGTCGGGGTGTGTCAGTAATACCATTCGATACACCTTTACCGAAGCAGAGCATGGCTTTCAGTGCATCCTTGCCGAAGCAGGGCACCACCATTCGGTAGGCTTTGACCGAATTGGGTTAAGCCATTCGATAGACTCCAGCCAAACTAGGTTTATACCGTTCGGTAGACTCCAGCTGAACTGAATCTATACCGTTTAGTAGACTCTAGCTGAAGTTGGGCCTATACCTTTCTCTCACATTTGTGGTAGTAATCAGACCCGAGAATTTGGTAAACTTCCACTTTCTACACTGCTGCTTCAAAAACGAGTTAAAAACAAGGAAGGACGAGAAAAAGTATTCTCCGGTCAAAATTCTATTAGATTTATAAACTTCAAAATTGTACTCATTCATGGACATAATCATGGTGTGTTTTAGGTAATATCTCGCATGATCAAACAGTCTATAAGAGCAAGCCAAAGAGCCATGGAATCCTTGTTCGGGAGGTACTTACTTTTGTAATGCTTCAGGCATAATTCTTCGAATGAAGAGCATGGCAGAGTCTTATTCAGCTTTTCATTGCCATTGTTTGATTCAATGGTTTCTAAGCTACTTGGTAGTCAAGTGGAGATTCACGTCTTGTACCCCACATAAAGTCGTTTCTATTAGAAACATCCAAATAAGGAAAATCGAACTTGTGACGGTTCGACAATCCACTGAATTGGAGGGAACAAGATTGGGATTGGTGTTATGGGAATGAATCATCCATAAGCATCAAAGTTAGAACATTCGAGTTCTAAGACATGGTTTTGATGAAAAACGTCAGGTTTTCATGGGTGTATTGTTTTATGAAAACTTCAGGTTTCAAAGGCACTAAATTTGAAACTACAAGTTCAATTTAGTTTATGAACGTTTAGTTCATAAAAGAGAGGTTCCTGCAAGAACACAGAATACAATATACAAGTGTAGTAGATTTGGGTTGCTTCAAGAACTCAAGTGTGAGTGCTTTAAGACTACGAAAGAGAGTCAACGGTTCAAGGAAACGAAATAATTTATTGAATCGTTAATTGCCAAAAAGTGAGCTTCAGGCCAATAATTTTGGATTAATTGTCAGATTAATGGATTGCTGATCACTTTAATTAATTCAATAGATCGGGACCAAACGGGGTCGATCGTGGAAGCAAAAAATAATAATAACATTCGGGTTAAAATTATTTAAAATGCCAAAAATATAGCATTGGATTCGAAAAACCATAGCCCAATAATATTGGGCTTGGGTGCCGTGAGTAGAGTAGAGCCCTAGAGGCTTTTTTGGGCCTCAAGTTGGCTACAAAAGCAGCCCACATATAGCTGCAGGCCATGGGCCAAGAGACAGAAAGCCCAGCAGCAAGCTGCTGGCATGTTTGGGCCGAGATCAATACACAGGAGCAAGCCCAGCCCAAAGACTGGCTTGCAAGTGGTGCGGGGAAACCCCAGCTGGAGCTGGGTTTCGGTTTTGGGCCATAGGGATTAAGTCTAGCCTCGTGGGCTGGCTGATTGGAACACGGGCCATGGCAAAAGCTAAGCCCAACAACACAGCTGCTGGCATGGGCCGAGACGGGGTACCAGCCTAACTTGCGCTGGCTCGGGTCGGGGCTGCAAGCTTGTGGTACGAAACCAAACTAGGCTTATGGCCTGGTGTCCATAGTATGCAGCGAAGCCCAAAGGCTTCGGCAAAGATCCAAGATGTCGAACAACGTTGTCTTGAGAGGGTCATCCCCATAACTAGGCTTCAAGTCAGCGCGGTGGTCCTTGTGTTGGTGCGGCGGTGGTGCCGCAAAAATCCCAATTTCCCTTTTTTGCCGAATATTTAGGGTGAAAAGCTTAATTGCTTCTAAATTAATTTCAATGCTTTGACTCACAAATTCCACATAGCATAATTGTGTAATGCATGAACAAGTATATATATTGACAAAATATATGAACAAATATACAATATATATAATTGGAAGGAAAATATAAATATCAGGTGTTCATGCATCAAGGGGAATGTTTTCATACTTCATGGTTGTTTCAAATATGTTAATTTATTTTAAAAGAACCCAATTGGCAGAAAACAACTGAGCTTTGAATCTATGGAAGATCTTTCCCTGAAAGCCGGAATTGCATCTCCAATGCGTTGTATCACATTCAACAAAGAAAAATTAAATTGAATCAATAACATGTAGATTAATTCAATAAAATAATAAATTAATCATAAAAAGAATGATTAAAACATAATACTCCGCTAATTAAAGATCAAACTCTCTTTAGCGCAGCGTCAAGAGCGTGTTGATAACATGTTGTAGGCATAATTTACTGAACAATTATGGAGGCCATAGAGAGAGGGTGCGGTAATAGTAGAGAGAAAGAGAGAGATGTGTAATTGTGAGGTGTGTTCTATTTCACCCCATTGTGCCTTTATTTGTAGTAGAATGATAGGTAAAATCCTTACCCTTTACGATTACAACTCTTAATAGGTAATCAACTCCTAATAGGAATATAAAGAGATATTCCAAGATCTACGAGGATTTACACAATCACATTCCTAATCTAATAGGACTACAACAAAAAAGACTTCAAAAATTATCCGTTGGATGATGAAATTTATTTTTTAAGGCGGTAGCAAAATTTAGCCATTTTCGGTCTTGACGAAATTGTACTTATAAAACAAATAAACACCTTTAATCAAAGTCAAAGCCTCACGCGCCAAGGAGGTAGGGGTGGTTCAGTCAATGGATCTCCCATGCCTAAGTCAGTTTCTCTTTAAAGAGTAAGTGTATAAGACTTAATTGTGTAACAAAGGCTTACCAGAAACTGGTGGAGATGGGGTATTTATAAGGAAGTGGCCGGCTTAGGTGTAGGGTTTTGCCGACTTCCTATTGACCAAGGTGAGTCATTAGTAGGATGGATGAGGAAAGAATAATCCCAAAAATATTAATTATGAGATAGTACGGTAGCATCCTTGATTGATTGTTGATATGGATTCCTTAGTTGTTTGAGTTGATCTTTGATTAGAAGAGTATTAAAGATAGGATTTGGCAATTAATCTTATCTTTAATGCCTTTGACTTTTATTCCTCGCCATGAGCAGGGGAGCTTGGTGGTATCGTAGTCTGGTATTCAAGCCTCAAAGGATGTTGGATTGCGCGCGGAAATATTTACGGGCGCTACTCATTTAATACAGGCATTCTTGTCTTCTTAGCGAAAAAGTCCATGTTTCGTCTCTAGGATTTTTTAAATTATTTTTGGCTCCACGATGCCTTGTCACATCCTGGGTTGCACCAAAAAAATGGGAGTAGGTGTAGAAAATTTCAAGCTAAGTAGGAAGGCAGAGAATTTTTTCCTGATGGTTGTAGATTTTGCACTTTTACTTGAAAATTTAAGTTTTATAGGAAATGGAAACTGTTAGATCCCACATCGCCCAAGGAAGTGATCCTTATATGTATATTCCCATCCCTACCAAGCACGAGGCCTTTTAGGAGTTCACTAGCTTCGGGTTCTATCGGAACTTCGAAGTTAAGCAAGTAGCGAGCGAAATCTATCCCATGATGGGTGACCCACTAGGAAGTTCTCGTGTGAGTTCCTATAAACAAAACTGTGAGGGCATGATCGGGGCCTAAAGCGGACAATATCGTGCTATGGTGGAGTCGAGCCCACCTAGGGGAGTGATCCTTATATGTATATTCTCATCCTTACCTAGCACGAGGCCTTTTAGGAGCTCACTGGCTTCGAGGTTCCATCAGAACTCCGAAGTTAAGTGAGTAGCGCGTGAGAGCACTCCCATGATGGGTGACCCACTGGGAAGTGCTCGTGTGAGTTCCCAGAAACAAAACTGTAAGGGCGTAATCGGGGCCTAAAGCGGACAATATCGTGCTACGGTGGTGGAGCGGGCTCGAGATGTGGTGGACCCCGGGCCGAGATGTGACAGAAACCAATTGCTACGAAAACTTATTTAAATCTACCTTAAGTAAAGGATTATATAAATTTAAGGAGTAGTTTTTGTCACAACAAGAAAGAGAGAAAATCAAAGGAATTGTACCCTTTCCTTTAGTCTTCATTTTTGCTTGCCCTTGCGAAGTGTTGAATCGTTGTCGTTTTTCTTCTCCATGTTGTAGCAAGATAAGAAAAAAAATTAATTTATCTTCTTATTTATTTATTTATTTATTTATTTATTTATTTATTTATTTATTTATTAAGCTTATTTGGAGCCGCATGGCTATTAGATGGGCTTGGCGTAGAGCCATGGAAGTGAAGAACGTGGTTGGGAGCCACGGTACTACTACTGAAGATTGGCTTGAAAGAGCCGAGGTGCTGGGTTGGTGTGAGCTGGGGATTGATGACACGGGTGGCTTGTGTTAGGAGAGGCACTGGGGTGTTGGTTTGCGGGCTAGGCTCGCATAGCGTGTTGGGCTCGTATTGCGAGCTGAGTGGGCCTAGCAGCTACATAGGGGAGCAGCACAGGCCAGGTCCATATGAGAGGAGGAAAGAAAAAGGTTAGAGTATGTTGGGCCTCTGAGCCGACCAGAGATGAGGGCTAGGTCTACCCGCCTGGCCATTGAAGTGAAAAGAATGAGGCGCGAGCTTCGTTATTTTTGGCCGAGAGAAAAAGACTACAAGGCCTGGTACCTTGTTGTTGCTAATGCAAACTACGTGACACATCCCGACCCGGAAAGTCTACCTAGACTCTGAATCGAGTTGTGCTGGCCGACACTTTTAAGGTAACAAAGCCATAAAGTGTAGGGATGTGGAAAATACAAATAAATTTAAGCCTAAAAGTGACTAAATGCAAGAGTACACATGTAAGCAGAATTGAACCCATTTCACACGTAATGCCAGAGCATAAACATAGTACAGTAAAAGTAAAAGAAGAATTATCCATCAGAAGTATTCCTATAACAACGTTTCCCAAAAACCTTCGTTAACACGAAAGCTCTGCCACTAAAACCAAGAGGGCCCAAAAATAAGGGTGAGTGGGCTTAAAAGTAAAGGAAAATTAATGAAAATAGCTTCAAAATTTGGAGTTTTAACAAAAAAAACCATCATATAACTTTACTTAATGATAAGGACAAGAGAAAGGAAAAAAAAAAAAAAAAAGCCTAACTAAAGGCGCGTGCAAAGAGCACTCAACCAACCCTTCAGTTGCATAACCCTTTGACATAATTCAAGCATATTTTATTCCTCTAAAATTAAAATTTCAAGTTGAAGTGGGTTCCATTCGATTCAGAACCACATCCGAGGCGGTATGATTAGGAGGGAATCGGTCAGGTGTGAGTTGGGATAGTTGGGGGTTGGGGCAACATCAGTGACAACATCGTTGGACTCATCACCCATTTTTCTAGTAATGGTATTGAGCTATTAGCCATGCATGACTTTAACGACGTGGACATTGATCTTTGTCATGTTTTTTTTAATCTTTTTATTGCATTATGGTGAAAGAACTTGAAAATCTGGGACAAGCATCTACTGTTAAGTTTCATAAACAGTATAGTATCGTTAAGTTTCATAAACAGTGTATAAAGTTTCAAAAGCAATGTCGTACCGTTAAGTTTCATAAACCGTGTAGTACCGTTAAGTTTCATAAACAGTTTGTGTGAGGGTCTGCGGGTCCACGCATCATTTTTTTTAAATATTAAAATTATGTCTTTTTCATTAAAATTTAAGTTCTTTTGCCCTTTTTATTAAAATTTAAGAGTTTTTCATTAAAATTTCAGTTTTTTTTATTAGATAAAGTTATAGCACGGTTTTTTATTAAAATAAACTTAGTCCAAGCCATTTTCATGAAAGTTCCCTAAAAATAAAGCTTTGTAAAACCTTTTCAAAAACATAATAACCCATCGCCGTAAAACAAGTATAATTTCCAAAAATAGCATCCTACATATAGTATGAAAACCAGTAATATCACAAGAATGTCATAATTTACAATATTCAGCATATAAAACACATGACAACCAATAATCACAATAACTCAAATAAACGAATATATAACATCGGATGCTCATCGACATATGCTGACACACAAGCTCATGTAGAGATTTTCTGACATAAACATGGTTGGGTGTAATATGATTCACTCTCTAGTACTACAATCACATGAAGACTAACGCTATGCATATCACATATAAGTCCTAATTGCCTATAGCAATTTAGGACAAGACTATCACCTACAATGGATTCAAAGTGAGCATACCGTGCGATATGAACATACACGTGAAGATTGGCCCTGGCCTGGGCAAGTACTAACACCAGTGTAGCACACGATGAACAGATAACGTAAATATGATCATGCAACGGTAAATCGATAATTCTAGTCGACATAATATTATTTATAACCGTACATATAACTAAGGCATCCCGTAGGATTTATAATGATTTCATAATTCTCATCATTAAGACATTGTTTATAAACATCATGTCAAAAATGCATTATTAATATATATATATATATGGAAACTCAGTAAATATAAATACTATATAAAAGAAAAGACCTACTCACAGATACTTGCAAGATCATATTCGTTCGAGATAGGAAAGTTGGAGTCTCCAATAGTAATCGCACCTAAGAATAATATTAGGTCCCATTAGTATAACTCAATTGAAATGTTTAAATTTGAAAAACGGATGGTGGATTGAGAATCAAGATGTCTAAATATGCTAAGAAGGGTCCCGGACAAATTTTGTAACAAAATCAACGGGAAAGCCAACGGTCAACCAAAAAGTCAATCGAGTCGACCAGGCAGTCAACTACGTTAAAACTTTGGAATTTAACTAAATGGATGCCAAAAACGAACTCAGGGCATCAAAATTAGCCTAGGAAAGTTTCTGAGAAAAATTTGAAAAAGTCAACATAAGTCAACCAACAGTCAATAGTTAAGTTAACAGAATATTCTATCGCCTGTCGGAATATTTCGTTAAAACTAAAGGCAGGTTAACCGAATATAACTAAGGAATATTCCCTCCAAATTCTGAAGTGGACCCGAGTTGGATCCGGGTTAGGGTTATCGAGTTGGTTCGCAGATCCGGGTTTGGATTTGGTTTTGGTTCGCGGGTCGGGTCGACTCGGTCCAATCATGGGTCCGATCGCCACTTTTTGGGTATTTTGGCCAGGAAATTTCTCGATCTCCGTTTAGCTTCGAATCTCAACCATTTTCAATGAAATAAAAGTCAAAATGAAACTCAAGAGATCAGGAACAAGAATATACCAAGATGTGGTTGAGCCATGGCCAAAAAATGGCCTGCAAAACCTCGCGAATGCGCCAAAAAACTAGGGAGAGTCTCCCTTCATTGTTTATGTACCAAAACCATCATCAAAAACCTTAGAAAAGCTAGAAACCTATACCAAAACATGATCTAAGAAGTTTTTGGTGGTTTTTGAAACTTACCTTCATCGGGGAAAACTTCGGGGAATCATGAACAGTGGCAAAGCCACTATGCATAGGGAGAAAAGAAGAGAGGGAGAAAGTGATTGCGTCCCTAGGCTTTGGTTCGTGACAGAGGTGGTCAGGTGGTGTTGCTCGCTGAAGTGCTAGGGTGGTGATGATAGCTATAGTAGGTAGCCCACTGCCTTTGAGTAGTCAGTGCAGACAGAGATAGAAGGGAGATAGTTAAAGACGAGAGAGTGAAACGAGGGAGATGAGAATGGGAGAGAGTTCGAGAGAGTCTCGAGAGTGTGGGGGAAAAACTGACATGCGAAAGAAGGGGAAATGAGAAGTGGGGTGTGGGCCCCACGAGCCTGAAAAATTAATAAAATAATAAGGGGAAAAATATTTAGGATATTGAATTTACTAAAATGCCCTCAAGTTTAGTAATTTCGTAAAATCTTCACCATAATTCCGAAATCAATTCTACTTGCGCCTACGTGTTCGTATAGCGACGAATACTACACAAATACGCTAAAAGAATGGGTCATACGTCTCTCTATACGATGGTCAACGGAAGTCAACTTTATCGCCTCTATGACATTTTGATCATTTTACACTTATAGTATTAAAATATCGTAAAATCAAGGACGGGTCCTAACACCATAGGGCACTACCACCTAGGCTGTAGGATGTTGGGCTGCAGCATGGTGCCCCCTATTCTTTGTATGTATATTTTTCTTTCAATTTCTCCCTCAAACCGTCTTCTAAATATTTTCTTCGTGCTTTCCATGCATGAATTTTTCAAGATGCCTCTCTCTAGTCATGGAGGTGACGAATATCCTCCCCCCTAGTATTATCAAGGCAGGTCTTCTCGTAAGATGGGCTACTTCAAGGCTACTCACGTCAAGATCAATTCCTAAAACTATATTCACTAATAAAATAAGAAAATTGACACTTCATAATTCAAAATTTTTCCCTTTTTTTTATTTTTTTGACTCAACAGTGAAAAACAACTTTAGTAATGATTCAAAGAAAATTCATGCAAAGCAATATGTTTACCTCTCCCCCCAACAATTAAACCAAACATTGTCCTCAATGTTTCAAAAATAAAACTCAAACAATAAAAGACAAACTAGCAAACATGACTCACAACATAAGCCCCAAGTATGGCAAAGTAAAAAAATAAAAACAAAGAGAAGCGTAAAAGAAAGTAAATCTAGTTGTAGAAGTTGTGAATTCGATCATCTCCATCTTTGATCCACATGGGTTGCCTTCCAAGAAATGCTTACTTTAACGTCTTCCAGCCAGACAGTACGTCCAACTAATCCACACTAGGACCTATGGCATGGAAGGGTACATCATCTACGACATGCTCCTCAAAATGCTCATAGTAAGTCTTCAATCGATGTCCATCCACTTTAAATTCATCTACAATCTTCAAACTCTTGATTTGGATTGCACCATGAGTAAAAACATTCGTAACAACAAAATGACTTAGAATTCACAAGGGGTCATTGTACGACTAGTCAATTGAATGTGATCAAAGCTCCATATTATCGGTGGTAGGTGCTACTCAGTGGTTCTGTCCAAATGTGAAAATGCTTGAAAACGCTCTCGAAAGCTAAGGGAGTAGGAGCTTACCTCATCTACTGAAACAGTAATGAGCAGTATTACATCGTTTTTTACTGCGTGCAATCTTTGAAATCCAGGTGCGTAGCATTCATTGATACACGAAACATAAATAAAATATCAACTGCAACACAAATAAAAATAAAATAAAATAAAGGAGACACAATGCCCACAAAACTAGGAATAATACTTAGATACTCACTAGTGAGTATTCTATGTACTCACTTTCTGATTTGGTCCAACTTTTTTTTTTTAGTACAACGATATATTTTACATTTAGGGGAGAGAGAGTTCGGCTAAGTCACACAATGGGCAACTTAATTTGGAATCGAATTTGCCATCCACGAGATTTGAACTTAAAAGTAAAAAGAATACCATTAAACCGTAGTACCGAGTGGCGATTTGACCCAATTAAAAAATATCACATTTTCCTTGTTTTTTTAAAGCCCAAGAAAAATTAAAAACATATCTATTAATTTTTAAACAATAAAATATGTGTTAAAATATTATTGGACAAAATTAAAGCAAGTACTCACTTATGAGTGCCCAAGTATTATCCCCAAACGAGAAAGTAAATAGCAAGTAATGACGATATTCTTGCATGTAGTGGATTGTTTTGAAGGTTGTTTTTTTTTTTTTTTTTTTTTTATAAAGACAAAAGCAATGCCTATGTTGCACTAACTAGTACCTATTACAAACATGATTCAATCTTGAATTTATGTCAAAAACATGATAAATGCTAAAGAGACTTTCTAATAAGTGAGACTTTTTGTCATCTTACAGTTTGTTCTCAATAAACATTCACCATAGTATTAGATGCTAAGCTACAATAAATATAATGTTAAAGTGTTAGTGCGATACACCAACTTCACCCTTTTCCTTTCAGCGGTACTGAATTAGGGGAAAGATCTTGAAAAAAGAGCAGCATGAAAGACAAACAAGATGCATATTGGGTTGAATATGTAGTGTATCCGGTCTTCAGTATCTAAGTTTGAATATGTTTCCTTAAATCAAAATAGTAAAAATACCATCAAGTGATCCAAAAAAGATGAAAATTATAATCACACCCTTTTTTTCCTCCTACGCATTTTTTTAACAAATTAAGTAAATTAAAATAGAAAAAACAAATATGGTTAAATGGAAGAGTGTAGAGATATGAATAGGGATGACAATTCAAACCATTAAACCCGAAAATCGTGGATAACTACCCAGATGGAACAAATTTGGGATGAAAATTCGGTTATATTTTGAATATGGGAAAAAACAGAAAGTATTATTAGGTTATAGTTGTGGATATAACCGTGGATAACTACCCGAATGGAACGAATTTGGGATGAAAATTCGATTATATTTCGAATATGGGGAAAAACAGAAAGTATTATTCGGTTATGATTGTGGATATGGTTATAGGGGGTCCGATCCGTATCCATATCCAAAATCGACCCGAACAATACATATTATATATAATATATAGTATAGAGAGTGTGTGTGGGGGCGCCGCCCAGGGGGGGTGGAGTTTCGAATAATACATATTTTATATATATATATACATGTATATATATTCACCAAACCCATACTCAAATAATACATATTTTATATATATATATTCACCAAACCCATTATCTTGAAAATTACATAAGTTGCATTTCGTGAAAAAGTTCAAAAGTTTTGAATCAAAACCAATAAGAATTCAATGGCTTATGGGAGGGATCAAATATCAGCCTACATCACCAATATATCTATTATATTATAATGACGACATTAGTATCTATTATATTATAATACACATATTGAACGAATATATTTTTTAGTACTGTTCTAAAAATTCCTATCTAGGCACTAGGTGGCTAGTCATCATCCTGATTAATGCCTAGGCATTTGAAAATTAAGAAGGGGTGCCTAAACCTGCTGAGGCTCCCGCTTAGACCGCCTAGGCAACTGCCTAGCCCGTCCAGACCCTCCTAAGCACCCGCATAGGTTGCAACTCACTTAGACAGAAAATAGATAACTTTCATTTTGAAGTTTATTTTTTTTTCAATAAATTGTAAGAGACTTGTTGATTACTTCCCCATTTTTCATTGTGTTCCAATACTTCATAATATATATGTCATTCTATTTTGTAGTTTATGATAAACTTATATATATTTTAAGTATAAATAAACACGTATTTACATGAAATATAAAAGATTTACTTAAATTCGCCTAGATGCTAGGCTCTAACCCACCGCCCAACTAGCGCCTAATGTGTTTTAGAACTATTGATGAAGATGGATATAATCGTTAACTGATAGATAATCCGTTACCCGGTGGATATGGTTATGGATAATCTCCGATGTCTAATTTACGGTTATGAATATAATTATTTTTTATGATTTTAATGATAAATATAGTATTTTCGTTTCCAAACTGAACCGCTAACATCCTAGATATGAAAGAAAAAGAAAAAAGGCGCGGTCACTGGTTATTATTACCCAAAATAAATGGAGAAAAAAGAAAAGAAAAACAGGATAAGTAACGAACCAAGGCCCATTCCCGCCAAACATTCCAAAAACCCAAATATCCCATTTTTGGTCGATTTCCTTAAACCCTAGTACCCTACCCTCCAACCTAACGCACAGCCACTCACACTCAAACCTCAAAAACCCACACCTCCGCATAAACCCTAGCCACCTCTCGCCCAGCGCCACCAAGTCTATGGACCCAAACGCCGTGAAAACGGAGCTGGTCCTGATTCTCGACTACGGCTCCCAATACACCCACCTCATCACCCGCCGGATTCGATCCCTCTCCGTTTTCTCCCTCTGCATCTCCGGCACAAGCCCTCTCAAATCCATCACCGACCTCAACCCCCGCGTCGTAATCCTCTCCGGCGGGCCCCACTCCGTCCACACCCCGGACTCCCCCAGCTTCCCGGCCGGATTCACCGAGTGGGCCCAGGCCAACGGCGTGTTCGTGCTCGGCGTCTGCTACGGGCTTCAGTTGATTGTGCAGAGGCTCGGTGGAGTGGTTAAGGTTGGGGAGAAGCAGGAGTATGGAAGGATGGAGGTTGAGGTGGAGAGAAACACCGGGATTTTCGGGTCCAAGAAGGTTGGGGATAAGCAGTTGGTTTGGATGAGCCACGGTGATGAGGTGGCGAAACTGCCGGAAGGGTTTGAGGTCGTGGCGCGAAGCCAGCAGGGATCGGTGGCTGCAATTGAGAGTCCGGCCAGGAGGTTCTATGGGTTGCAGTACCACCCGGAGGTAATTAGGCTTGGTTTGAATTTTTGGTTTAGTTGGTTTTTGGATTGTTTGCTTTGGGAAATTTGGTTTTTGATGCTGGCATGGTTATTTGATTGAATCATTTTGGTGTTAGTCATCATTTGGTATTAAGAAATTAAACTTCTTCTGTTGTTGGTACATTAAATTTAGTGTTCTTAGATTATGTAAATTATGAAAATTTATGTCGATCAGTTTATGTTTTTCCGAGGATTATCAGTTTTAGGAAGTTTGGTGTTTGCTGTTGGCATGGTTATGTTATTATTTGATTGCATCCTTTCAGTGGAAGTCATCATTTGGTATGAAGTGAAGAAAACAACTTTTTCAGTTTTGGTACATTAAGTTAAGTGTTCTTAAATTATTTAAATTCTGTGGATCAGCTGGGTTTCTTCGGAGTGTTATTGGTTTGAAGTATGTTATCGAATTGGGTGTTGATGTTTAATGATTGTCGAACGGCTATGTTTATCTTGGTGTAGCATAAAAATAACTTTCATCATTAAATGTTAATGCTATATTTTTTCACGTGTTCTGACTCTGCTGTAATGTTTCATTGTTTTTATTTATAATAATAATTGTGTGCAACTCATTTAAATTTCTAGAGAATATTTGTATTTTAGGAGTCTTGGTTTTTGTTTGGAACTTAGTCGTCTTGTGGTAAAAAAAAGTGATGTAAAATGTTAGAGGAATTGCTCTAGGATGCCTATTGTCCTTCTTGTTTGTACTAGCATTTGAAATGTTGAGTATTATCGGTTGAAATTTCAAAATGTTATTGGCATTTAAAATTGCTTCATTAAATGAGATTTGAAAATCCTGTGTAGGTGACTCATTCGCCAGAAGGGATGGAGACGCTTCGATACTTTTTATTTGATATTTGTAAAGTCAGTGCAGGATGGAGTATGGAAAATGTATTGGATGAAGAAATAAAAGTGATTAAAAGCACAGTAGGGGCTGAAGATCATGTCATATGTGCGTTATCAGGAGGTGTCGATTCCACAGTTGCCGCAACTCTTGTTCATAAGGCAATTGGTGACAGGCTTCATTGTATCTTCGTTGACAATGGTTTATTAAGGTGAGAGCAGAAGCAGTTTAACCACATGGACAGGTTAACACTTTGCATTTTCTGTAGACATTAAATTGTATATTCTGTGCTTCCCTTATTAAACTTTGTTCTTTGTGTAGATTTAAGGAGAGAGAACGTGTGATGGAAACCTTTGAAAAAGATCTTCATTTGCCTGTTACTTGTGTGGATGCCACAGAACAATTTCTTAGTAAGCTTAAAGGTGTTGTTGATCCTGAGACAAAAAGGAAAATAATTGGAAGGGAGTTCATTTGCATTTTTGATGCTTTTGCACATGATTTGGAGCAAAAATTAGGGAGGAAACCTACTTACTTGGTCCAAGGGACCCTGTATCCAGATGTGATTGAATCTTGCCCACCACCTGGAAGTGGAAGGACCCACTCTCACACCATCAAGAGCCATCACAACGTTGGAGGGCTTCCCAAAGACATGAAACTGAAGCTCATTGAGCCTCTTAAACTTCTATTCAAGGATGAGGTAGCTTCCACCCTCCTACTATTTAGCATATGCCATGCATTAATCTTCCTTTGGTGCACAATTATTGATTTTGTTGTCTTTCTTTCCCTGACATATAAAGGTTCGCGAATTAGGGAGGATCTTAGATGTTCCTCGGGGATTTCTCAAGCGCCATCCATTTCCTGGCCCTGGCCTTGCAGTACGAGTCTTGGGTGATGTAACACAAGGCAATGCATTGGATATCCTCCGCCTGGTATATTTGCTTGTCATGGAGTTAAATGCTTGACTACTTTGGTTTTCTAATATTTGTTGGTCACATTTTTCTTTGTTTACTTCTTTTCAGGTTGATGAGATATTCATACAATCAATCAAAGATGCTGGGTTGTACGATACAATCTGGCAAGCATTTGCGGTCTTTTTGCCTGTAAGATCCGTTGGGGTTCAGGGCGATCAAAGAACACATTCTCACGTTGTTGCCCTCAGAGCTGTAACAAGTCAAGATGGGATGACAGCTGACTGGTATGCCCTCAATTGTGCCACATATCGTGTTATTTATCATTTCCTACCTTTACGTTTGTTGTGTATATTCTCTAAGTCATTAGGTGTGCTAACAGCACTTGTCGATGGTCATAAGTTCCCTGATGTATGAACACGAATTTGAAAATTTCAGGTACTATTTTGAACATAAGTTCCTTGATGATGTGTCCCGAAAGATTTGCAATAGTGTTCGGGGTGTAAACAGAGTGGTTCAAGACATTACGTCAAAGCCCCCATCAACAATTGAGTGGGAATGATGCCTCGTCCGTTCGATGCTTCAGGACTGCACTTGTGGCAAAGCTAACTAGTCTTCACAAAGCTATGATTTTTTTGGATGGGGTTTTGAATGGTAATTCCATGAACATTATGCGAACATCATGATTGTAAGTTGTATTCTATGTTTGTTTTTAGGGATGGCCTTAGGAATCTTGTTCAATGGGTCAAGTAATTTTCTGTCGGGAAATTAACAGAAGGGATTATGTGAAACAATTTAAAACCTTAAAAGGATGATAGTTAATTTTTGGAACTTGAAGGGGTTTTTGTTAAAATATGAAAAACCTCAAGAGGTGATTAGCGTAAATAACTCTAGCCAAAGACATATTTTCAGACAAACTTGTTACAATAAGACCTATAAAAACGCATGGGTTCGGGGAAAGGATCTCTCGAATATTGTAGTTGTCGTTGAACCCGGTAGAATACTTTATGAAATGAGCGGAGTAGCAAAAAATATAGCTAAAAGGGCTATTTCAATAGCAGCATCTAAAATGCCTATACGAACTCAATTCATTCTTTCTGGATAGGAATGTAAAAGCAAATGACAAATTCATGTCCATTTTTAGGAGAAATTATGGGGTGGAAAGTTTGGGAGAAACTTTGGGGTGGGGAGAGGGCATCTCATTCTCACCCATATGCTCAAAGACATGAAAACATCTCACTCTGATCTATTCCTCAAGTTTTAATATTTGACACATGATATGATGGGACGTCAAGTGAAAGTGAATTCGTTTCATGTTGTTGCTCTTCATCCAACCTTTTTTAAGTCTAATTCAATGTCACCAAACAACTATTTTATCCGGGCGTTCAGAAAACATCTCACTCTAGTCTATTCATCATAGTTTTAATATTTGACACATGATATTGATGGGACGTCAAGTGAGAGTGAATTCGTTTCATGTCGTTACTCTTCATCCAAAGTTTTTTAGTCTAATATAATGTCACTAAACAACTTTTTTATTTGGGCGTCCAGAAGAAAGAATTTCCCAAGTTAAAATTAGGTAACGATAGACTCAAGTTCAATGGAATCTGGATCCTTGTCAAATCCTCTTTTTGAGGATCATGGAAATCAATGAATCGTGTCCATTTATTGTACATTGTGCGGTTAGAAATCATTTTAATTTTTTTTAGTAAAATTAAAACAAACAGTACTTAATAAAAACTAACCACATGATATACAATGAACGGACACAATTCACGAATCTACAGGATCCTCACAAAGAGAATTCGGAGATGATCCTATTGGAGTTCAATGAATCTAAAAGGCCTTTTAGTCAAAATGGTCCCTGAGATTTGCATAACACATAACTTTAGTCCCTGATATTTAAAATCAATAAAAGTGGTCACGAAGATTGTCCACCATCCATTATTTTGGTCTTTCTGTTAAAAAATTCCGTTAAGTTAAGGGTATAACACATAACTTTGATCTCTGAGATTTGCATAACACATAATTTTGGTCCCTGAAATTTACATAACACATAATTTTGGTCTCTGAGATTGTCCATCATCCATCATTTTGATCTTTCCGTTAAAAGGTTCAAGGACCACTTAACGGAGTTTTTTTAATGGAAATACCAAAATAATGGATGATGGACAATCTCAGCGATCACTTCTATTAGTTTTAATTTTAAATCTTAGAGACCAAAGTTATGTGTTATGAAAATCTCATAGACCATTTTGGTTAAAAAGTCAATCTACAACTCACTCGACTAATGGGATGGGGCTTGTACGAAGAGATAACTACAGTAGGGTTAAAATTCAACGTTTGTGTTGCTTGGTAAACTTTGTTGCTTTCACTTCTTGTCTCTATTTATTATTTTTTGACAATTGGGGGCCCTTTGGGAAAATATGAATCCAATCCATAGATTAATCATGAGTGCACTGACCTTAGCACCTTCAAACTCTTGAGGATTTGGAAATTTGATTGGAGTACTTATCTAGGATTAAAAAGATATCCTATGTAGAATGATTAGACATTGAGGTCCTAAGTGTGAAATCTATCATCTCTTCAATTATGCATTTTAACCCTTTTTATCAATTCTTCTTTACAAATTAACATGACCCTAAGGTGCATGAATCCCCGCCAAATGTTGACATAGATCTTTCTACAATTCTCATCACGACTAACGTGACAGCTCAAGTATAAAAGTAGTTGTCTCATCGCTTGATTCAACATAAGTTATGTTTTTCTCTTATGGTAGGCTTATGGTGTCAGCATAGACTTATGCTCCCGATACCTTTAAAATATGTAATATACATAAATACATAAGGGGACAAATATGTGGCATCATATTTTTTACACAAGATTTGACACAAATATTAAACCATTAGATTAGCTATCCTATATTGAATAGGGAAATCATGTATGGCTGAACACCACTGTGAGAAAAGAAGAAAATTTCTTACCGCCGCTGCCGCCGTCGCCGCCACCAAGTAACCCTTGATGAGAAGGAAACTTGTTACACGCCTATACTGAATAGGGAAATCATGTATGGTTGAACACCACTGTGAGAAAAGAAGAAAATTTCTTACCGCCGCCGCCGCCGTCACCAAGTAAAGGGTTTTTGGGTTTGGGTTTGTTTCCAAAAATTGAAAATGATTACTAGGCTGCAACTCTACGACGACCACATCTGGTAATTCTTAACAACAAAATTAGGTGGACTAGTACAATCAAATAGTAACAAGTCCTTGAAGAATTTCAACACAAGTCATAAGAATGCAAGAGACTCGGAGATGACGAGGAGACAAAAAACAAAGAGAGAATTCCAAACAAAAAAAAAAAAAAAAAAAAGAGATCGAGCAGACCATTAAAGGGAAAAAAGAGAGAATTAAACATGTAAATTGTTATTGATACTCTTAACACTTCAAATATTCTAAAACTAGAAGAAAAAAAATACACTTACGAGAGTGTAAAATAAGATTTTTAGAATCTTAATTACAATTCCCTTAAACATAATTAATATAAATAATTGAGAAATTATAATTCGAAGTTCAATTTTTATTTCTAATATGCATTTGTTTGATAAAATTAATTGACATGTCGAATTATATCTCAACCATTAAAAGTGAGTTGATCTAATAGTAAGTTTGTGCTAAGTCTTGCGTAATATATATATATTGTATAATAATAATGAGAAAGCAAGGAAAAAGTATAGGGATCTAAAATAACGGAACTTAGCAAGTGGCTATTTACCACAACGATGGAGAAGAGTGTTGCCCTTGCACTATGGCGTGAGTTCGAACTTCGTCAATCTCTAATCTAACAAATCTATCATGTGAAAATAAATAAATAAAGGACCTTGTTAGTGAAATAAATTGTCTTCTCTGGGTTGTCAAATTTGGAATGAACTCAGGAATTACAGGAAACATCAATAATAGTGACGTTCGGAAAGCCATTGACGTTGACGCCGACTACAATCAGGCCATGGCTGAAAGAGAGACGGGAGGGGATGAGGGAGTTTGGAGAAAGCAGCAGCATGCTCAATTCGATCAGGCCATGGCTGGAAGCAAGGTTCTAAAAGATCTTAGGCATTAGTTGGGCAACGAGCTGGTGCCTAAGGACTAATCGGGATGGTGGTCAGCCGCCTAGTGCTTAGGCGAGGCCAAAACGGGCTGGTTGCAAAGTCAAATTATGATACAGACGTTTTAATGGGGCCTTGTTGGTATGAGTGTTGTCAAATAATAATGGACCACTGCAAACATTACACCTTACCTTTTATTTTCTGTCTACTCCTGCAAGCATTCTTTGTCGTAATTTCTTACAAGTTCTATAATTATTTTGCACATTGCCAATTGTATTTATAATCACCTCAAACATAAAACTTATGTCGTAAGAAAACACTGTCTAAATCGTTAAATCTTAAAATTTATACAAACATGTATGTTATACGAACCTTGTCTAATCTTCGTACTCGAATGGCGAACAATCGACATCTAAAAATTTCAATGTCATTCTTATGTGCAATGTTATCCGTTCTCTGTGCAAGCAATAACAAACTGGTACGGGTTCAACGCTTGAATACTACACACGTTTTAGCTGTTAGAACTTAAATCTTCGATTTTCAATCTCAATCGTTCATTTTTTTGTACCACTCAATGCTATGTACTATTGAAGCAAACTTGATAACAATAATAATGCTTCTTTCTGTCTAAAACTATCTGGTTCCATAACAAACTGATTTCTAAGCCTCCTTGAGTTGATCGCACTGTGCTGAATGAAATGCTGCCTTAAAACTCCAAGCTACAGGTCAGGTTTCTTAGGTACAGAATCACATATAAATAAATTCTTGAAGAAAATTAT
Source organism: Pyrus communis (assembly GCF_041283825.1). Lineage (NCBI taxonomy): Eukaryota > Viridiplantae > Streptophyta > Magnoliopsida > Rosales > Rosaceae > Pyrus > Pyrus communis. The sequence continues at coordinate 11,781,761 of NC_142578.1, forward strand.
GCATTTAACACAAGTCCTTAATTCCTTTCACTAGACTATGACGACGACGACTACTACCTGCAGGAAAAAAAAATCCTCAGAGAGGCTCATGGTTCTTACACCGTCAATCTACAGATCCTTTCAACGTTATGCAATTGTACAATGACAGAATTCGAGAGATAACTACGAACGCGAGATACATCAACTTCTGGCAATTCTGTGAAGTGCTTGCTTGATTGTCCCCGTTGATGCAATACTCGTCCCCCTGAACTGCAAATTAAGAAGAAAACGATGGTTGGTTATTTGCAGTAGGCCTCCCCAAGAACCCAAGTGCATCACATGATGGTGAATCGTTCCCTTAAACCACTGAAAAATGTAAGATAGACCATATTCTTCATGTAATTATAATTTCATACCCTGGATTTAATGGTCAGGGAAAGAATCCCATCTACGGTGGATGATTGAACCGAGTGAGTATCTAAATGAAGCCGGCTTGTGGTATCCATGATCTCTAGCAACACTCCTTCCCTCCAAGGACATTTCATCTCTATTAGAACATCCTTGTTGGTCATATTCACTGTTATATTGTCACTTGAACCATTCTTCGATACAATGTGATTGATTTCTGGTTCTGTTTCATCCATGTCACTGGCCTTCCTCTTATAAACTATGGGCTTCTTCCCGTTGCTAATTTTGGTGTTGCAACGGTTGTCAGATGTTCTTTCAACTGTATCTTGGAGTTTCCTCTTGATTTTTGCTTCTGAATCTGTTGGTTCCCGTAACGATTCCAACTCTTCAACCCTTTTCTGAAGATCTTTCAAATACTCTATTGCATCATCTAATATGGATACTTTGTCCTCCTGTGTAAACAAAGTCGAAAAACAAATTACTTTGCATTTGATGTCAGTAAACAAAATCTTAAATGAAGTTTTACCTACCTTGCTAACTGAGGGAACCATTGATTTCAAAATGCAAAATCTTTCGTTCAGTTTTTCCCTTCGCCTCCTCTCAGATAATGCATGGTTCGTACCAATTTCATCGGGCTCTGGTCTCCAAACTCCATTTGCATTGCTTTTATCTACTGGGGACACTAGCACACAATCAACATGCATCTGAGGAACTTCAAACAAAATCTTCTTCAATAGTTTTTGCGGTGTTCCACCTCTTTGTGTCCGACATTTTACAAACCACCCTCTCTTCCAACTGGTAAAGCTGGATTCCTGATGAGAATTCCGGAAGTGTGGCCCTAAAACCAATTGGTGTGAGCTCTTTAGAAGGGCAGAAAGAACACTTTGATACTGCAAGTCATTGCCTTGAGGATCTGAAGAGGTCATTTTCGTGTTATTGCACTCTTTAAGTTCTTGCGGACAGTGATCATTTACCTTTTCAGTCTTAGGACCGAAGAGAACCTTTTCTGGGTACACCAAAGTCTGAGATATACAATCACTGGAATCCATGGAATGATGCACAAAATTACTTATCTCCTCGTCCATAAACTGCCAGCTTTGCACTTGAGAAGCTCCTCTGTTCATCCCTTCAATGATGAATGAATCATCAACTGGTTGATTCGGACGACCCAAACAATTTGAACTGTCATCGGGTGAAGTCGCATCCATTTCTGGGCATCCTACAACAGGAATGAATTTGGTGTCAACCACATCATCATCAAGCATGGCGCAGGCAAGATCATTGTCGTTTCTTGTGCTTGCTGCACTAGGATTGGTTCTCTTGGAAGCTAATATTGGATACGGAGCCTCCAAGAAAGATGTTTTAACATGCTGAATGATACTAGGGTCCTCCAGAACCTACAAAAAGAAAGTAAAAATATGCATTGGATCAGAATTTGGAAACAATATGTAATTCTAATTGAATATACCTGAGGCAGGATTCTAAAGCAATAATACCTACCAGCTCAGTCACACCGATCTCGATCACTCCTCCCAAAAAAGGAAAACATACAACAGTCTGGAAAGCAAACAAGAAAAACATGCTTAGATTAATAAATCATCTTTGTGCATTCATTCCGCCCAATATAATTGTATAATCTGCAGAAAACATTTTTTGACAATTCGGAATCTGCTCTGTCTGAAACTGTGGCGACATATACCAGAAAATTTATCTTATGCTTGTATCCGTACCTGAATGGATGCACTCTGAGGGTGACAGATACAAATCCAGGCGTCGAAAGAAAACCAAACAGAGAACAGATGTTTTAGTACTTCATTCTGAGCAAACTAGTCAAGTAACTTGAACCAGAAACCAATCATGATACTTATATAAATGAAGAAACACCAAGCTACCTTTGCTAGTAGTGAACGAGAAAAAAATTTACTATCCGCATAGTGAGCATTGCATAGCCAGGTAGGTTTACCATTTGCTAATGTTCTTCCCGGCAACCTGAAAAAGTTTAGGGAAGAGCATTGTAAGTTATAAGAACTATGAAGACATGAATGTAGAACAAAATATATTCTGTCTTTTACAAAATACAGTGCTTATTGTCTAGCCAAATCAAAATCTCTTTTCAAGCTTCAACTTCTAAAGTTCGCAATTGACGCTATGGTTGATCAATGAATATAATATCAGAATTGGCCTAAGATTCTATTTGAGTACAGAAGAATTGTGAAGAATAAAGTTACCCTTGGCCAATGTTGAAGACGAACGACATACAAACTAGGTAATACCACTCAGTATCAGCGAGATCTTCCGGTGATAATGATGCTGAAGGCCTTCTAGCCTGAGGACTTGCTTCGCCCGCTGAGAGGGACTCATAAAGCTCTCTCAGTTGCTCGCTCCTTTGCAAACCCATTTGGTCAGCATTGAGTTCTATGGCTTGAACTGTTTTTCTGGTCTTTATATCTCCATTGTAGTATCCATCACCCCACTCTAACACCCTACAAAGTTAAACATTGCAATTCGTAATGCAGATAAGACAAGGACAATGCCATAATATTTTAAGAGATTTATATATCAGAGAGTGAAAGGATTAGCCTTAATCTGAAGGGTTTAGTCTAATTATTTAATGAAGTTTCAAATCCTGCTGATAATGCAGAAGAACAAAACCAAGAGAACAAAAAGATGGGGGGAAAAGTTGCAGAAAATTAGAAATTCAAAACACAAACACACCCAACAACAACAAACAACAAAGATTTTCTGGGAAATTTTGTACAAAAATTAGGACTTTTTTTTTCCTTCTGGAGGTCAAAATACATACATAGTATTAGTTCAACTAACCAAAGTTGAAAAATAAGGTGAAAAATCAGTACCCTGGTTGCCTGGCTGAAATGGACCAGAAGATTCCATAGCTCCACTGGATGCTTCTCACAGCAAGCGCAAGCTGTTTTCTCAGGTTCTCTGGCACCGCCATATCCAAAGCTTTAAACTTTGAGTCTTTGCCTTTGGAAATTGAAACAAAAGCCACTCAATCACCACCGGATACAGATAAAATCTTCCTTTGATTTACTCACTTCCAAGCAGCAGAACCCAAATCTTGGTTTCTACTCTTTTGTCAAAAAACTTCCCAGAAAACTCAGAAGACCTGCTGTTTTTAGCTCAAATACATGCTGCTATTTCTCAAACACCAAAAACCCAGATGGGGTTTGACTCTCAGAGGCAGCAGCATGATCTTACTGAAGCAGAAACAGCCTCCAAGATTGGAAATTTCAGAGAAAATTTGGTTCTAAAATGGTAGTCCATAGAGGAAAGAGGAGCAGGTAAAGCTTATTATTATCAAAAATACAAAAAATAAATAAAATAAACGAAACCTAGTTAATAGAAAGTAAAGGCCATCACTTGGACCTGTAGTGAATGAGTTTCCCTTTTTGAACAGAATCACATCACTCACTTTCATGAAATTACACAAAAAACACAAAAGAAAAGAAAAAGAGAGGCAAACAATATCTTAGTTCTTTTTTTTTCCTACTGTAAAAAGAGCTACAAGCTATCTGTTATAGAAAACCAGCAATAAGAGGTGGGGGCAGGAGCAGCAGCAGCAGCAGCAGCAGCAGCAGCACCGTGAAGCTTTTAACACCAACACAAAATTAATAGGTTAATAAAACCCAACAATTAATGATCTGGGTTTTTTTATCACCCCCAAAACTGAAATATTTTGGGCCTACAAACACAAAACAAAGAGCCGAAACAACAACTTTCCCAATCTGTGCTATCTTTTTTCACCACAAAAAAACTCATAATCCAAACTCGTCAAAACTGGGAAAACGGGTAGGAAATGATTGCCCCACTTTCCCCTGCATTGCTTACTCTCATGGATTTTATGAGCAAAACCCAAAAGAGCACAGATTGATGATGGGATGGCAAGAGAGAGGGATCCTGTTGGAATTCTACTTGACCCAAATTACATGGAAATGCAGAGAGATAGGGAGACAGAAAAGAGACGTAGTAGTTTGGTACAGCAAGCACTGGTCACATGAACAACTGCACAATCACTATTAGCAGGCGTCGTATGTGCTTAATGGTGGGATTTGGTGAGGAATTATAAACAAAAAACCAAGACTAATTATTGTTTCCCTTGCCTTGCCTTTTTTTTTTTTTTTTTTTTTAATTTTTTTATTTAGTTCTTTTTCTTTTTTATTTTGTTTTAGGAAGGAGAAATAGAGTAGCACGCCATTTGAAATTTATCAATGTCTAAATCTATTTTTATTTGTTCAAAATCTATTTTTATGGAGATGCACGATACCTATTATTTGAGTGCAATTCTTGTCTAGTAGCTATGATTGAGGTATTTTCGATGTCGTAATTATATATTTAATATTTTGGTCATTTAAAGATTACTTTTAAAAGAAAAAGAGTAAACTACCATTTGGCTCCTTCAACTATTATTACAGTTATAATTGACCTCATAAACTATTTTTTTTTAGTAACTTTTTTATCTATTTAAAATCAGCCAATTCACTGTTAAATTCGATGAAATGTTATCCCATTCTCCATCAAATATTGGCACGACTGACCCTCAATAGTGAATCACTTGTGTTCAGGCTAAAAAAAGAATTTCACCAAGAAGCCCAATTCTATTTTGAAGCCCAATCGTTGTGTGTTTGTTGCAAACCAAGCTTAAGTTCACGCGTAAAGTGCAAAACGAAGAGCGTGCAAATTCACAATCATACCATGCCAACAAACACAAATAATTTATAGTTTGGACATTCAAAAAATCATGCTAAGATCATAGGAATCACGCATATTGATTAAGCTATGTTGTAGTACTATTATATAAATACTTTAATTCATACCACGCCAAGCACGCGACATGCTTAAGTAGGCCTAAGCCATATAATCGGCTTGCCGAGTAGGTTGTGGTGTGGACAATTACAAAGTTCACTGGGCCTACACGGAATTAAAGTTGTGAAGGCTTTGGGCTGCTTGGGAGCACCAAAAATCTAAGCCCACACCTTTAATTTCACGTGAGAAGGCTGTGAGAAACAACCATTACCCTTTGTCTTACAAACCAACAAAACACTCCAGGAACCAACCAAAAACCTAATAAGTTGACTATTATCACGTTTTGACCTAGAGACTCGCACCTCACTTTAGTGTGCAAAAGGAAAGAGTTTTACTTGTAAACACAAATTTCCTGTAACAGATAACAATAGAACATGTGTACAAAGTAAATTTGCATTAATGAATTTGTAGGGTTACAATATCTGTTTATAAGTTTCCTCTAATTCGAGCTCCAAAAAATATGTAGATGTGTAGGTTATCGATCCAAGGATTGCAATGACTTGATCTCAGATGAACAATTACCTCAAGGTTTTGGCTCTTGGCAATTTGAAGGATCGGCACGGGTAGTAATGCTTGATGATTCTTCGAAGATTTGATGAAGAACACAAAGAACTTTCTGAATTCTTCTAAGTGCTTTGCGGATTTGGGCTTGAGCTTTTGGCTATGTCTAGGTTCTTGAATGATTTATGGATCCCTTTTCTTTGCATTTGGGCCTTGTATTTATAGACTTTTTGAGCCTTGCCTACGGATGGATTTGGACTTGATTTGTCACTTGGTTCGTGATTTATTTCCATCAATCAATCTTGCCCAATTTGACATTTCTATTTACTTTAATTTAAATTAATTAATTTGTTTAATCTAAATTAAAATCAAATATTAATTTCCGCCAATTGTTGACATGTATCTTTGATGACTTGTCCGGTCTTGATGTGCCATATGCCACATAAGCCCCTTGCATGCCATGTAGGCCTTCACATGCCAAAATTTAATGTGTTTGGTGATAATTTATTTTCACCAAAATTTGCATGTCTACATTACTATTCTAAGCTCACATAGGAAAATGAGGGAGAAAACAAAGAAAAGTGTAGACAAAGATGGTGCAGGAAAAGAAGAATCAAGGGTAGTGTGTTCAAGTGAATGATTTGAGACTCGAGCAGTGGGTAAGAAAATTCAAGTGAGTAGATTGCGTTATCGTAGATGAACCCTAGATGGGTGTATTTGTACTGTGGGAGAGAGATCTTTTTAGGATAAAATCCTAGTTCTAAGCCGGGAGAATTCTAGAGGATATTTAGTAAGTAGATATTGCATCCTCTTAGGGGTTGTGATTACTTGTGGCCCACTCTTAACCCTAGATTGTAGGGACTCCAAGACTTATAGGATCTGATTGTGTTCGTATCTGGATCAGATTGAATGTCTTGTAGAACAAGCATGGTCATCTAGTGGAGTCAGTAAGACTCTGCAACGAGTAGAGTGATGGTGGCACCCTACTCCGTCTAATACAACTTCACCTAGAGCTGGTGAGTCCATGACCAGACTTCTGAAATTACATAATTTGAAACAGCCTTACTCTGCGCCGTGCTCCAACCATGCAGCACATTGGAAAGCATACGCCGCCGTGGTCCACCGTCGCCAACAAACGCACCGTCGTGCTCGCTACCCCAATTCCACGGGGAGACTCACACTGTCGGAGTCGAAGCCGGATCCACGCGCCGATATGGTAGGAATTTAAAGGGCTTAATGGGATATACCTTCTCTGGTAAGAATGCCATCAAACTTAACGAAATAGTGGTCATCACCGTCAAGTTTAATGGTGACGGTAGCCTTTCGTTGTCAACCGTTGTAGAAAATTGGAAAAGCCCCAGAAAATGGTTAAAAAGGTCTCTCGAGCTTGAATTCAACCAAAAACCATACAAATTTCACAAAAATTAGTCCCATAAGGTTTAGAGACTTACCCAAAACCAATTTAGGAGGAGAAGAGGTCGAATCCACCTCGAATTCGACGAGTGAATCTCGAATAAGGTTCTTCGAATCCTAGAAATTGGTTAAAGTTGAGCATAAGCTCCAAAATTCACAAACTAGCCGGAGTTTACTTAGAGAAGACGACCGAAAATTGGGCGTATACACCGAGAAACATGCAGAGATTTAGAATATGAACATTAGGCTTAAACCTCAACAATTTCAGTTCCCAACAAATGAGGAACAAAATGAAGGCACTGTAAACCCAAATTGACCTCAAACTCGACGACATTCTTGCTGGAATTCAAAGTCGGAGCTGGACATGCATATGCAGAATATAATATGGCTAAAAACACGGATTCAAGCTTAAATCCAACACAACATTCATTTCCAGTACCAATATAAGCCCATAAATTGAAGAGGAAGAAAGAATCTTACCAGAGACAGAGAGTTAGAGCTTGAAGCTCTCAGGACCCATGGCAAGTCACTGCCTAGTGCTCCGATGGCACATGCATGGGTATAGATATGTTCCTCTCATCCCAAGGATTAAGGTTTCATGATTTTGGAATCCAATTTACTTCAATTTCGAAAAGTAAGAATGATGAGAGCTCTCGAAGCTCTAGAGCGAAAGTGAGAGAATTGAGAGTTAGAGAGAGAGAGAGGGGTTCGCAGGAATGAGGAAAAAGAGACAGACGGAGTGGGTATAATCCCACTTAAAATAGTTTTAAGTGAAATTATGATTTTGCCCTTACATAAATATTAATTTACAAATAGGCCATCGAGATCTCAATTCGTAAATTAGTTTTTACGTTAAAATAACATATGAGAACATAACTATGAAACGTAAGAAAGTATAAGTTAATAACCTCAAGTAGTGGCTCGAAAATTTATTAGGGCACCCACTCAAGGGCAAAATGGTCATTTCACATGCCTCGAGAATAAAATACAATATTTTAAGGAACGGGTTGTAACATCGTTGTTCAAAGCTTAACTCATCTGCTTCTAAAGAAATACAAGACTAAAAAGTTTTTTCACTATGTACTCTATGAAAGGAGCTTAACTAATTAAACTGAATGCTTCACATGTGACTACTAATGAAAGAACTAGAACAGTCTAAAAATGTCATATGCACGTACTCCTGCCTTGTAAAAGTGAGTAGGGACGAACTGCGTTCCTAAGAGTTTAGAATGACGTTTTTTGAAATAAGTAGGCATTGCTCTCAATTACTTAATTAACAAACTTGCAGGCCCTTTTAAGAAAAATAAATAAAAATACATAGACAGTTTCAAATATTATTCAATTATTAAAGGTGTCCATGTACATATAAACTTGTAATAAAAATTCATGTTAATGATTTGATTCCTTGACATTACATACTAGGTGATGGTGTACGGACGAGAGCCTCATGGAATCATGTTCCGTATATATTTACCTGCGAATGGGACAACAACATAATACAATTTTTTGTTACCTAAACGTTGTCCTTGGTCTGTCTTCACGTTTTGCCTTTCTTATGTAAAATAATGAGCTTTTAGTATCAATATATTGCTTCACAACTTGCAAAGTTGAAACTGACCAGTATATATGCCCGTTATTAGAGCTGTTGTTGCTGAGGCAACATAACAAAACTCAAACTCCTCTTTAGACCTAGCAATGCTTATAGAGGATTTAGTCCAGTAAGAGCATTCCCAATGAGGGAGTCTATATAGGGCTAAAGAAGTGGTGGATATAGTCCAATTTAGAGCTCCAAGAAATCTTTAGGGCTCTAAAAAAGAATCTCTACCAATAAGGGTCTATATATCTTTCAGGCTCTATATGGGGCTATATATTTTATTTATGTAGTAATTTGATTACGCGGTTATTTTTGTCTTAACTTTTCTTAACTTGATTTTTGGACGTGTTATCTTAAATTTTAATTTATGAACCTTTTAACCTTAAAAAATTCAAATTCTGATAAAGTTAGATTTTATCACTTATGCACTGTTTTAGGTTCTCTTATCTCAATCACATCCGTTGTTTTGTTTCTATGAAATCAAACAAGATAAGATTCCATTTCATAACAACTATTTGATTTGATTATATTATATCAATCTCATCTATTGGTTTATTTCTCTGATTGACAAATTCTCCGAAGTCAAACAAGATTTTCATTTCATAACAACAATTGGATTGGATTATCTGATCACAATTTAGTTATGTTATTTGTTTATATTTTCGGTTTAGGTCTCTAAACTACCGATGTTAAATTTCATCACTTTTTTATGAATTTTCAATCAAGAAAATTTAACACAAAGCACTATGGTTTTTTATAATCAATCACACAAAAAATAGTCGTTGTTTGTATATGTTTTCTTAATCAAACAAATGGTTTAAAAAAAAAAAAAAAAACTTGAAATCCTAAACAGTTGAAAAATAAATCCTTAAAATCATGTTTTGGAATTAAAAATGAGGCTCGCCCATTTCTAAACTAAAAAACAAGCAAAAACCAAGATTGGGCCCCAAATTTGGTGTGGGTCCCCCTACTTTTTGGGGCTAGATGTAGCCTAATTTTTTGCTATCCAAGGATTGAAGTTGCTAGCTCATGTGGTGGATGTAATTGAAATTTTTACCAAGTAGAATAAACTGCAATTTAAAATCTATATACGTGCTTGTTTGACTAGTCAGCAACACTCATCAACTAAAATCAGATATGTTAGTTTACTCTAATAGCGGAAGTTGACATTCAAGGCTCAATTTACTGAAGTGTTCCTAGTTAACTAAGATCCAATTCAGTGCACATTATAACTCTGACAATCTTAGTTGTATAGACTTATCTATTTGTCAATAATGATGAATATATATATCACAAACAAAGAGTAAGATAAGTAAACTTTAAAAGCGATAAAGTGCACAGGATTTTTTTGGCCGGAAAAACCCACCTCTGGGTTAAAAAACTGGGGAGTCACCACTGAGTCCAATCCATTAGTGTAAACAAAGTTTCATACAAAGAGCACACAAGCTCAATTCATATATCCCTATCTACGGAGTAGCTTTACCTTTGTGCAACATTGCCTTACACGAGAGGAACTCCTTTGGTCTTCACGAAGTGGTAGCTCTTTTTGAGCTTTTCACCTTATGGCACCGATATCAACTTATGCAAATGATGGTATGATGAAGTTGATGCAATTGACCAATCAGATTCTTCAGTCAAATAGTTGAAGGAAGAATCTAACTTGAATAAAAAAACTTGGCCTAAAATGGATTTAAAGCTTAAAATTGGACCAAGAACTACATACAAAACCTTAAAACAATTCAACCCTAATATACAATGATTGGGTGTTTAATGCATGAACTTGGTTTGCGGCTAGGGTTTCATAAATGAAGAAGAGGCAAGCTTAAAGCTTTGAAGGCACTTTCTCTAAAATAAATTTTGAATCCCCAGGGACAAAATGAAAACCTAGGGAACAAATATACCCAAGTAAATCTGATTTTTCATTAGCCAACTTGTCCCAAGGACAATTGTCGACTACAAAAGAAATCTACACATATCAATGGCTAGAAACTGACTACCATCAGAAAGGTGTCAGTCAGCCTATGTGGGTTGTCTTAATCTGTGTGCCTAGACAACTAGAAGTCAGCATGCAAAACTAACTACACAATTAACTTAGATAGAATGCAACACAAATAGAGATGTGAGATGAACATGCATGAACAAACCTTTGATGTGAGGTGAGCCACGTGCTTGAACGTTTAATCCCAATAGCAGCATCCCATAATCAGATAATGTAGTTTAGAACTAAATTGAACATGTGGTACACAAATACAATATTTGATAAGGAAGGCCAAACACTTGAAACTAGACTTTACAATCTCCCCATTTGGCTTTCCTTGACAAAATACCTCATGCCTATAACTAATTTCACTCCCCCACACTCAAGAGAATAGCCAACGAATGAATCCTGCATATGAACAACTCTTGACAAGAACAAGTGAAATTTATCATGAGTAAAAAAGGTTTGCAAGGTATGAAACACAATGAAAATTTGCTCCCCCATTTTGTCATGGAAAGACAAAGACAAGGTGGAAAAATGCATAGAATAGTCAAATTTGTTGCAAAAACACAGGACACAAACAACAAGAGCACAACAAATAAAGAATTTGCAATATATCATATGGATAAGCCCACGCAAGGTGTAGTAACAATGAGACTAGCAACGAGTAAGCACAAAAAGATGCATGCGTTGTGATTTAACTCCCCCATAATCTTAAATCATGACTTCATTTTACTGACGAGGGATAGTGACTTAACAGAAAGTCTAAGATGTTCATTGAAATATAAATTTGAGCATAGGCATAGACAAATGTATCAAAACAACTAAAACATTAAGATGATAAAGATCAAAATAGCACTTGAATCTTTGCACCAATAAACTATAGCTAAAGCACAAGTCATGAAAATGATAAGAAAAAATAGTTTGAATATCGATGTTTCCAAGAGATATTGATAAGACAAGTGTTTGACAAAATAATATGCAATGCAATTCTCAAGAGACAACTTTTCAAGGGCATACAAAGATAGTGATACAAAGATGAACACTTGCTCACGATGTAACTATGATGTGTTAAGGTAAGGGGATAGGATTGGTGATAGCCATCTTGAAATCATAGAACCAAGCACATAATCTCAAAAGCATTCCAAAGTTAACCAAGCATTTAATAATCCATTGTCTTTAAGAAACATCACTTTCTACATAATATGAATATAGGACAAAAGTATTCAACTCTTGGAAGCAAGGCTATACAACCTATTCAATTCATGTCACAAAGACCAATAGACCGTCAAAGATCTTCATACCTTTGATTATCAAGGGTTTAGTGAAGATGTCAACTAGCTGTCTTTTAGTTGGCACAAAGGTTAAGGTAATGATTTACCTTCCACAAGATCTCTAATGAAATAATATTTTATATCTATATATTTTGTTCTAGAATGCTGAACAAGATTCTTAGAGATATCAATAGCACTCATGTTATCACAATAAACAAGAAAAGTCAATTGAGAGATATCATAGTCACTAAGCATTTACTTCATCCATATCAATTGAGTGCAACAACTCCCAGCAGTTACATACTCTGTCTCGGTAGTATACAAAGAGACATAATTTTGTTTTTTGTTGTGCCAAACAACCAAATTGTTCCCAACAAATAAAGCTCCTTCAGAAGTACTCTTTCGATTATCAATGCAACTAGCCCGGTTGGCATCTTCAATATTCTTAGCCTCAATCTGGGAGATAAAGTAAACATTTGCAACTTCATCAGTTAGTTGTCTTCGAGTTCTAACTACTTGGTCAACAGGACCCACAATTTCTTCAACTTGACCACAGACCCACTTTAGCTTATCAACAAACAAGATACAAGAATCTTGATTTGAGCTAAATTGACTTTCTGTGTCACTTTCTGACTGCTCTCCTGACTAACCAAAAGCGTCACCATTATTGTTCAAGGGATGAAAGAAGAAATCAACATTTGTTAACTTCAGGAGCATGATGAATAGTAGTCATCAACTTTGACATTTATGGACTCCATGATGGTTTTTGTTCGTAGGTTGTAGACCCTATATTCCCTGCGGGTGTTGGAATATCCCAAGAAGATTCATTCATCACAGTTAGTATCAAACTTGGTTAGATGTTCTCGATCTCTCAGAATATAGCAAACACTTCTAAACACTCTAAAATACTTCAGCACTGGCTTTTTACCTCTCCAAAGTTCATAAGGAGTCACATCAGTGTCTGGCCTAAAAAACACATTATTTGAAATGTAGCATGCAGTATTCATAACTTCGACCCAAAAGTGTTTTGCCATATTCTTGCAATTTAGCATCACCCTAATCATCTTACACGATTTTTCCTTTCAACAACATCATTTTGTTTAGGAGTGGTAGGAGCCAAAAATTCATGTTTAATGTCATTGGTTGAGCATAATTAATCAAACAGAGCATTCTCAAATTTAGTGTCATGATCAGTTCTGATTCTGATAAGAGAATGACAACTGATCAGAGATTCATTTAGCATTACTTTATACACAGTGAGGAACTGTTGAAAAGTATCTGATTTTTCCCTCAAGAAACACACCCAAGTATATCTAGAGTAGTCATCCATAATTATTAAAATATATATTTTTCCTCCAATAGACAATGTTTGAATTGAACCAACAAGATCCATATGCATTAATTGTAGAGGCTTGGTAGTTACAATATTATTTAGTCTTTTGTGAGCCACTTTGGTCTGCTTTCCCAATTGACAAGATCCACAAACGCACAAATCAAAAATTGAAAGATAAGGTAAGCCTCTAACAGTCTCACAATTAGACAATTTTTGAAGATCTTTGAAGTTAACATGACCAAGTTTTCTATGCCATAACACACTAACATCATCACAAGCTTTGTTGCACTTTAGGGAATTACCAACATTTGAAGCATTAAGAATGTAACAATTGTCTCCAGATCTGGGAATAACTAGAACATGCTTTCCATGTTCGTCCACAATTCAACATCTTTTCTTAGAAAAGCAAACTTCATCCGCCATTTCATCATAACTGGCTAATGCTAATGAGACTCGACTTCAACCCTTCTACATAACTAACATTCTTGAGCTGAGGAAGACCCGAAATATTAACACTACCATTTCCAGTGATTTGGGATTTATCCCCACTATCAAAAATAATGCCACCACCATTGAAAGCTGAAAGAGATAGGAAAGCATCATTGCCCACAGACATGTAACGAAAGCACCCACTGTCAAGATACCATACATTTGGTTTGGTGGCAAAGATATCATTGAGAACAACAAGGCATCTATTGGGGACTTTCTGAACCCATTTGGAGCAAGGATTCACACTTTCTATGATGGATGACTGCACAAGTTGAGTAATTCTGTTGACTTCATAGACAAGTCGATCCACCTGATTCTTCAAAGTATCATTCTTCCCAAAGTGAAGTTTCTTACACTTAGGATGAATATGACCCAATTCACCATAGTGATGACATGTGGGAATAAATCTAGACTTCAAGCTTGGATTGACTTTAGGTGTTATAGGAAAAGATTCTCTCACAAATCTTGATTTGGTACCCATTGAGCTTGAGCCATTTTCCACATAACCAATGCCACTTTTGTCACCATGAAGTTTCCCAAAACTCAGCCTCTTGTTAAATGGTAAGACAAATAACCTTGTCATTTGCCTCACTTAGCTCAAGTAGCTGTTTCTGATTAGCCTTAAGATACAAAGTATTAATTGCTTTCAACACATGAATTTGACTCATCAAGTTTTCTTAAGACTCCAGCAATTTTTGAACTTCAGCTTCAAAAGTAACAATAGCATCATCTTTTTCCTCTTTGTCATTATAATGAAAATCCTTTTCATCTAGTTTAGTTCTGGCTAGACAAAAAGACTTCTTTTCTTTTTGCAACTTAGCAACTTTGTTGGTTAGCTCAATCTTCTCCACTTTTGTAGCACAAGTCTTATCAAAGAAAGTATCATATTTAATGCACAACTTATCATAAGTAATCTTCTCATTGTCATTCAGCATAAGATCATCATCACTTAGAGAATTTCTTCTATTAGAGCAACAAAAGTAACTATTTTTTTCTTTATCATTTGACAAGTCATCAGATTGCATAGACCCTTCACCTTCACTTTCACTCCAAGTAGCCATCATTGCTTTGTCCATTTCTTGATGCACACTCAGCAGCACGATGTCCACTGCCACCACAAGAAAAGCAGAGACTAGATTCTCTTGAGGGAGATTTGTCCTTTCTACTTGTAAATTTTCCTTGTTTTCTACCAAAAGTGAACTTTCTATGTGATTGGTGATTTGAGTTTATAAAAGACTCCCCAATCTTTTTGAACTCTCTTCTTTTATTGTTGAGAATCCTTCTAAATTGGTTGACAAGTAGGGCAAGATCATCATCTAAGGTTTGTCCACACAAGTCACTTACACGTTCACTGTTCACAACACTTTGAAGGGCCACTTCTTTTCTTTTCTTTTCTTAGAGTCATTTTCATCCATATCAAGCTCCATCACATAAGTGATGAGTTTCCTAACCAATTTTCTAAGTTTGATCACATTTAGGTCTTGAAACTCTTAAATGGCAGCCTTCTTTGCTTGAAATCGCTTGGATAAGGATCTTAAAATCTTTTGAACAATGGTTGTTTCATCAATAGGTTTCCCTAACTCCAAGGCTTCATTTGTCAACATTTCAACTTTCTCATAGAAGGCGGAGAAGGTTTCAGACTCGAGCATTCTCAAATCCTCAAATTTTGAAAGAGTCATCTAGAGCTTTAGTGCTCTCACTTATTTATCACCCTCTTGAAGAATTTAGAGTTTGTCTCAAGCTTGCTTGGTAGTTGTGCAATATCGAACATGAGCAAACTGATTAGACGAAATGGCAAAAATGATAACATTCTTTGATTTCCTATTAGCCATGGCCAAAGAAATTTCTCCTTGAGTCCATTCACCTTTTGGCTTAATCATAGACTCTTCATTGACAAGCCTCGATGGAGCCTTCCACTCAAGGGTAAAATAATCAACAACTATAAGATCTTGAGCCTCAAGAAAGATTTGAAACTTCTTGTTCCAAGCGGCATAAATTGTACCATCAAAAAATGGATAAGAGTTACAAGATCCCGTAACACGATCACGATTCATGGTGAGATTCCACCCACTACTAGTAGCTCCCATAGATCAGTCTATGTATATTTAGAACAAATATCTGATACCAATTGAAATTGGTACCAGCTTGAATAACCTGCAATTTAAAATTTATATACGTGCTTGTCTGACTAGTCAGCAATACTCATCAACTAAGATCATATATGTTCGTTTACTCTAACAACGAAAGTAGTCAATTCAAGGCTCAATTTACTGAAGTGTTCCTAGTGAACGAAGATCCAGTTTAGTGCACATTATAACTCTGACAATCTTAGTTGCATGGGCTTATCTATTTTGCTAATAATGATGAACATATATCACAAGCAAATAGTAAGATAAGTAAACTTGAAAAGCGATATATTGCACGGGATGTTTTTGGCAGGAAAAACCCACCTTTGGGTTAAAAAACTGGAGACTCACCACTAAGTCCAATCCATTAGTGTAAACAAAGGTTCATACAAGGACCACACAAGCTCAATTCCTAGATCCCTATCTATATAGCAGCTTTACCTTTGTGCAACCTTGCCTTACAATGAAATGAACTCATTCGGTCTTCACGAAATGGTAGCTCTTCCTAAGCTTTTCACCTTGCGGCACCGCTATCAACTTATGCAAATGATGTTATGATGAAGTTGATGCAAATCTAAATTCAATCAACCAGTTAGATTCTCCAGTCAAACAATTAAAGGAAGAATCTAACTTGGATAAAAAAAAATTGGTCTAAAACGGTTTTAAAGCTTAAAACCAAACCAAGAACTTTATGCAAAACCTTAAAACAATGCAACCCTAATATACAATGATTAGGTGTTTAATGCAGGAACTTGGTTTTGCAGCTAGGGTTCCATAAATAAAGAAGATGCAAGCTTAAAGCTTTGAAGGTACTCTCTCTCTCTCTCTCTAAAATAAATTTTAAACCCCCAAGGACAAAATGAAACCTTAGCGAAGAAATATACCCAAGGAAATCTGATTTTCCATCAGCCAACTAGTCCTAATGACACTTGTCGACTGCAAAAGAAATCTAGGCAGATCAATGGCCAGAAACTGACTACCATCAGAAAGTTGTCAGTCAACCCATGTGGGCTGTCTTAATCTGTGTGCCTAGATAACTAGAAGTCAGCGCACAAAAATGACTAGACAATTAACCTAGACAGAATGCAACACAAATAGAGATATGAGATGAACATGCATTAACAAACCTTTGACGTGAGGTGAGCCACGTCCTTGAATGTTCAATCCCAGTAGCAGCATCCCATAATCAGATAATGTAGTCTAGAACTAAATTGAACATGTGTTACACAAATACAATATTTGACAAGGAAAGCCAAACACTTAAAACTAAACTTTACAGTAGCCCCATTTTCTGGCTTACTAGGGATGAAAATTTTCATTAGAGCTACAAATGTGATAGTCTCAAGGAGGATAAAGCCCCCATTGGGGATGCTCTAAGGCTAGATAAGAAATGATTCCTTAGGATCAACAACGGATTGTAATTCTGATCATAACCCAGTTATAGGCCATGATATTTGATGGTTAAGAGATATTCCTAAGCCGAATTCTTAATTGGCACACATTTTCACATTTTTTTAAAGTCAAACGACTAATGACTTAATAGATGGTTTATACGAGTCTCAAATCAGCCAATAACGGGACTCCTCATGTGCCCGAAAGAATCACCGTCGAGTTCATGCTTGTTGCTATATAAAGACATGGTCATTTACCAAGGAGAGGTCTATGTTCCTCTACCAATAAACTAGACCTTGCACATTCATTAACCTCCACTAAGTCTAACTTAGGCATTAACATATATACCAGTGTAACAATGTCTAACATGTCTATTTTCCTCTTACACACTTGTATAAAAATCGTTCCCAACACACTTTAAAAAAATTAACATTCGTATTTAATTGAAAGGTTTGCAAGAAACATTGGCGACACATTTATTTGATTTGAAAAAATGATATATCTAAAATCAATGATTGATCCAACATGCTTCATACGGATACGGGACAAGTTCTGATGAGAATATATCGACCATCATTAGATTCATTACCATCCTAGATGCACGTGCTCTAGTTTCCTTTACCCAATGATTATAATTATAAACATTAGATCATAAAATCTGACTTTAGGAAAAGGAGAGAAAATATATCATAAAAACGAAACACAAAAAAGATACCCACGTCTTATCATGTCAGAATGTGTAGGGAAAGAAAAAAAGTTATGTCTACGTAATTAGAAAAACAAAAGAAATAATACCAAAAATGATGTGCAGCCTTTAAGACCTAGCTTTCACCTTCAGTTTGGTTTCTCTTATACATGGTAGCAAATGTTCACAAGCATGTTCTTGGCATTAACGTGGTGAGTGAAGGGTTTGGTGATGCGCAAGTATCAGGTGATACATGCATCGATCTTTATGTACATGGGTATGAATATAGTCTCTCTGAATCTGATAGATCGTATATCTAGTTATGTTATTCATCTTTTGGTATTTTTGCTCTAGTTGCATATCAAGATCTTACAATGCATATTCGATTGCTACTTTATTATCACTATATTACATAAGGAGAAAAATGAACTTCCGAACGTTACATTTAAAATTTAAAAGAATTGATGTAAACGTAGATATTAACAAATCAAATACCATCAAATCAACTGAAACATGAAAACACTAACCGAATGCATGGATTTCAGATTATGTTTTGTGAGGCTTGAGGCAAAGAAAGAGTGTATAAGAGTTGTATATATGTACCTTAATTTGGCTTCACAATCAAATTACATTGCTATTGAACTTTTTTTTCTCTTGAGATCTTAAAGAATATCAATATCTATAACAACTTAAAATAATGTACTTCTACGTACATGTTGTATTTTCAATTAGCATACAATTTTCTACGTACATCTTGAAGAATATCGATACCTATAACAAACTACATTTTGTATCAAACCATAAAATAATGTAAACTTACATCAACAAAAATTCGCACACAATTTTCTCTCACAACTTTTTAAGTACTAAAAAATTTTAACAAAATGACTTAAGAATTGCAATCTGAAAATTAACACTTTACATTGATCCATCCCTAAACGTCATATATTTCGAGCAACCTTTTTTCAGTTTAGAACATGTTCTAGTATTGTTGAGGTGATTTATACATTTTGTATTTTCGATTTTACAATTATTACAAAATATACATAAATGTAATTACAATAGTAAAGTGGAGTGACGTTAGGTGTCATTGCATGCCGTTTATACGAGTTTATACTGTTTAAATCCTTCACACAACCTCAGCATTATCAGTAGAAGAACTAAAGGCACGATGGTGTGTTGTTTTTGTACATAAATAGAATATAGTATGTTCCAAAAACAGTCGGCTGGCTTGGTTTGGTTAACCACATATACTCGATTTCATTGATTTATTTTATGTGTAATACTAGAGAGATTAAATTTTGTAAACAAAATAACACAATTGTTGATGATTGAATTATTATTTAAACGTTGATTAATGTACTTATTTCTTATTAATGACACGTCATTTAATAAAAAATTGTAATATAGCTAACATTATCCTTATTTTATTCCCAGCAATATCTCTGTTTATTTCACTATCTAAAGATTCCACAATTGAAATGTCTCAACTGTTACAAATTAGTAAACATGTGGGCGAATCATACGTAACACACACATAATTACATAAAATAATAAACAATGAAATTACCAGTTCTGCATGTGATGTGACCAACAATTCTCATCTATTAGTTTATCGCATTGTTTAAACTGTAATGGTCAATGACTCAATAGTCATTCTTCCCAAGTAATGTCATAGATCCTGCCAATAATATATACTTTAGTTAACTTAAATCATTATTTTCAACCACTTTTTTGACCTTGTCAGGAACATTAATCTTCTAAAACATGTGGGATTGGACGTGGATTATTGGCCACCTCATTCTCTTTGCCTATATCATTCTTTATTTATTTGTAACCAGAAAAGAACAAATTTATTTTGGCACTACATATATAACCACATGACACTTTACTGCAAATTAAAATGTTCTAACTCTGATTTGGGATTTACATATTCATTTATTTATGACTTCACTGTGAACTTTACTTACTTATTGGGACTAGATTTTTTTTTTTTTTTTAACAAACAATATTATCACATTAAGAGGATGAGAGAGTTAGTTAAGCCTCACAATGTTATAACGATAATGTGTTTTAAATTTACTTTTGACGAAAATCGAACATAATATCTCTTACTTCCGGTGAAGAAGAGTACCACTAGATTTTAAATGTACAACTTTGAGTATAGATTTTAATGTACAACGGATTCAGGGTTTCATAGTTGGAACTTGAAACTTCCAACTCTAATGAGATATTTAAATATATGGAGATTTTAGTCTTGTTACATTACACGGTTAGACTAACAACTTTTCCAGAAAATGAAAACAGAGAGAGGTTCAACCACCACGTGGTGATTCAATGGTGAGGATGAATTCCGAGCCCATATGCCGTATATCATGTTTTGCTCAAATTCAATTTCTAGCACTGGTGAATCGCACAATGATGGTAAGGAGAGGCTGAACTGCCTTTATGAGTTTTCTCGACCCTCGAAATGATGGGCTGTCATGGCGAAGCCACCAGATGACCCCCTTTTTAGAAGAAAATTTAAAATTAAAAAAAAAAAGTGAAAGAGGTTCATTTCGTGTATGGGTGTTGAATTCTTTTATGGTGCTATTAACAGCACTGTTGAAGATTTTATTGTGAATTCTTCACAAGTATCTTTTTATGGAAAACTAATGAAAATGGTTTGAAAACTTTGAGTTTTAATAATAAGGACAAAATAAAGGGCAAAGTGAATAGTATCATGATTGACTTTTTAGTGTAAAAATATGATTTTTTGTTAAAGTAAACAATACCGGAAGTTTTTCATTAAAATTCCCTTTTTTTTATGCATCAAAAGTTTTGTGTGCACAATAAAATTTTTAAAGTGTCAAATAATAATCATACCTTTTTAATAATCAAATAAAGTTGTGAGAGAGGGATCCAATTTCTGAATCTCGAGTTATAGATAAATTCACTTAAACACTATATATAAAACTACATTGAAGTTAGGTTTTAAAAAATATATTGGGGGCTTTTATTTTTAAAATGAGTTAATTGAGCTTAAAACTCTTGTGACTTTAATTTATCACGTCAATCAATGGATCTGCTTAAGCTTTTTTTTTTCTTCAAATGCATGTACATGTTTAGATTTTCACATGATATTAACGGTTTTGATTTCATGTATACAGTACACATCCACCATCTGCTGCTAATTGTCAGACCACATACCAAGTAATATGTTTATAAGTTAAGTGCGTGTACCGGCAAATCCATCTTATTAATTTAAATTGGAAAGGATATACATGTTTAATGGCCTAATTGGCTAATTGGGTATTGATTGACAGTCTAATTGAAGAGTTGCTTTCAGATTAAAGGACTAGCAAACAAACCCAAAGGCTAGTGGGAAGGAATACAAATTATATCAAGCTAATCAACCTGACATAGCTACTAATTAATATTGTACATGCATGCATACATGAAACTCTCATCTCCACAAACATAATTTACCCTTACGTAACCGCACTACCTGAACAAAAGTATGACAATTCAAAGCCAACCAAAGAACAACATAACAGGCAAAGTTTCAATTAGATGGAATAGACGACCAATGGGAGTACTATTTGAATTTGACAAGTTCGCAGGAGGATGTTGCTCTTGACATGTCCACATTCAATGTTTACAAAATATACTAGCTATTAAAGTTTTTCAAACATAATTGTATGATCTAATCCGTAAAAACATGTAATCCCCTCTATTTGTCGTATTTGAACCCTATCATTCACATCATATGTCCACATTTGTAGCTATAGCAGCTCTCCATGCATTAGCAATTTATCGTTGTTGCTCTTGAATTTGATTACCCGGTTCATCATAATTTGCTTCATCTTTAGATTTATCATCAAAACGACACTCCTTGTGAAGAAAGTTGTGCAACACTGCACAAGCTAATACTAACTCTACTTGTGCTTTAATTGGAAATGGAGGTGTTGACTTAAAAATTGTGAATTGAGATTTAAATACACCAAATATCTTTTCCATTACGTTTCTCAAGGAATCATGTCAAAGATTGAACAACTCATTTGCATTTACGAGGTCACGATCGTTACTAGCAAAATCTTAAAAATGATATCGAACATCTCGAAACAGAGCTAAAAAGTGGCGACAATTTGAAAATCCACAATCCACTAGAAAAACTTTATCTAATTAAAGTCAAAACACATAAAGTTATGATTTCTAGTACATCTAGTATAAAAATAACTAATTACATGAATACGAATCTTCACTTTAAGTCTGTTCCTCCTTGATACAACATCATCTAGATGGAGTCATGAGTTGAACCCTCCCATCCGCTAAGAATATATATGAATTCCAAATCAAATTACAAGCAGCTAATACATTTTGTGCTATTTTATCATGACGATCACGATAGCTGGCTATTTCAGGTCTCAATACCATTGCTTGTATGTGTTTCATCAATAGGTTGAATTAAGTATCATGTGCTCTTCCCTCCTCCTCCTTCCTCCTCCTAGGGTTATGAGCAACTGCATGATCAAATCAACTGCATGTTTGCAAAAATCAATGAAAATCTTCCTTCAGTATTGAAGCTGAAATTTAAGCTCACTTGGGCAGGTATATCACGTGTTAAGATATGAGTGGAGAGACACTTAAAAAACTCTCCTTTAATTGTGTTATGACATGTAGTGTACCAAGCACATATGTTTCGAGACCATTGAAAACTCTCTCGATATTTAAACCTCTTTCAAGGTCAACATTTACGATTTATAAATACAAAGAAATTGTTAAGTTTAAGCAAGAAATGCATTTCTAAAAGCTGTTGAATATTGAAGAAGATAATGGAAGCAGAATGCGAAGCTCACCACAGACACTGTATCCAGGTGAGGGAAAAGTCACTTGGGGGTCTCAAAACTTGCCTGCCTGAGATCTTCCACGCCATGACAGACTATGCTAATGCTTGTTCCATTACTTCGTCTGCTTCCATCAATGGCGAGGCGGCTGAAGAAAAAAATTGCCGTGAAAGAACTGGCATGGAAGAAGAAATGGGAGAAGAAGCAAGATTGAATGGGAAAGGAAGGAGTAGACTCCTCGTATGCCACAATCACCATTTAATTCTAGTTTTTTTTTTTTTAATTATTGGTTTATTAAATGGTTTTTAATTTAAATTAAATTCTAATTAATTTAAATGATGTGGCACATCAAATGCCACATAAGGTGATATATAAATATTGTATGAAAACATACTAAGAATAGCATTACTGAATTATTTTTGTTTCCCTTAACGCCAATATATGTGAAAACAAAATGGAAAACGTGTGACCTCTAGGTTGAATTTCTTGCCAACAAAAACAAAAGAGTATAAATTACAAAAGACAAATAAATTCAAGGAGAAGATATATACTAATTTATGATAGTTTCTAGAAGTTTTTTTTTTTTGGTATGGTTTGAATGATTTTCAAGAGGAGCACCAATGAAAAAAATCGAGGCTCCTGTGGCTCAGCATGTCCAGCACCATGTAACCCAATCACACCAGACACAACAATAATTCAAAATAAAATTATTTAAAAAAATAAATAAAAGACAAATGAGAAAGAAGATGAAAAATTTGTGGGCCCCCACCCATACACTGGTCCATAGAAAATGAAGATCTTTGAGGGTTTGGTAGTCCTCTACCTAACATTCAAGCATCTCTCGACGGCGGCTGGGAGTTGGGAGGTGAGACACGCAGCGCACGTGTGTGGATAACAGCCGTCGGATGTCCACATCCATTTTTGTCTCTGTCTTAGGTTTACCGTTTCACTTGGAGATGCTTGTATTTTTAAAGCTCAATTAATTGCACTTCACTCCATCCGGTGACATTTGGCCCTCTGAGAATAAAGTTGATCAAATTCTTGTTCAATTCCTTGATAATTTTTTTTGCTTTTAACAAACAATATTATTTATATTGAAGGAGACGAGTAGGTTTAGTATCACAATTAGTTAGCAATAATGTGGTTCAAATTCGTTTTTGTGAAGAATCGAACTTAAGACCTTTCACTTACAAGTGAAGAGAAATATCATTAAACCGTAGTACTAACTGACTTGTTAATTAACTTTTTTTGGGTATTATAATATCATGTTTGGGTATGTAATAGTTTGGGTAAATTATAATATCATATTTGGGTATGTAAATCCTAGTATATTATATTTAGGTGCTCTCACTTGTTGGGCAAGAAAGTATGTTATGTTTACTATAGATAAAGGCACAAAGTAGGAAAAAGACACAAACAAAATTTCCCTTACACCTCTCTCTCTCTCTCTCTCTCTCTCTCTCTCTCTCTCTCTCTCTCTCTCTCTCTCTCTCTCTCTCTCTCTCTCTCTCTCTCTCTCTCTCTCTCAATTAAATTTAGGCCACAATAGCATTACTGATTATTCCTTCAAGTTAACCACTATTTTTACATGACACTCGAATTGCACAACTTTTATTACATGAATGTCGGATTATTGTCATGTAGGTTATTATTATCTCTATCCATATATCAAAAAGGCATGAATTGGCAATGTTTCATAGAAGATAAAGTTGCGGATGTGTTAGCTAAAATGAGGGATTGATCGTGGTACATAGATTCAAGTTCTTGTTACATATCACTACAAGAAAACTGGCTACAGAGAACACCGTTTCTGTTGGTGTCAACTGCTTCATTGCATACTGTTTTCGGTGTGAAAACCTTTTAGCAACCATGCAGCCACTAAATCATGGTCGAGCAGTCTCCAATACACAATCGCCACTGTTTATAAGTCGGTGGTAGACATTAAAATTTAATTAAATAGAATCAGTTCCTAAGTGTGGTGTCGAAATTCCATTGTCTTAGAGTTTTGTTATACACATGGCGGTTTTTCACTGACCAAGGTGTGTCATCCGTAAGATAGATGACAAAATAATAATCCCAAAGATATTATCTATGAGATAATTTCTTGGGATGATGATGAAAGTATCATTGATTGATTGTGATGAGGATTCTTTACTTGTTTGAGTTGATCTTAAATCAGTAATGTATTAAAGATACGATTTAGTAAATAATGATATTTTTAATGTCTTTGACTTTTCAATCTTCCCACGAGCAAGGGAACTGGGTGGTATCATAGTATGCTGCTCAAGCCTCCAGGTTTGTTAGACTGCGTGAGAATATTTGTGGACCTTGCACATTTAAAGTGGGCATTCTCGTCTTCTTCGAAAATAAGTTCACATGTCTTTATGTTTTTTAAAAAATAGCCGCCAGTATCTTGATCACCCAAATTCTAATTCCAAATTCATGGCTTATGTTGTTAGAGATTCCAAATTCGCACCCAAGTTCAAGCCTTCGTTCATTTGTTTCCATCCCAGAAATCATCACACACATGTATTCAAAGTGACTCCAGTTTTATTTCTTGTCTGATCTCCTCCACCTACTCCTACACTGTCTCTTCGCGTTCTTAGAGGAATGGTTGAGGGCAAATTAATGGAGCGCATGCGTGTGTTGATCACACATCTTTCGTGGGAGTAATGTTTTTGTTGATCGAATTGGGGTTCGACTACTTCTTCATTTACTTGGTATGACGCGACATTGTCGCATCTTTTGCCACTTTGGAATCAAATTTTTAGTGTATCCCGATTTATCGCTCCCTCTTGATGTGTTTTTTCTTATTTTTCTAATCTTTTGTTATACTGTTTTGCATGTTCTTACCTTTTTTTCTTAGGTTCTGCTTTGCAAGGATCATGTTTCACTCACTGTTACAAGCTAAATTTCATGAGTAAAGTTGAGATGAAATGTTGATGGAACATATGAAGTTCAAGGGGAGTTGGGACCATTGTAATCTAGCATCAGATAGAGAAATTGACACTTTTTGACACCTATTGAGTGAAATGTGTATCACATGCTTTCTTGATGGAGGTAGTTGACGAATCCTTTCAACTCCATCTCAGCAGCGAAATTCAATTATTATGCCAACCTCTTGGAAGGGTTTTCTCGAACACTCCAACAACAGTTTCGGTCTATTTCATTTGCCTGGGCTGATTACGGTACATGCAGATTATCGTGGAACAATCTACGTTGAGAGTATGAATTTCACATCAGAAAAGAAATGGACTTTGTATGCGTTTATAAATAATTGGATTATTCTCCATATTAGCAATTGGTTTTATGGTAGAACATCAACTTTCTTCATGGTATTAGAGTAAGTTGTCTCGTATATGAAATCCAATGGTCACACATGCTCCACGCCATCCTATTTGTGTTGTCCACCAGCTGATATATAATACTATTAGTAAAGATATTTTAAATACACGTTGCGCCATTCGAGCAGCTGTCACATTCTGATGGTGCTTCGCAACTAGCAGATCATCTCCAACTTGAACCCTAATTCCATCTCTTCCACCTCCTCCAACCGCCTCCTCTTCCGGTTCGGTGGTAGGTTTGAGCCGTAAATCGAGCCGTTCCCATACTTAGGTAGAATTTCCTCCTTGCAAAACCTGCCTGCAAAGAAAGGGTGTCCATGTCCTTATTTATTACATATTCCAAAACTTGTACTCGAGCAAAGTGGGACTATGCTAGCTAGCACTCCCTCTCAACGCCACTCCTCCACCTCCACAGAGGAACATTAGAAAGGGTGTGGACCACATTCATATCTTTGAATTATGGCTCTTTTTGTTTTGGCTATATCACTCCATTATTAAACCCTAGCATCTGATGTCCATGCATTTAGGAGTATGCTTTCAATAGTCTAAACTCTGAGTAGTCCCGTTTTTTTATCTATTAGATTGGTAAGTAAGAAAAAAAAAATAGTATGTTCTTAATTCAACACAACCGTTTATTTTATGTACTACTGTCGAGACTATTGAAAAAAATTGATACATTTAGATTGTCACCATTGAAAACACTGTAGCTAGCTCAAGTTGATAATTGCTATGTATCAAACATCACTGTACAAAAACACTCTTTTTTTTTTTTCTTTTTCCAGTCAAACGATGGATTTGTTGGATTAGATGTTAGATTGTCACCGACGGGTTTGAACCCACACCGTCATGTAAGGGCTCAACCTCTTTCCACCACTGCAGTAAAGGGCCACTTGCTTATTTTTAGTTCTAAATAACTATGTGCCCATGTGTTACAAATTATAATTGTGACTTTGACATTAATTAGGGATATGTCGACGCTTAATACGGTGAAATCATGGGAGGTGATAACTATCTATGGGCTTGTTTAGAAGCACACTTTTGAAGAAAATATTTCTGGGTTCTAAAAGTACTTAAAATTCTTCCCTATAAAAAAAACATCAGTTATGTGCTTCTTAAGCACTTCAAGTGCTTTTCTAGAATTCACTTGCATTTTTACTAAAGATTGATTTTTTAAACATTTTCGTAAAAAAAACATTTTCAATCATTTTAAAAACAATTTCAATCAAGACCGACCTATTATTTGATCAAGTGAAAGATTGGAAATGTACACACACTAAGTTTGATTTTCGTCTCCCTCGTAAAACTTGTGCCAGTTTGTAGCTTAAGTATTGATTTGAATATCACCTTTAGCATTTTTGGGTCAAATTCTAAAAGCGTTGTTAGCTATTTTAAAAGCAGTAACAACATTACTAGTCGTGGTTTTCTTTTATATGAGTACTTCTGGTTTAAACCCTTTTGTTAGAAGTTAATTTGTTATAAACAAATTAAAATTTCAACACAAAAATTGATGTGGTTTTTGAAACAACGCCACTTGGAACAGGTGATTCTCTTGAAAACACTTCTACCACCCATAAACGCTTTTAAACTTTTTTGTCAAACATTGTCAACATTAATTTTAGTTGGCAAGAGCCTTTTTAGAAGCATCCCCAAGCGAGCTTTAGAATTCATAGCATGCTCTGCTAACTGATGAACTAAGAGTATCTCCAAGAGAAGCTGTAAAACCACTTAAACTCTATTTAAAAGAGTCAACTCTAAAAAACTCGTTTCCAAGAGAATCTCTAAAGGACTTTTATATAATAGTAAAGTGAATAATTGTTCTTTAAATTTTTATAGTCATTGATCATATGCTAAATGTAAAAAAATTACAACTCAATTGTTCTTTAAATTTTTATAGTCACTATTCATATGCTAAATGTAAAAAAATTACAACTCAATGGTGGACTCGTGAACCAAGGAGTAGCGGAAAGAGAGAGAGGTTTTAGTAAATGAATGAATGAGTTTAAATTGTCAATAATAAAATATTCAAAATTTGTTAAAATAGAGATTGTTCACTTGCTAATTTAACAAAATTTTAGAACTTGCTCTTGAAAATACTCTAACAGTAGCCTCACCAAACTAGCTAGGCTAATTGAGTTATTTTCTTCTCTGAATATTATGAGGGTGATGCTAGAGAAAGATACCATTTTTTAAAATAATATTTGTAATCCACATGATATGGCGGTTGATGGTTGGATTCTTTCTCTAAATAATTAAAAATAGAATCCAATCATCAACCGCCATATCATTTGGTCTACAAAATATAGCCTAAAAAGATGGAGAATTATTTTTGTTCACCACCCTTAAGTGGTGGTAATGTTCACCGCTTCATTGATTACTATGGATGAGTTTGATTTAATCTACTTACCACGCAAATCACAATATTTAAAGTCATCTGACAATAATTAATAAGGTGGTAAGCATCACCAATTGTATTATGACACTTAGGGCTGGTTTGGTATTGTTATGCTGTGAAAAAAAACTGTTTCTGCTGTGTTATGAGAATAAGCAGCTGTGAAATAAAACAGCAGAGTGTTTGGTAAACTTTTTTGTAAAAGTGTTTTTGAAAAAAAAAAATTAGTATTATCGTGTTTAGTAAACTTTTATGTAAAACAGATGTGAAAAAAAGCCAGTTTTTAAAAGCTGGGTTTTGCAGCTTCTTGTTTTTGGCTTTTTTTCACCCAAAACTATGAAAAAAAGCTGAAGCAGAATGTTTACCAAACACAAAAACAGCTCCCAGCTTTTTTTTATACCAGCTTTTTTCAGAATCACCTCAGTATCAAACCAGGCCTTAGTATACCAAACCGTGTTTCCGGCATACTACAAAATCTTTCCAAGACAAAGCTTTAATTAACCCATCGGCCTTTGGGAACTCAACACCATTCACCGGACCAAATTTTTAATCTGCCTAAAACTCACGACTATTATCCCATTAATCCCTTATATTTATTTTAAGAGTTTTAATCACAAATGGCTCCTGAAATTGACCATCAACATCAAGATAATCTCTAAAATTAAAAATCAAGCAAATCAATGTGCTCATTCCGTCACAATTCTGTTAAAAATTCGGTTAAGTACTGATATGGCACATAAATGGACCCCACAAGATTTACGAGTTTTTATCGCAAATGATCCCTGAAATTGACCCACACCATCAACATGGTCCCTAAAATTGAAAATCAATCAATGTAGTCCTTGAAAATAGGTGTCGCAAATCATTGTGATCCTTCTGTCACAATTCTATAAAAAAAAATGTGTTATTTGCTGAAGAGGGTTTAATTATTAATTAAAAAAGTTGTCTAAATACCTTTTTGCACAATGGAATTTTTTTTTCTTTTCTTATAGTAGGGCCTACTCCAAAAAGAGCTCCCTTCCATAAATTCTCAAAGGCACAAAGCTTAACCAAGGCCTAAGATGGGGTGTGGAAAAAGTTTTCAACCAACAATGGACGCACCTCAGTTATAACCTCATTATCTCAAGGCAGACCTCGTCTTTCTTTGCATCACTAAACCACCAGGAAAGCGCCGAACAACCTCTCCAAGATAAAGGTTGTGAGGATGTTGATCGCCTAAATGTTAATGGTGATGTCCTAGAAGTTGTTGCCAATGGGCCAAGCCGTCACCAAAGGTGATCTCGATCTAGGTTCAATTCAGCGAAGAGTGTCGAAGTGTGTAAAGATTGGTGTATTGAGATTTTTTTTTTCTTTTTTTTTTTTTTTTTTTTTTTGAGAGAATAGAGAGCGAATGAGGTAGAGAAATGTGGACTGGGATCAGAGGTGATTGTAGGAGTGGGTTTTTAGGTTGACAATTTTTTTTTATTAAGCACTAAATTGTTAATTTTTTTAATTTAATTAGACTTGTGTGACCCATTTATATGTCATATCAGTACATAACAGAATTTTTGATAGAATTGTGACGGAATGATTACATTGATTTGAGACACTTACTTGGGGGACTACATTGATCAATTTTCAATTTTAGGGACAATTTTGGTGTCCCAGGTCAATTTCAGGGATTATTTTGATGTCATGGATCAATTTCAAGGACCATTTGTGAGAAAAAAGGACTTATGGGGCCCATTTATGTGCCAAATCAGCACTTAACAGGTTTTTTAACAAAACTGTGACGGAATGACCACATTAATTTGCGACATCTATTTTTAGGGACTGCATTGATTGATTTTCAATTTCAAGGACCATCTTAATGGTGAGGGTCAATTTCCGGAACCATTTGTGATAAAAATCCTTATTTTTATTGTCTGTGGTTCATCGATTTTTTTTAGTACCTACAGATATTCAACATTCAAACATATTTGACTGTTTATTTTGATTTAATTAACGGCTTCGGTCACTCAATTTATTAGTAGATCAAATATAATAATCAAATTTGTATTGGTACGTAGTGCCTTTAGGTATCCAAGGAAATATTTTGGATAAACAAAATAGCACAATTAGGTTGTGAATAAACTACCACGTGTAACTGAAGATGTAGGATAGATAATTGGACCCTGTCCAAACTTGTGCCAATAACATTTTCTTTCCGCTCTTTTGTGCACAGTGATATTCTACCGAGGATTTGGCTCGGATTTGGGCTAAATTGCACAATGAATCAAGTAATAAATACGTATCGAACTTATCATTTACGTGAATTAGACGCGAGACATTCCGGTTACCATGTTACGTTGCTAGTAGCAGAGTCAAGGTTTTCAACTTAAGGTTACATTAAGGCCATAGAGAGGGCCCTTTTGATAGTTATATTATTTGGACCTGCTTTCAAAACCCAGTAACAAGTTGGGTCAGGAAACCACCAAACAAGGTAGAGGATTAAATCTTTACAATCATCTTTTTGAGTCAATCTTCGAGTACTAGTGGGACTTTTAAGGTCCAACAACAAAGAACATACGCATGAATATTTCTTTCAACATAACACTTCACATATGCTCTCAAGGTTCTACGCTTATCGGCCAACGACATAGCACATCTGCTTAAGTTAAACCGTATTGGACAACTAGTTCACACACTTAATTCGGTACTAAAATCCGGCAGATCGACATCATGGAAGGTGAAGGAGCTTGTTCACGCCTGAGTCGAGAGCGTCAACATTTCTCCTCAAGATTTTTCTGGTCATGCATTTAAGGAACCAAAAGAAAACCCAGATCACAAAACCACAGCCTTCTTCAGGTCAAGGGAATTCTGAATTCTTAACCACACATAGGTATATAACCAAAGTAACTGTTAAGGATACAGCTGCAAGGCTAGACTGCCAGCGCCCTTCATTTCTTCGTTTAATCTGCCAAAAAAAGGAAAATTCAACATCTTGCTTATAAAAGCCATCGTTTTGAGGGACCTAAAAGTTTAACCATCCTAAAACCAAGCACCCAACAGTGACATAAGACAGCGTTACTGAGATACAGCCAGCTATCGATGCAAGGCATCACCAGATTTGTTCCAGCACAGGTAAACACTTCCTTGAGTAAGTACTTCCGTGACCGGTTACAACAAGAATATGTGCCACACTGTTAAAGGAAAACATAATTTGGCAAACATTATATGCTTCTATATAACTCATTGACTGCAAAAATCCTTTTCCCAGATGACATAAATTAGTAGGGAAACAAATAACTCCATGTTTTCGCTCGTTCGATTGGTAACAAGCCATCAATTTATATGATGAAACCAAGACATAAATTAGTAGGGAAACAAATAACTCCATGTTTTCGCTCGTTCGATTGGTAACAAGCCATCAATTTATATGAAGAAACCAAGACATAAATTAGTAGGGAAACAAATAACTCCATGTTTTCGCTCGTTCGATTGGTAACAAGCCATCAATTTATATGAAGAAACCAAGACATAAATTAGTAGGGAAACAAATAACTCCATGTTTTCGCTCGTTCGATTGGTAACAAGCCATCAATTTATATGAAGAAACCAAGACATAAATTAGTAGGGAAACAAATAACTCCATGTTTTCGCTCGTTCGATTGGTAACAAGCCATCAATTTATATGAAGAAACCAAGTTGATGAAACCGTTATTCGTGGTTACCGCTATTCAAATTACACAACCATATCACATCATATGCATCAACAATTCTGCGTGATCATAACACTCGGAATTGTAATCTCCCAACATCTATCGAATCACAAAACGAGATGATCAAAGCGTTTAGCAAATACCTGAGACATGAGTTTATATACCGGTTTCCCTTGGTAGCAGCATCAAGAACTGAAATTGAAAATCCAATCACATTGTCACCTTTCAATTTTATTTTTCATAAATTCATCCCCAAAATTAAATATTTATTATGATTTGTATAAACAGATACCAGATTCTTGAAGGCGGCCGGCAGCTTCACCAAAGCAATGCATGTGATCAACTGAGTTGCTAGTAACCTTCGTAATTAGAAAAATTACCAAATCATTCAATTAGGGTTTAATCAAGGGAAAATTAAAAATTTCAGAAAAAAAAAAAACATAATTTTTTCCTTCCGTTTCATCACTTTCTCGATAACCAAACACAAAACAAAATTGAGATGGAAGGAGGGAGAGACCTCCGAGAGGGCCAGGCGGAGGGAGGCGAAGAGGGACGTGAAGCTGTCGGCGATGGCCAGGGAGTCTCTCTCGACCACTTCGAGAGCTCGGAATAACTCGGTCTGGTTCAGCAAGGTGGGTTTCGAATCGGTGCGATCGTCCTCACTGGGGTCGAGTGTGGATTCGGGACAAGTGGACTGCGGATCAAGGCGTGGCTCTGAGATTGGGGCTTTGGAGCTCGTCGGACGGGGCAGTTGAGGTGGTTCTCCTCCATCTTCCTCCATATTCCTGCGGGCTTTGTTCCTGGTTCCGTCCGTAACCGTCAAGAGTTAACTGTTAACAGAACCAAAAATAAACAGAAAAAATAAATAAAAGTAACGGCCCTAGTATATTTCTTGGCACAAAAAAGGACTGTTAGTTTATTTTAGAAATTGATCAAAGTGATTATTATTTTTTAATTACTGATAAGATGAATTTTAAATTTTTTATTGATATCTTGTTGAATGTTGATATTTATTTGATGTATTGGTGAACATCGATATTTAATTTTAAGCAGTTTAACAATTGAGATTTAAATTCTACTCATCTTAAAGTATCTTTAAAGAATATATTAAAATGCATCTTAGAGCATCTGTGCATTGGTTGGTACTAACTATTTTGCCAATCGTTTGGTACTACGTCAGACTAAAAAGTTGATTATTTATACTGTAGATAAGAGATCTTGAAATTAAAAAAAAAAAACTTCAAAAAAATAGCAATCGGCACACACGCTACATGTGTGCAACTAAATTTGTTTTTTTATTTTATTACGACTTATCATTAATAAGCACAAATGACAACTCAAAAAAAAAAAAAAAAAAAGACAAATAAAAAAAGAAGAAGAGAAAAGGTAGGAGAATGTGGGGAATGTAGATAGAGGAAGATGAGAGAAAAGTGGGGTTTATTTATTTATTTTTTAATTGAGAAATTAGGTTTTCATTTCTATTTTTATACTCCATTGATTAAAATCTTATTCCTTTTTAATTTTTGATCAAGATCCTTAGGTTTTAATAAACGTCATTTATTTAGTGTTAGAAACATTACATTTAGTATATATTTATGACTAAACTTTTATCATATATTCTATTTGTAGTTTGTACCCATTTTTAATTTGCAACCCTTTTTTTAACTTGTACCAATTTTCTTTTAAATTTTAATTTGTACCATATATTAATTTCTTTTTGTCCTTTATTTTTTTAATGGCTAAATCGTCAAAATGGTCCCTAAGATTTGCATAACACATTACGTTGGTTGTTGAAATTTCAAATCAATAGAAGTGGTCCCTAAGAATGTCTACCATCCATTATTTTGGTCATTCCATTAAAAACTCCGTTAAGTGTCCCGGAACTCTTGGCCAGAAGTTTGGGCAATATTCAAAGCTTCGTAACTCAATCATTTTTTAACCAAATTCGACCCATAATATATCAAAATGAAGATAATAAAGTGTAGAATAAGATTATACCTATTTAGAAGCCCAATGGTTGATGGAGATGGCCGGAAAATAGCCTCAAAGTTGACTGGTTTGAGGGAAAACTGAAAAACTAAACGTTCATAACTTCTTCAATACTCAACGAAATCAAGTGATTCAAAAACGAAAATCATACAATTCGATGAGACGAAGAGAATGGTACCTTTTTGACGGCTAACTCGCCATGGTTTGGGCAGAAAATGACTCGAAAATGGCTAACTTGAGACCAAGATAGCCACTTTCGAGCCATTTTACGGTCAAATAGAAAAATGAAATCTAATAAAAAAAATACGGAACCA
The DNA here is from genome assembly GCF_041283825.1 of Pyrus communis. NCBI lineage: Eukaryota > Viridiplantae > Streptophyta > Magnoliopsida > Rosales > Rosaceae > Pyrus > Pyrus communis. The sequence continues at coordinate 11,816,299 of NC_142578.1, forward strand.
CCAGAATCAACGACGTGAGCCTGATGGCTCTGATATCATGTTAACTGCATTAGAAAAATTAAAGAGCAGTGAAGAATTGAGAAGATAAAGAGCTAGGGAGCCAACAGAAAAGAAAGGAAATGATCTTTATTATCAAAAGACTTGAATGAAGTACAAAATGATTCATCACTCAGTTATATAGAGTACGAAGCTTAACTCCAAAGCTAACAGATATAACAAGCATAACAGTAATAACTAACTCTATCAATCGAACAACCTTTCAACAAACTCTTGATGACATGGCACTCTGATATGAATATTGCCAACACTTATTTTCTTGGACGAGATTGGCACCATCAACGAACTCTCCACAATCCAGGCACTAGATTCAAGCTTTGCATACTTGAATATGTTACTGTTTCGAAGAAACCATATAGGGTCGTGGTTTTTGGACCATTATTTAACCGTCGTGGTTTTTATTTTTATTTTTTTTGTTAGATTTCATTTTTCTAGTTTATTTTCTCTTCAGATTTTGTTGAATTTTTCGTCAAGTTCTTCGGTGTTTCCTTCTTCTCTTTGATCCCCGAATCGGATAAGGAAGCATAATCAATTTCTTACTCAATTTTTGTGGATGCGAATCGGCTGAGAATGATCACTCTTTTGAAGATCCTTGGTGCCACCAGCATGTTCCAAGCGGCTCTGTTTCTCGAAAGGGTTCATACTCTCAGGAAGTAGAATTGCTTGGCGATTTGATATGGGTTCATTTTTCATACTAAACTTTGTTCTTGCGAAGTTCCAAGAGCAAGATGTTTCTAGAAGATTACCTTATCCTCATTCAGTCTAACTCCCACCTCCAACTCACCGTCGCTTATCTCAATCTGATCATTGACATGCGCGGATACAAGAAGATCTACAAAGTTCCAAAGAAACGTTTGAGCGACGCCGTGAGTTCACTGTTGTTTGACCGACTTCTGCTGATTTATGATTGAAACGGAGGTGAAGATCTTCGTTCATATCTTTTCTAGTTTGGGTAAAGATTCAAGGTTCGCGGAATTGTTAGGTTCGTTCATATCTTACACTCTATGTGTTTGATGGAGTGTCGCATTCAAAGTTCTTTGCTTCAAATTGCATAATTGTTAGAGGTCGATGGCCATAAGTGTTGAAATCATGGAATTTGTAGATAAATGAGGTGTTTGTTGGGATAGAGAGGCCGATAGCCAAAAGTGTGTGTAGAATTCTTGCTACGAGGTGTCTGTTGGGATAGAGAGGCCGATAGCCATTTCCCTTTTATGTCCCACTTCAGAAAGGCCGATAGCCAAAAGTGTGTGTAGAATTCTTGCTGTGATTTACTTACGAAAATTGAGATTTTATCGCTTCAGAAAAAGTCGATAGCCAGAAGTGTTTGAAGGGTTCTTGCAAAGATTCAATTTGAAATGTTTAGAGTGTTGATACAATGGTGGATTCAAGTGTCAAGATTGAAAGGTTGTTGGGAATGTTAACTGTAAAACTTCAAGATGATAATTTTGTTAAGTGGAGCTATCAATTCTAGTCACATGGTGAAGACAAGAAATACAACTAGACAGAGACGTTTTGAAAACTGGGCTGATTAATTGATGATGGGAGTAGAGGATTAACTGATACTGCAGATGCATGAAGACACCTTTAAACACTAAGAACAGAGGATTAATTGATGATGGGAGCAGGGCTAGGAGTACATGGACAATAAGGATTTCATTGTTCTGTATTTCTTAAGCACTCATACAATCTCAAACTAGAAATCCCAGTTAAGATTGAGGGGGGATGTTGGCAATATTCACATCAGAGTGCAATGTCATCAAGAGTTTGTTGAAAGGTTGTTAGATTGATAGAGTTGGTTATTGCTGTTATGCTTGTTATATCTGTTAGCTTTGGAGTTAAGCTTCGCACTCTATATAACTGAGTGATGAATCATATTGTAATTCATTCAAGTCTTTTGATAATAAAGATCATTTCCTTTCTTCTCTGTTGGCTCCCTAGCTCTTCATCTTCTCAATTCTTCACTGCTCTTTAATTTTTCCAATGTAGTTAACAATGAGATTAAGATAGTATCCCATCAGAAAGTTCTATAGCTTGCCAGGAAAAAGAAAACGACAATGACTCGTTCAAAACTTCCAAATGTGGAGCTAAACCTCACATGCAAGACCAAAATCTCACATAGAACAACATTTTGAAACAATCATGGGTGGTTTCGAGGTTTACCTTGGTCATAGTTGTCGAGAACTTGGCCAAGGGAAATCGAGTCTGGATGGGGCTCCTTGAATTGAAGACTTGGGGGTTCGAAATTCACCAAACTAGAGCTTAGGTTGGTTCGATGTGGTAAGATGGTTTCTGTGATGATGGTCTCATCAACAGTGAATGAGGTTAAGGGTGGTGATGACACTTTGTGGTGGTAAACAAGAGAGTGAGAGATAAGGAAATCGGGGAGAGGGGTTGAATTGAGGGTTGACTAAGGGAGATAGTGAGTTGTGAGTGTGTGTGTGTGTGTGTGTGTGTGTGTGTGTGTGTGTGTGTGTGTGTGTATGTTTGGGTCAAGCCCAAACAACAAATTAATTAGGCATTAGACCTAATTAGAATATAATAAAAATAAATGGGCCAACTTGCCCACTTGTTTAACAAATTTAGCTAGCAAACCAACAGTACCACAGTCAGCAGGCTGCGATACTGACAACCCATGTCTTGAAAAACAAGTTGTGGATTCTCGATGGTGCAAAATGGTAATTTTGCACTTCACCTTGAAACATGTGCAAATCATTTGTTACACATTCGATTTATGTCCATCCATGGTGACGAGTACTCCTTAAATAAGACGAGAAAAGAGACAAACTGTGAAAAGCGTTCAAAGGTCCATGTAGGATTCCCATTTAGCCCATGAAGGGCATTTTTGTATTTGACATTGTTGGAGATAAAATACAATAAATTTTGAGGCGTGATGTAAACTCTCTATAATATGTCCTAAGCCTTGTCTTACTATTCAAATCCAATATTTTTTTTTTTTTTTTTTTTTTTGTTTCTTTGAAATTGTCGTCAAGACTTCAACCCTCACCCATGCATTTTTTTTCGGACCAAGATTGTCTCCCTTCCTACTTTCCATCCCCTTCCATCCCCTCCTACTTTTTCAGCCATTGATTTCATACCAAGTTAATTTAATGCTCTAGATTCTGCCACCTCACCAACAACACTAAAACATCTTTCAAGCCCAAATTTCCCAACGTTTTCTGCTGCCTTTCCACCCCTTCCTATCTGCCTTTTAAGCTATCTTTGTTTCTGAAATGCATTTTACATAAGCCTGGACTGGAGTACTAATACATGCTTCCAATACAAGCAGAACTTTTTTGCGTATTCAAAATTAATAAGCATGGATTGTACCACCAGAATATGTAGATTCAAAATTACACACAAAATATTTGTATTGCAAAAACCAACGAGATCCAAACCTATCTAACTCAACAACTTTGTCTACAATCTCTTGCACTTACAATAGAAGCAAAATTTTCAATTAAGCCTCTGGTAATGCAGACTCATGAAGTCCAAAATAACAATAAATTGGCCTTTGCAATCTCTATGTATGGCATAGCTACTTCTGCAATAACAATAAGTTGGCTTCCCCTCTTCATCTCCAATGGTCACCACTTACATTCAAACTCAAAGCCTATAATCATCAAAATCAATCATTTGCCATCCTATCTGCAATAGAGAAAAAGATATAGGAGAAAAAAAAAATCATCATCTCAAAATTTGTAGGATGTAGGCTTTAATTAAGTAGTACTAAAACTTTTGTCTACTTTAAAATTGTTCTCAATTACTCTATAAAAACAAATAATGGGACACGTTCAATCAAAAAAAGAGGACCCCTACACGATAAAAAAGAAAATACAAATCCTATAGCAAACAAGCAAAAAAAAAAAAAAAAAAAAACATAAAACACAGACCTGGGAAGACCCAATGAAGATGCAGTGGTGTAAAATGGCATAAGGATAGAGTTGCAAAAGTTTAGATGATCAACTTTGTTGTGATTGTGACCCAGAAATCAAATTGGCGGGAGGTGAAGTTCAGGAAAATTGGAAGAGCTGGGAAGGCAGATAGGAGGGGGGAGGTAGCAGAAAAAGTCAAGAAAATTGGGTTGAAAGATGCTTTAGTGTTGTCGGTGAGGTGACAAAATTTGGAGCATTAAATTAACTTGACATAAAATTAATGGCTGAAAAAGTAGGAGGGGATGGAAGAGGATGGAAAGTAGAAAGGGAGACAATCTTGATCCTTTTTTATTTCTAATCAAAGTCTTGTATAATACCATTTACATTTGTCGGCATGAGTACATAGATATGGTGCTTGATTGGTTTCATAAATCATTTATTTTCTTTAAAAAACAACATTTTCAATTGAATTAAAAAAGTAAATTAACAAATAGGGTGTTGGGTTTCCACCCATGCATCTCAAGTTTGAAACTCCTCCTCTTATAAATTATTATAATAATTTCGAATCATCCCCTCTCCTTAATAATAACAAATATATTTTTTAAAATAAAAATAAATTGGCAAATAGATTATGGCTTGTCAATTGAGATTTGAAATCGGAAAACCTATTAAAATGGCAAACTCCAATACCATTGCCAGTCATTGTTTTCATTGTAGAGATGCTCTAAAACTCAAGAAATAATGCTTACATTTTAACCACTAGCTAAATGAAAAAATTGTGAAAAGTTGCTTCATTAAACTGTCAACATAACATGCATCAGGTCACAAATGTGAGAATATCATTACTCACATTCCTTTTATAATAATATTTGGGTGGTGCCGCTCCCCACATATTTTTTTTATCTTCCACACGCTTCTTGTTAATTTTGTTCCTCTTCAATTCGTTTTATCTAACGGTCAAAAGTTAAAAGATATGTGGTGAAAGTAAAAAATAGTATGTGGATAGCATCACCCTTATATTTTTCAACTAAACGTTAAAGACAGTTAATAACATTTTCAGCTGTTTAGGCATGAGTGCTGTTTAAGATGGGTTCAAAGCTTAGATCAAAAACAAAAATGTGGGTTCAAAGCCTTTTGTCTTATAAATGAATGTGTCTTTTGTTCGGGCTAAGTCACTTGTCCAACCACTCCCAATGCGAATAGTTCCATATGGGCTCTATTGCAATACGATATATCTCATTGAGAAACGCTATCAAAGCTGCTATCCCAATAGCTTCCACTGAGGGGCTGAGCGCGAGCTTTGTTCAGAGTTTGACCAGGGGATGGTTGAGTGCGCAAGAAAGAAACTACAACAAGAAATGAAAAAAATCACCGCTAAATCAATAACTAATTCAATAATTACATTTGTGCTTTTATTGACACACCCTGACCGAAATCAAGGCGTGCTGGCTGTCACCTGACCCACTGGAAAGTTCTCGTGTGAGTTCTCAGAAACAAAACCGTGAAGGTGTGCTGGAGGCCCAAAACGGACAATATCGTGCTACGGTAGAGTCGGGCCCGAAAAATGGTCCCGCTCAGACCGGGATGTGACATTTATGGTAACATATCTACTTAAAATTTTGCACATGTGAAATTACATTATTTTCCCTAATATAAACATTCCTTACTTATCCTCGACAATTAATGTGTTAAATAAATTACTAAATATGGAAAAAAAAAAGATAAGCATAATGTTGTCTTCAGCTGTACTTGCACCGGGGGAAGCGCGTACACATGCACGCGCAGGCTTAAATTTAAATTAATAAATAAAAATATTAACTAATTTGTTTTTTAATAAGTTAGTTTTGGTTGTCCGAATGAAAAAGGTTTAAGTTGGAAAATTTAAAATCCGAATAACAACAGACAAAAATAACAAGGCGGGAACCCCACTCCAAAGGTGGGAGGCCGGGGGACCAAACTGCAATTAGCCAAAATCAGAGGTCCTTAATCCGAAATAAAAAAATTAGAAGAAAATAAAAAAAAATCCGAATGCCCAACCAATCCCCCCAATCTTTCTTTTCACTCCCTGTTGTCCCGAACGTTTGCTTCCTCTCTCTTCTGGGACCTCAAAAATCGAAATAAAAAAAAAGAAATTACAAAAATTATTTATTTTTTAATTTTAATTTCTGAATTTTTTTTCTGAAACGGATCGTTCCCCAGGATTCCAGCATTTGTTTTTTCGCCTTCCGGCATTTGCAATTTTCGGAGGAATTTCAATTCGAATTCCTCCGGCCAGCGGCTCCGGAGCTCGCTCTCTCTCGCTCTGTCTGGTGTGATCTCTCTGGCGTTGTGGTCCAATCAGGTTCGTACCGCATTCGCTGAAATATTAGGGTTTTTGTTTGGCTATCTGATTGTGGGATTTGTGTTTCTTCCGCCTGGGGTTTCAGAATTGGACAATGCAGCTGGAAATTGTGTAATTTTATAGGTGAGATTTTGAGTTGGAATGCATTTTGGGATTTTATTTATCATTTCTCTTGCGTTTTTGATTATTTTTTGTTGGTTGATGATTTGGGGTCTGTTTGGTTGCTGGGAAAATTGAGGATAGGATAAGGTAAAGGTACAAGGAGAGTAGTTATTTGATATGTAATTGTTTGATGTCAGCCAATTCTATATATTTGTGTATAATTATATATATACACATATATTTGTATGTGTGTTCTAGTTGAGTGTGATTTTCTTATTATATAAAGTGGATATGAAGAAAAGGATCAATGCACTTCATAAACTTTGCTTTTTTTTTTTTTTTTTTTGTCGGGTTTCTCAGAAAGCAACAAAGAGTTCACTTTGAGGCGTAGATGAAGCGATTTTCAATATTTTGTAGCAGAATTCTATTTACATAAATGCTATTTAAGTAAAGTTGCAACGGAGAAAAATGATACTATATTGGCTGCACATGGTGGAAATTAATTAATTGTTGAATTTGGTATATGAAATTTTCAATCTTTCTGAAGTTATTTGATTACGTAGTTGGAATGCCATGCATCGCAATGGCATGAAGTTATGAACTGCTGACTTTCAACTGAGGCATGGTACTTTGTTTCTCAGGGAAATTACTTGATGGATTTTGTCTCCATTCTTAAGATTTTGTTCCTTACTAGTTACAGAGACTCATGTATTGTTTCCTTGTAGCTGCGTGTCCTCAATTGATAACAAGAACAGGACATTCCTGGAGATTATATCATGAACACTCAGTTAGAGTCTCAGAAAGATGAGAATGGGGGGTCAAAGTCACACAAAGATGAAAAGGAGGGGTGTGAAAATTTAAATGGGACTTCAACTGCAAATGCTGACCCAGCGGAAAGTTTCAGCAGCACAGTTGAAGGTAGTAAACTGTTTCTCTCTCTCTCTCTCTCTCTCTCTCTCTCCAGACCTGGAGTTATGTAAACAAAATTGGAGTTCCTCCTTCTCCATGATTTACCAACTCTGTTTTCCTTTTTCAGACAACCAGATATTATCTTTGGTGGAGTGGTTAAACTTTATCGTCCCTTATTTAAGATTGCCATTGGATGCTACCGAGGAGGAACTCAGAGCCTGCTTAATTGATGGCACTGTTTTATGCAGAATTTTAAATAAGCTGTGTCCTGGTTCAGTTGAAATGGTATGACTACTGTTCTGTTTTGTTTGCTTATAAACATCTTGGTGTATAAATACAATTGTTAAGGATGTTCCCTTATTTTTATTTTAAATTGTATTAGTTCTGTACCGGTACATGGTTTTTTATGTTGCATTCTTGATTCTTCATTTGAATGGTTTTTCCCTGATTTAGGGAGGGAGTTCGGACCCGGGTTTCGCAAATGTCAAGAGGTTTCTGGTGGCTGTGGATGAATTAGGATTCCCCCGCTTTGACCTGATAGACCTAGAGCAGGTAGTTAAACTGATATTTCTTTGACTATTTCGGTTTTTAACCTTTTTAAAACCAGTCATGGATTATTTACGTCTGATTTCATAGAAGCTATTTTAACCTCAGCACCATCATGAAACTGAGTAACCTGGTACCTTTGGTGACATCCAATAAATTGAAACTAAGCATTGTGCGGCCAACTTGGCCTTAGCTCTATTATCCGCAGAGTTCTGGGTTTATTATACGTGGGGTGTATTTACCGAGAAAGAAAGCTTTTTCACTATAAAACCATATTGTATTTTATGTGACCAGCCCAATAATAATTCCTAGATTTGTTCAGACTGGATGGATTGTCCTGTACCAATATTTGGCGTGGGAAAATAATCCCTTTGGTTCCTCACTATTTTTTTCTTACACTTAACTTCCTTGTATCAATTGATGGTCTGGGATAAAATTGCAGGGATCTCTGGTACCAGTTTTGCAATGCCTTGGTGCACTTAAATCTTCTTTTGACTTTGGTTTTTGGGGAGAGAACAGTAAACACCTAACAAGGACAGGAAGTGATTTGTTGGAGATAGAATCTTTAAAGGGAATTGATCGTTCCCGAGGGGATATCTCAAAATTTGGACAACAATGTACTCAAAATAGAGAAGAGACACAAGGAAATTCAGTTGATTCAACATCTCAAGTGACAGGTAGGAAATCATAGACTTGTATGGACCTACATGTAGTAACAAATTTTAGAAATTTAATATCTTGGTTTGTTATGCTTTAGTATTTTCAAGAGTCTTTTATGGTCATCTAACTGGTGCGCATGAGTGAAATCACAAGTAATGGAACTCAACTTGGATTTTGGATTTATCTTGTTAAAACTTTAGGCAACTTTTTTCTCGGCTTTGCTTGAGAACATGATCAAGAAGAGCATACATAGATTAAAGTGTTGTAAGTCGTTTAGGGGTAAAGTTGTTGCGTTACCACTCTAAAGTGAATAACATTTATTTAGAAATCCTCCCTGGAAAGATACTCTTTTCTATGATTTCGTAGTCATATAATTTTGTTCATGACGCTGGTCTGTGGTAATTTTTATTTCAATTCATATGCTGCATATATGAGATTTTTTATACTGTGTGCCATGCAGCATAAGTCCTTAATTGGATGAATCTAGGAGTTAGGGGGTAGGGTGTGAAGCTAGAGGTGTGAACTCTCTCTCTGGGGTACTTTTGTGGATACGTTAGTGCAACAACCTTATAAAGTTAGACTGGATGTTTGGATTGAAAGGGTGGCGGGTTGTGTTGCTTGTGCTGCTGTGCATATAATTGGATATGTTATTTTGCTTCTGTTGTTGCATATGTGCTGACAATATTGTTAATACATTACTTTTGTTTTCCTTTTCTCCCTTGTTTTCAGATCCATCAGCTGATTTAGTACATCATATTGGACAGCAACTGAAGCAGGGGACCTTTGTTGATTTTTCTGATGCTAAGATTTTGGAATCAATCAAATCAACCAGTTTAGATGTAATCTCTTGAACCTTTTTTGGTTCTTGTTACTTTCTTTTAGATGTACATATAATTATAAGTTGTTGCTGTATTTTAGTGAAACTTTAGTTCCATATTACAATTTTTCTTTGTTGCAGAATGCATCTACTCGATCACTTTTCAATGTTGGGCATAAGATTCTGGATGACAGTATTGACAGAAACAATGGTGATGTACCTCATGTATGGCAGTAAGAGGATACATGGACGCCAGCGTTCATGCATATATTCACAGTTATAAATTTATGTCCTTGTTTGTGCTGTACATTTAAACTTGTATCTCTAATTATTATCTGTAATAAAAAATTTCAGCGTGTAGCATATCTTCTGAAAAAAGTCATGCAAGTGACTGAGCAGCGATTTGCAAATCAGGCAGTTAACTTGAGAATTGTAAATTCTTCTGCCTTTGTTTTTGTCAGAGAATATCATTTTCTTATTCTATTCATTAGTTATAAGGTTTCAATTTTTGGGTTCTTGTAGCAAAACAATATATATAAGGCCCGTGAGGAGAAGTATCTATTGAAAATAAAAGTACTTGAGACCCTCACTTCTGGGACTGCCGAAGAAAATGAGGTACACTGAATAAAATAAATTTGGCTGTGCTTCCCTTTTTAAATTTATAATTTAAATTTTTTATTGAGAAAATTTAAATTATAATTTTGGATATTAATCTAATCGATCTCATTTGTTGTTCCTTCTTCCCATCTTCCTTTAGGTTGTTCTGAAACAGCTTCAGAATATCAAGGTGCAATTTCAATCTTTTATTCCTATCTTAAATTTACCAATGATGAAGCATTTCATATTGTGGATTCTTTTATTTCAATGACTTTTTGTGTCTTAAAACTCTTAGAAACACATGTATTTTTTCAATGTCTTCACTTTTACCTGTCTTTTGAATATCTCATCCATTCAAATTCACATGCCCTTTTTCCTTAACATAATATATCTGCATGAATTATGAACTATGCGTTGTATCATGGTTAGGGAATGGGTTTATTGTTCAATTTCCATGATTGGTTAGTATAATTAGTTTGGGTTTTGCTTCCCATGAGCGTCTAAATGCAAAAGTTTTTGCAAACACTAGGAAAGAAGTGGGCTTCCTGAACCAATTAGCTTTGACTTCATAAATGAGTCATAATGATGACCATGCCCTTATATCTGTACTTCTTTAGAAGTCATTGGTATCATGATAAAAAAAATACTTACGTTCCAACTATTTCTAGAACTTTGGAATGAAAATAGCTATTTATCACTTCTTAGGAATCCCATTCCAAGGAATAGGTTCAAAAGTCTGGAAACCTGATTCTGCGATACAAACGCAGCCAATGAGTATATGACGTTGTGTAGATAGCTGTGTAATATGTGTAACATGTACACCAGTCTTGAATGCTTTCTTGGTTGACATTCCATGAAATATCACCTGTTGGGGAAGTTTGTATGATTTGTTTTTATTAATCTTCTTTCCCTGCATTAAACAAATGAATTTCATCTCCACAAACTATATTTCTGTTTGTTATGTGTTCATACCTGATTTGGTGAAGATCCCGCCACTGAAATGAAGGATAATTAACTTTCTAATATTCTCATCTAAACTAAGAAAATGTTGATTAAATAACGAACCAAAAGACTCTCAGATATGATTTGTAAAATATGCTTTTTATATGTAGAAAAAGGCAGGCGATTTCTAGTTCTTGTTTTAGGAAAATTTTATATAATTTTTATAATATGGTTATTTTTTCTTGCAGCTTGAGAAGTTTGATATAGAGGAGCAGAAAAAACTTGAGGAGGAGGATGCAGTGCGATTAAAGGAAGAGAAGGATCACAGGGATTCACAGATTTCAATACTGAAACAGGAACTAGAAATGGCCACAGGTCGACATGAAAGTTACTGCCACAAGTTAGAGGCAAATGCAAAAGAAGCTAAACTTCAACTGGAAAGGAAGTTAAAGGAACTCGAGTGCATACTAACAGATTCAAAGCAGAACCAGAAAGAACTAGAGGCATCTTTGGAAAATGAATCAAGGAGATGGAAAAATAAAGAACGCACTTATCAAAGCTTCGTAACTTGCCAATCTGGAGCTTTGCAGGTTTGCTGTTATTAATTTAGTCTCTTAGACTCAATGTGTTGATGTTGATTCTACAACCTGATATGCTGATGATGCCTGACAGGAATTAAGTGCCACTTTGGAGTCCACTAGACGTGAAATCTTGAAGACAAAAGGCAGTTATTCCGAAGAATTTAATTACTTGGGTAAGACTGATAATTAATTTCTAATTTTTCTGTTTATTTGTAATTTTTTCTTGGGAAGGGTATCTCTTCACAATTTATGGCTTTCATATTGAAGGTTTGAAGCTTAAAGAACTAACAGATGCTGCTGAAAAGTATCATGCTGTTCTCAATGAAAATCGGAAATTGTATAATGAGGTTCAGGATTTGAAAGGTATATTATCAAATACAATTGTGTTATTGTCATATTTGGATTGATTTCTTGTTAGTTGATTATGATGCTTTTTTTTCTTCGCATGAAGGTAATATTAGAGTGTACTGTCGAATAAGACCATTTCTTCCGGGTCAAAGCCAAAGGGAAACCACCATAGAATATATTGGTGAAAATGGTGATCTAGTTATCGCAAATCCCTCTAAACAAGGAAAAGACAGCCGCAGGCTGTTTAAATTTAACAAAGTATTTGGTCCTGCAGCTACACAAGGTATTAATATCTTATATTGTACAACATGGATGTTGGCATTGATTTTTGTCATACTATTGGCAAACTTATATTTACCTATGTCAACAGCGGACGTATTTTTAGACACCCAACCATTGATTCGTTCTGTCCTTGATGGATACAATGTTTGTATATTTGCCTATGGTCAAACTGGTTCAGGAAAGACCTATACGATGGTAAGAGTTTAAGTATGTTTTTGTTTTCTCATATCAACCATTTACATTATTCTTACCCATGTCTTGACATATTTTTTGTGTTGCTTCTAGTCCGGGCCTAGTGTATCCTCAACAGATGACTGGGGTATCAACTATCGAGCATTAAATGATCTTTTCCAAATATCTCAGAGCAGGAAAAGCTCCATAGCTTATGAAGTTGGTGTTCAAATGGTAGAGATATATAATGAACAAGTTCGTGATCTACTCTCAAGTGAGGGTCCTCAAAAAAGATATCCTTCATTTTGTTAATTTGTGTTACCTTTTAAAATGCCATGGTTGAGAAGTAGGATGCTTGCGTTGAGTAATAGTTTGCTTCATTCCTGATGATATTGATCCTATCTTCCTCACTTTGGTATTACAAAAGATTTTGTTTCCTTTAACTTGCACACACTTGGGATTTGGAATACTACCCAGCCAAATGGGTTAGCTGTCCCTGAAGCAAGCATGCATCCTGTTAACTCAACTGCAGATGTCCTAAAGTTAATGAATATTGGGTTGATGAACCGGGCAGTCGGTGCTACTGCCCTAAATGAAAGAAGTAGCCGATCTCATAGGTTATATTCTGAATACAAAGTTTTTTTAACAACATTATATTTATTGTCTTCTTCCATGCGACATGATTTTTAATCAATTAAAATGGTGCAGTGTTTTGACTGTTCACGTTTGTGGAGTGGACTTGAAGTCTGACACTTCTCTGCGTGGTAGTCTACATCTCGTGGATCTTGCCGGAAGCGAACGAGTGGATCGATCTGAAGCTACTGGAGATAGGCTTAGGGAGGCACAGCATATAAACAAGTCACTGTCTGCTCTCGGGGATGTGATTTTTGCTCTTGCACAGAAGTCTTCACATGTACCGTATAGAAACAGCAAATTAACTCAAGTGCTTCAGAGTTCTTTAGGTACTTGTTCAATTATTTGGTTTCATTCTTGATGAGATGACAAGGTCATTATTGTAGTATGCAAGTTATGTTCTATAGCTCTTGCTATCTTCAATTTATGGATTGGTTATTTATTGATTTGCTTCTCTAACTGTAGGTGGTCAAGCAAAGACACTCATGTTTGTACAGCTGAATCCGGATGTTGAATCCTTCGCTCAGACTATAAGTACACTGAAGTTTGCAGAGAGGGTTTCTGGTGTTGAATTAGGTGCTGCCCGGAGCAACAAAGAGGGAAGATATGTAAGAGAACTTATGGAGCAGGTACAGAGTCTTATTATTTTCTTTAAGTATGTCTACCTAGATATAGTGTCTTTCTGCCATTTGGATTAATTTGAGATAAATTTCCATTGCTTTTTCAAATTAGTTCACTGTCTTGTCAAATAAGTAGAGGTTATAGAAAATTGAATAGGTCCTTTTGATGCTGTTTCTTCGTTTCCAATGAAAGTAATGGGTTGTCAACTAGGAATGCTGGTCTTTTAAAAAAAGAAGATAAAAAAGCTCACTGACCCCGGATGCGGTTTAGTGAGAACTGTACGCACCAATGTAATAGATTTGCTATAATGAGCAGTTAAACTGCACAGGGAGTTTCTTTAATGCTAAGCGTTTCTGGCTTCACACTTAAAATTGGTGCTGAGAGAGTATCCTCCTGCCATGTGGGCTGGTGCCTTGTCAACTACTCGTAGAGAATAGTTCTAAAATGAACCTGCCTTTCTCTGGTTGGACGCCCTATACTGATGCTGTTTCCAGCATTGTCTCTGGGTTTATTTTCCTGGTTGACTGTTGAAAATACTTTTACTCATTGACTCTCTATATGATATCGGTTATGTTGATTGAAAGCATTGGTGCCGTGGAAGCTTATAGGAGGGGTTGTTTTCCACAGTTCATATTTTGACCTACCAAATCTGTTGGCTTTTGAGAATAAAACCTCAATGATTGTAGGAGGTTTTTCCTTTTTCCTGAATAAGGGTTGCATTCAACAGATAAAAGAAATTGACATGATCAGCTGGCAGGATGAAATATTGGGGTTGCAACAGTGCAAAGCTGACAAATACTGTATCCCCTCAGAAGTTAGTCAGGAAATGCTTTTATTCCATATCTAATTATCTGTTAAATCTTGCAGGTGGCTTCCTTCAGGGACACAATTGCTAAGAAAGATGAGGAGATTGAACGATTGCTGAGGGTCAATAGTAATGGGTTACACCGTGGCATGAGCTCACTAAGATATGCGTCTTCCTCTCCAAGAAGACATTCAATTGGGTCTCCACGACTGAGCCAAAAGAGCCCAGGTAGAAGAGGCTCAGGATATTATAGTGATAAGCGTTCTGAAGTTAGTTCTCAGCTTTCAACAGATGACTTTAGAAATCGTAGGGAAGATTTTCCTCGGTCAAAGAACGGAGGAGAGGCAAATGATTCTGAAGGTAGTTCTCAGTCAATGGATGACTTTAGACATCATAAGGAACATATGCCACAGTCAAAGCATGAAGGTGAGGCAAAGCATTCTGAAGATAGTTCGCAGCAGTCAGCAGACAACTTTAGAGATAATAAGGAGCATTCGCCTTGGTTAAAGCAAAGAGGTGAGACAAAGAATTCTGAAGCTGGTTCTGATAAGTCACTAGATGACTTTAGAAATCATAAGGGCCATTCAACTCAACCAAAGTATGGAGGTGGAGGAAAGCATTCTGAGGGTAGTTCTGAGCAGTCAATAGATGACTTTAGACGTCATAAGGAACACTCGACTCAACAAAAGCATGGAGATGAGTCAAGTCAAAACATCACCGAAGATTTTGAGCTCATGGGCTTTGGTGAGGAAGATTCTGGGGAGAGATTAAGCGACATATCTGATGGTGGTCTCTCAATGGGAACAGAAACTGAGGGTTCCATGGCCAGTTTTATGGAGTTTACTCTTTTCCCTGATGTTACAAAACCAACAGAAAGTACAAATGCTGGAAATACAGAAGTCATGAAAACTCAAACTGAGAATGCTCAAGGCGAAAAGACACCATCCCAGCGCACAGTAAGGTGAGTTTCTCATTTCCTCACATCCTCATGTGATTGATAACGTGCTATTTTTTTGGTAAGATTAAATTCCCAAATTTTTGATGCACCGTTTATTGTTATATTTGTTACTTGTTCAAAGTTTTAAAAATTGAGTTCAAATTGAGGGTGATTAATTTGGAAATTTTAATATTTGCCCGACTCTCTAGTGATTAAACCCACTTCATTCCTATGAAACTAATGCTTCAATTGTTCTTTTTATCTGGATTCAAGGTTTGCACCATCTAAACTTCCAAAGCCATCACCTAAGTTGGCAGAAACAAAAGCTACTCGGACGTCGGTGATCAGAAGTTCCTCAAAGGTTTTGCCAAGTATGTATCTGAATCCTTCCGTCTACATATAACCGTTATGTTGTATTCAACCTTTAGACCAGCAGTGATTCATATACTTTCACCATAGCCACCGTAATTCTCCAAACCCCCGTCCCCGTCCCCCCTTCATTTCCTCCTTTCGACGACGCCGCTTCTCTTAACTCATTCCCCTAATTCATTTCAGGTCCTTGGAAATCTACCGCCGGCAGCAGCTCGTCAGTGAGGTCTTCCAAACGCTGGCATTAAAAACTCACTGTACTAATGCGATTTTAATACTGCTCCTCCTATTAGGCTATTAGTAGTTTCCATTTGTCTTTATATTGAAAAAATGGCAACTGGAGACTTCAGACTTTGACCTTGTACTATATGTTCTAAACAATCAATGGTATAAAAACCTTCGATTTTTGAGATCTCTCCAAAAAAAATTTTGGCACAGTTTTACCATTTCTGTTCCCAATTTGAAATTTACAAGTATAGTTATCCTAATCCTCCCTTTTTTTTTTTTTTTTTGTTTTCTGGAGTTTCAAGTTTTACGCAAAATCGACCCTACTTACTGGGATATGGTTTGGTTGTTGTAAGTATAATGCTAGGCCTACTAAATGACTATGGTTTGTAATTGTATCCATAAAACATTCCCAATTATTTTCTTGCCTATATTTTTGTCCAGACTTGCTTAGGCATGCAATATTCATGCGCTTACAATATGCGTAAACGATATATTTATACTTTAAAAATAAATATTATACCCCATTGTTATAACATCGGTGGATTGAACTGATTATATCATGTGACAGTGTTTTAATACTACAATAACTTTTCTATAAACTCAGTGCATTTCAATATTGTTTTGGTCATATTAGATACCTCTTTGTATAAAAAAAATTAAAAAAAATACAGTAAAAATTTATATGATTCAAACATATTAAATACATATTGAATACATTGTGAGGCTAAGTCTACCATCTTCTCCTTAATGTAGATAATATCGTCTGTTCAGAAAGGAAAAAAAAAAACATAAATACGTCTAAGGAACTAAAGAAGGTAAACAAATTGAGAAAAAAAAAATTATGAGGTCTTCCTAATAGAAGTAGGGCCTATAGGTGTCTTGTCTAATAGAAATGATGGTACAAAAATGTATTAAGAGTAACATTTTTGTAAAAAAAAAATTAAGTTTTTCTTAATGTACCCAAAAGAAAAAAGTTAATTAGTTCACTAAACATTAAAATAAGAGGATTGATTAAAATTTCTTCTTCTTTCTTCGATCCGTTTCGCTGCCATTAGACTGTCATGGATGAAGAGTTGGTTGGCTAGTCTGACCGCCGGAGAACCGAAAACATGAACCTGGAAGAGTCCAATTTCATCACCCTCCTTCAACCCTCTCCTCCTCACAAACTTGCCCCACCTTCTATTCAAAACGTAACTGTGGGAGCTCTTCCAATACCTGACACTCAATTTATGGTTTGAATTCGTATCGCAGTCGCGAACTATAACTCCGGCACCCTTGCTACCCAAAACTCCTTCCACAAACTCGGCGTTCCAGTAAAGCAACAGATGCTTCTGCGCCAAACTTTTTGTCTCCACAAACCTGCACGTGCTTCAGAGATCACCTGTCGTCAGGGTCTTCCTGATTTTCCACCTTTCTTCTTCCTCCTCCTCCTCCTCCTCCTCCTCGTGCTGAATATTGTTCACGTCGATCAGTAATCGTCTCTCTTCCTCCTCCTCCTGCTGCTCAGCCTCTTGCTTAATATTGATGTTCACGTCGAGTGGTAGTAATTGTCAACTTTCCGGATAACGGAAAGCAGAAGGGTTATGAATATCCACTGCTTCTCTCTTGTTGGTGAATAACGTCGAAGATGGAAACCCTAATGTCAGAGTTGTTGAAACTTTGTCAAACCCATGGAATCTTGGACTCAACTCAAGTAAATCCCATTTTTCCTATTTTAATCCAACTTTTGTTCTTATTTTTTTATTGCTAATTAACTACTAATTAGAAAGTAGTATAAACTGTAAATTTGAAATAAACTTTGGATTATGCAAATTGTAAGTTATTAGGGAAAGGGAGATCAAGGGATCAAACCTGCACCTAGATGCGTAGATATTATTGTTTTCCGCTAGCAACAGTAGGGCAAGGAGGGTGTTCGCCTCTCCGGTCATCAGAAATCTCCTCCTCAGCTCTTCATGGAGATTTTCGACGACTGGGGAGCCTTTTATTGAAGGAAAAAAAAAAAAAAAACCCAAGTCAAAACGACATCATTTTGAACTTGGGAAAAAAAGAATAGTAAAATGGCAGTGTTTCACTAGTTCTGAAAAAAATATAACAAAGCAAGAAGATCACTCGTCCCCCATTACACACACAAAAGTTGATATTGATTCTAGACAAACAATCAGGCATGTCATCGTAAAAGAATGATATTATAAGAAACAGTGCTTAAATCCTCCTTCAAATAATACGGTTAGTCCAAATCCTCCTTTGAATATTTCGAGTAGTCCAAATCTTCCTTCAAATATTTCAATTAGTCCAAATCCTCCTTCGGATATTACCGCTAGTTCACAATAAAGTGATGTCGCTAAGTTGGATGAAATATTTGCTAATCTTCCTACAGACGCTGGGGTTAGACCTTGAACGAGTGATTATAAGCCTAATTATCATAAAACAATTCATAGATACTATCTACAAAAGGATCCTTGTCAACCTTAAACCAACAAAGCACCACAAAAAGTTACAGGGAAGGACAATCAATGTTTTATCACCCATTGATCTGATTTATTTGAGTGGTTGAAGTATAACACAACAAAAAAATTCTGCTTTATGTGAACAAAACAGGAGAAGTAATTCAAAGGTTTTTGGATCTTCAACATGTCTCCTATACAACTACTAGCAAACTTGCAGAGGCTATTAAGAGGTTGTTTGCTACAACAAATTTGAGTATGAGGACCAGGTTATGATGGAGCTAGTAATATGAAAAGCTAAATGCTCTTAAAACAAATATTTTGAACAAATATCCTTAAATATTTTATGTTCATTGTTTGGCCTACCAACTTCAACTAACTCTTGTAGCCCTAGCAAAGGGAAACGATGATGTTGCCACTTTCTTTGCAATGACTAGTAATTTGGTTAATATTATTGGATTATCGTGTAAGCGTCGTTATGCATTTAGAGAGAAATAATAATAACAATTTAAGAAAGCTCTTGATATTTGTGTTCTTGAAACGAAAAAAGTGTTCAATCAAGAGAATAATCTCATGTGTCCTTGTAATATATGTTGAAACTGACATTATGGTACATAGTATTATTGTTATGTTTCAACTTGTGGTGGAGGTGCTTCAAAGGATTATTGGTGATCACAATGCTTTAAAAGGCCGTGGAGGGGAGGCGTGCCATGAATAGCTCCGCCTAGGCAAAAGTCTTGAGGCGTGATGCTAAGCTTTACGGGACTTAAATTTTTTAATAATATATAAGTATGTATATAATATAATAATTTGTAAAAAAAAAATAAAAAATAAAAAATCAAACAAGCAATCAAACTGACTAGCGACCAAAGTGAGATTAGAATGCTAAAAAACTTACTAGAATTTTGACACAAATTTGGTGGTGTGCAGAATTTTGAAACAAATTGAGGTATGAGATTGGGTAAAATTGAAATAAATACAGAATGGGGATTGAGTGAACTATGAATGGGAGAAATGGCTTTTTTTTTCTTTCTTTTTTCTTTTTTTTTCTTTCAATAAATGATAGTATCTACACTAAGGGAGGGGAGGAGGGGTAGGCTAAGTCTTACAATGAGCTAGCAATAATACGGTTCAAATTCACCTTTAACGAAAATTGAACCTAAGCCCTCTCACTTGTAAATGAAGAAATATACCACTGGAGAGGGAGGGGCCCTGCTGGGGGGTACAAGGAGTCGAATTAGCTGCCTTTTATTAATTACACACACACATGAATCCTTGATAACAATATAGGTACTACACTAGACTTGAAAACAATTTCAACAGCAGATACAAAAATGGTATAATGCATCTATCTCCTTTACTTGTCCGGTCGGTCAGCGTATTCAATCTTTGGAGCATCAGCAGCAGATACAAAAAATGGCCTCATGATCATGTCAAACTTATCTTATCCTAAACCCTGTTCCGAGGCCTCAGAACATCCTACATTCCTACTCCCACACAAGGAAACCGCTTTAACTTGGTTAAATCTATTCTCTAAAGTCTGGGAAAGAAACCATGGATTAACATATGCACATGCAGACTGTACAAAACTACCAAGCCTGCATTCCGTGGATAATCCATCAACCTAAACTTTCCAGATCCAAAAATTATGACAAACGCCGCATTTCTACTCAGGTTTCTTTGCAGATTCAGAATTTTCTTCCTTTTTAGACTTACTAAATGATCTTTGCGCTTCCAAGACCGGCATACATGCTTCAGTTGTTTTTCTTACAGTGTCCTTGGTTGCCTTGTCAGACTCACGAGGGCTCGCCAGCTTCTTCTCAACGTCTTCGAACTTGGCGGTGGCCAAAGGAGCCGTCCCCACGTTCTTGTTAGAACTGGGTGCGTCAATTGTGAGCATTGAAACCGCATCCCAGGCGGCATACCATGAATGACCACAGGAAATACACTCCAGCTGGAAAATGAATGAGAAAGTAAATTCCATTTGCAAGAAGGAAACAAATGATATAGCTGTTACAATCTAAACTACCCTTGAAACAACGTTCATGCATTAAGCTTAGGGACTGAAAAGCAAATGAGGCTACAGACAACCATGGCGATATCATCTTTTAGTGAAAAAAAAAATCAAATACTGGAAAGAGAACTCAATGATACTTTGCCAGAACCAGAAAAATTTGGTAGATAGAGATAATGTACAAACGTCTTTCATCCATCATCATCACCTACTTTTAGTCAGAATACAGCTAAGTTTAGGGACTGAAAAGTATGCAATTCAAACTTTGAATGTAGCCAGCAATGCCGAACACCTTGGCAAAATTAGGGGCGGTACAAGGCAACATAAGAAACCAAATAGAACAACTGATGTAGTGATCACAATGTATAATTAAGCTGATCATAGGCTTTGATACACGCGAGATATCCAATGTTATAATTTAATGGGAAAAGTAGATTTGAGAAGCAAAATCAGTGCCCACCAACCCATAGTTGATGCTTGCCTATAGAGTCTAGACAGTAGGTAAGACTTTCAGATTACTCAACTTAACCCCTACTCCGCTGTTGGTATGATACCAGAGACATCTTTTCTTTTTGGTATTTTCGTCGGACATGGACTATTGCACACCAGACTTAGTCCTCAAACATTTCCCAACAGTGTATAATCCCAGTTTAAAAAGAAAAATGTAGAGGCAAAAGCAATTGCCACTTGCCTTCAGACTCTGGTTGGTGACCATATCATATATTAATCTCTATATGCACAAACCTGATAGCGAGCACTATTTCCTGCTTGAATAATGTCCCTAACTCCCACTTTGAACTCCGAGCATCTTGAGCAACGAGCATCAGTCATCTGTTTCACAGGCAAGAAATCAACAACGGGCACAGAACGTATATACTGCAGAGTGCAAGGTACTCAAAACCGACTACGGGTACAAATAAAATCACCTGCATACGCTCCCAATCATCAGGCTCCTTCTTTGCTCTCTCCACAGCTGTTAAACCCTCCTGAAATAAAAACCATGAAAGCAAGAGCAATTATAGTATTATCCCTTTTGCGTACACCAAGAGTTGGCCATTGCAACTACATCTTGTCTGATCATACATGGATACTCAAAACGTATCATGTCAAGAGGCCATACTCAACCCAGGGCAGAGGGAAGCACAGACGCATTTTATTCTATTCTTAACTGAGACCTTCATACAAAATGAGAGAAAAAGTGAACAAGTAAGCCTAGTCCCAGACTCCCATCTAAGGCATAAATACCTAGAGAATTGCTGAAGCAATCTTGACTCTACATCTTTCACCTGAAACTAATGTATTCATTCCACATATAAACATCCACAAAGTTACTCTTTAGATCTTATGAACTTTATTGAAAATATGCCAAATAAAAGAACAAACCAACTCGAACACACCTTAATTCAACAGAAATGAAATCGTTTACATGAATTTCTGTGCCCATAATAGGTCACCTTTCATTAAATTTATCTGTCTTGAACAAGTAGAAGTTTGTTTCAGATGACCAAATCGTCCCAGGAAATTGTCATCTTTAATGAAAAACTAGGAGCACTCATGAAAAAATTAGACCTCTTTAGATGTTATGGACAAATTCTTCACTAAGCATGTTTTTGCTTCCACAAAAGGAATTGAAGTTCCTTGATTTTAAAAGCAAACAAATCAACATGCAGAACCTAAAAGTTAAGAGTACCATCAATTTTTCTATGGCTATCTGCTTTGAAGACTAGTCGGATCTAAAGCTAAAAGTACCAACAGATTCTCTATGAATAACCCATTTCAACCCAAACACCCAAATATCAAACATATCCATGATCTTTCACTTTCCTCGACAAATGCTCCCCACCAGTTGAACAGCCTTAACAAACTTTTCTCTGATAAAAACCTTACATGGACATGAAAAGAAAGGAAGGAAAAAAAATGACAACATCCAAAGATATAAGAGACAGTGTCCACTCGTGCTGCTGGCATACATACTTCCATCCCTCCTAAATTAGCAAACAGTAAGTTAGGCTAAAAAGGAAGAATTAGTCTGCAAAGATGTTACAAATATGTCCAGTGAGACCAAAAGCAGCTAAAGGAAACTGAATCAGATCAAAATCGAATAATTAATCTTCCTTGAGAATCATCACAAAAATGAACCACCTATAAATCAAGCCATGATAAAGACCATACCTTTAACTCATCAGGTGACATGTTCACTATTGTTAAAGGTTCCAATTCTTGATTTAGCAGACGACGGGCTAGGAACGAATTTTTCTGCCAAGAGGAGAATAAATATAAGAACAAAACAAGGAGAGAAAAAAGACATTTGAAGAAGAAAAGAAGGTCGGACCTCAAACAAACCAAAAATAGTGTTATTTTTTTTTTTTAATGGAAAAATGCATTGTTCTTTATAACACAGTTGGAAGGTCTTTTCAAGAATATGTTATCTGCACGCATATGCATGACCATGAGCATACAAACATACAGAACCTTCTGACCTGGAGATTGAATCCCAGTTGCCGCAACTTCTGGTTATACTTTAGGAAATCAGAGGAGAGAGATTCATGCGAGGCCTTCTCTAGAGAAGTAACTGCACGAACAGCATCCTCTGGCCAGAGAAAAGACGTGTTGCCACTCTGAATAATACAGTAAAGTTAACAAGTGAGTTATAACATCTCCGATACTCCACTCCTGATTTCCAGTGCACCCCCTTCGTCAAACAAACCAAAGGATAAATATAGAGCTGCCAAACTGAGGGTGAATTGCATACCTTGAGATTATCCTGAGATCCATTCCCAACTTCTGTGGACTTATGGTCACTTTCATGATCAATATCATCAGAATCAGATTTTCTCTTTTCAACACCATTCGTGGTGTCAGCAGAGTTGCATACATGGTGCCGAATATTTTGAAGAAGTTTCTCCATCCATCTGTCACGTAGCGTATCTCCAGTTAGTGCCATGGACTTGGCTAAAATGGAATGATATTCTGGGTTACTTGTTGAGCAGCTTCCAGGTGTTTCAGCTTTTTTATTTTGGCCAGGCCTAGCAGTTGCTTCTTCCACCCTAGAAACGTCAAGGGGTGATATATTCTTTTTAATCTGACCACTTTTAGTCTTCAAATGATCATCCTGATAACCAGTGTTATCTGCAATCTCTATATCAGGAAGTTCTCCCAATAGTTTAATAGTTTTCTGAACTAACAGGTCAATCTCATGTTGCTTATCCTCTTCATAGTCTCTATCTGTCAGCTTCCAGAGTTTTTTCCCTTGGGTATCATACACCTTTTGCACAATGAAGCCAGGATGCTGTTTACGACTTGGCAGCTGTTTGTTTAATGGAACAAAATGCACCAAACATTTATGCATTACAGATTCTGCAGGAACCTCATCACGATGGAAACTATAAAACAACTCCCTTGTATCAGTTGACTGCCAGTTTCCCCCAGCTTTTTTCTCTGCCTCATCAGGACGATAAAACCACTGTCCTAATACCATCATGCTCCCACCTACAGTCCTACTTATATCCTAATTAATCCCCAGTTCCAGCAGTCAGAAAATTAATGATAAAGTCATTATGAATATGGAGTTGAAAAAGAATAACTGCTTACAAAGAAAAAAATAGAAAGCAAATCTGCTGCCCATAACTTCACAATAACAAGAAGCCACCAAAAAGTTTAATAGAACACAGACCACCATGCCAAGAATTTCAAGGCAAAATATTTGAGCAAAAGGTATATATATTTAAAGGAAAACTAACGAAAAGTCCGAAAAAACTTTAGTTTTAATGAGAAAGGACAAACAAAGGTGTAGTGAATAGTACCAGGGAAAGTAAAAATGTGGTTTTTCGTTAAAAGTGACCAGTACAAGGAGTGTTTCGTTAAAACTGCCTATATTTAAATGGTCAAAGGTGAGGACAAAGTGAATCACAGGGTAAAAGTGAATAACAATACATGAAGCAATCAACATGCTTATCACCACGCAGTTAGCCTGTATTTGAGAATGTCTGGATGTATATGTAACCCCTATATCTTTGTTATATCTATACATGTCCCTTGGCCACAAAATGCACACCTGCTAATAGTTTAGTTGTTTTCTCAACGTGATCTTAAATCAACATCTACTATAAGAAAAGTAGGTGACCCGATCATGGAAACCTTCATCATATAAAAACCCCTATAGTTAGTTGTTTTCAACCAAAAAGATATCAAATTTTCACCACCTTACTTACTAAAAAGTAGCCATGTTTCACAATCTGAACAACTAATCATAACCTGAATTTCACTTCTGATCTACTATAAATTTTAGAAACTTGGGCCTCAAGTAATGAAACGCAAATACATTGAACAATGTGAAAGGCAAAATGTTTAAAAGAATAAAAAATAATATCCATAGACAAAAGTGATAATATGATTTCATAAAGCAAGTACCTTGATAATTGCCACATAAGGCTTTTGTCTTGTATCCTCAGGAGTTAGAAGAACCGGATCCTCCTACAGAGTGACTACATGATCAGCGTGAAACATTAAATGAAATAAACGAACTGATACCTCATATGAAAAATCCAGAGGTATTCAGAACCTAGGGTATATGAATCAAATAAATGAACTTTTCAAATCTAAACCATTTGAAAATTATATATACACAAGCACCTGTCACACGATATCAACAACAACAGCAACAACAACAAAGCCTTATCCCACTAAGTTGGGTCGGCAGTATGAATGTTAGAACGCCATTGAGCTTGGTTGTGTCACACGATATCAATAAGGGGAAAGAAAAAAAAAAAGGCAGTACACAAAACCATCAGGTACACAGAAGTTCAAGTGACAACAACATTTGTCAAACATCCTGAGCATAAAGCTATATAGAAATATTACATTAACATGAAACACTTTATGAGAATTATTTCTGCATGTACAAAAGCATCCATTATACCAACAGCAAGAAACAGAAGGAAGAGATATTCAATGAAAAATCTTTACATAGACACGTAATTTGAATTTTTACAGCATCTTCTTGTCAAGGGACAAGAAGAGTATGGCTGCTGGAAACTCAAAACACAGAAGTCTATAAAAAAAACACTCAAATCTGAAAGCTTTCATGTATCCAGAGCTGCACTCATCCCATGTTTCCATAGCAATCAGCTGAGGACCTATTTGCTTCAACATCGTTACATTTTCTGGTTCAGAATCCAACATGCAAAATTGCTTTTACACTACAAATTGCATGTAGAAATTTATCCGGGAGGGGAAACATATAAAATGTCCAAAAAAAAAAAAAGGGAAAAATAGGGGCTGTGTTTATAGTAATAGACAAAATTTCCAGAACATTCAATTGCCTCCCTAGTCACAAGAAGATGACAACAACGTGTTTGTCTGCATACAAAACTCAATCATTCCCTCTTTGGAAAATTTGACAGTAAATTTGTCGCAATTCTATCATTTCTTGAATTGACCAACAAAGCGACAGAGAAGTTCCAAAAGTAAATGACACCACAATGCCAGCTTAAACAGCAACATTTTCTACACAAATAAAGTGTAAATTTTTCCTACTGTGCAGCAATGAATCAAAACCAACAAAAATTCCACCAAAAAGAACGAAACGAAAACCCAATTCACCAAACCTTACAAACCCAACAATCAAAACCAAAAATTTCAAGATACACAAAAACAACAAAGTACCCAAAATTCACAATTCTAATAATTCTGCAATTTGAACAAATTAATCAAACAATGCCAAAAAAATCAGAACCCTAAAACCCAACCAACAAACACAAAATCACAAAACCCGACCAGAAAACGAAAACTGACCAGGTCAAATCGGTTCCCGTCGTACTCAAACGCCTTGTAGTGCTGCCTCCGCCCCCTTCCCTTCCCGGAAAGCTTAACCACCTCGCCAATCGGCTTCGCGTCCTCAATGTGTGGCTCCTCCTCCTCGTCTTCGCTGCCTGATGCTGTTTCGGCCTCTTTCTCCTTCCCTCCCCTCCTCTTCTTACTCTTCTGCTTCTCTTCCTCCTCCGACTCTTCGTCGTCCCCTTCTCGAATCTTCACCTGCTTCCTCTTCCGCGACGACGTCTCCCGCGCCGTCTGCTGGTGGTTCCGCGGCGAGACGTCGTCGTCTTCGTCGTCGCTCGTAGAGACCTGCGCGAACCTCCTATTCCCCATTTCTTCCAGGCGAAACGCTCCGTTTTGGTAACCTGCTTGTCAAGGGCTCGTCTCTCGCTCTCTCTGCTATGTCTCAGACCAGGGAGCTCTGAGGACGATGACGTGGGTCGTTGTGGTATTTATACGGACGCCATTTGGGATGCGAAAATGGATCCGTACTTTGACGGAATATCGGATTTGCCACTGTAGCGACTACTTGTATATTGGAGAATATACCTGGGGGTTCGTTGGGATTAACACCGAGAGCAAGAAATGAGTAGGCTGGGCACTTGGAACCGAAAACCAAAACCGAAACACGAATTGAATCTGATCGCACTGAACGGTTTGGTTTTGCGGTTTTGAAATAATTGTAGTTTCAAAACCGAACCATGGCAAAGAAAACAGTTTGGTTTCGGTTTTGGGTTTTCAAAACCGCACCGAAACCACCATATATTTTGAATGTTATGTTTTAACTTTTAATTAGTTCAACTACACTATTCGAATTACCATATTCATCTCTCTCTCTCTCAAAACTTATCTTCATCTCTTCCACAGTCGACATCAATTAGATTTTTTAATTTGGTATGTTTTCTAATTCTATCTCAATTAGATTTTATTACATAAGTTTTTATTTTCATGTCATCAAAGCCGCCTCAAAGTGATTTATTTGCGATACTTCTATTCATACTAACATGCATCACAAAGTATTCACAATTTGATACAAGTCATACTTAATTTTCCATTGGTTTCCTTGATGATGAGGGTTGATCACGAAGGTGCTTCTCTTGCGAGAGCAGCTTATTTGTCAACCTGCATACTGTTTAAAGAAAAATTATCATAAGAAAGAGGTTTATAATCAACAAGCTAGAATTAATAATTTCACAGAACTTATACGAGCTTGTTCAAATTTTATGTAGTTTTGTCGCTGTTTTTTGTTGCAGTTTTGCTGCATTGTTGTTGTCGTTTTTGCTCCAAGTTCATTAATTAATATATGAGGAAAATAAGATCGTCTTATGCGTAAATAGGTGTATATTTTAAATTGTATATATATTTTTTTCTAAAAAACCGAATTGAAACCGTTTGAAACCGCACCAAACCGAACCAAATGGTTTGGTTTCATTTCGGTTTTGGCTTCAAAACCGCACCGAACCGCATCGCAAAAAATTTTGGTTTCAGTTGCGGTTGCGGTTTCACTTGAAACCGCATCGCGCCCACCCTTAGAAATGAGGGTGCTCTCCTTGCTTGAGAGTTGTACCGATTGTACCCTTATCGTCTTTTTATTTTTTATTTTTTTAACAAACGATAATGTGATAATGTGGTTCAAATTCGTATTTGGCAACAATCAAACTTAAAATCTCCCACAATTATACCCTTATCATCTTGGATGTACAATTCATTAGCACAATATTTTCTATATCTTTTGTCACTACTACAATTTAGTGGTATTTCTCTTCACTTGTAAATGAGGAGTTTAAAATTCGAGTCTCGCCAATGGTGAATTTAAACCACAATATTACTAGCGGAGTGTATTTTTGCTCACCACCATTTAGTGTGGTGTATACTCACCACCTTATTAATCACCGTTAGATGAGTGAATTTTCGAGATTCGTGTAATGGATAAACACAAATCTCAAAATTCAAACTCATCTAATGATAATAAATATGATGGTGAGTAAAAATGCTCCCATTACTAGCGCCCACTTGTTAACAAAAATTTGAGTAAAAATAAAATAATAAACAATTGTTAGATTACTAACATGATTTAAAACTAATACCGTAATACGATGAGTTAGTTGTTTTTCTGTTTGATAACTATTTTGTTTTTAAATTTTATTTTTTCACATTTTGTGCTTGTGAATGGAAAAATATCCGACATAAGGAAGAAATGAAGAAAAGCAGAGGAAAAATGGTAGATGAGATAAATAAATAAATAAGGGTTACACAAAAAGCAAATAAAAAAACTATTTCAAGTCGTTTTCACTTTGAAAACTACAATAAAAAAATACAAATAATTATCAAACGACTCCTAAATTTCTATCTTTGTCCTGCTTTGCTTTATGTCTCCTCCTAGTCGACTCGGAACAACTCAGTTGAATAATTCAGTGGGTTCTTATCGTGCAGCAGGCTTCATTTCAGGCAAACTCCCTTCTCGTTCAATCAAAAAATCAACATGCTATTTCATATCATTCGAAATTTGATCTACCGAACTACAAAATTATTATGCACTCCTGGGCCATCGAAAGGGATTGTCAAATCAAACTGATTTTTCGGATGTTATTGTGATCACTGCGTATACCAATCTCCTTCAAACTGGTCCATGATTTTCTCCTCCGTTTGTTTGACGTGCTAGTTGTGTTTTCAGCTATTGAGGTGGGACTGCTATCAGGTTCACCTGGTTTCTTGGTCGCCGAATTGTTTCTCCTTCTCTTCTTCCCTCCCAACAACAAAGCAATTCCAGTCTTCACTGTTGGAGTTGCAGGAGTATCCACGCTAGGAATCTCTATGCCTGCTGAAGGAGCTATTTCATTCGCTTTACTAACCTCGCCTTCGCCAGCAGGAGTGTTGACTGCAGGAATCTCTCTGCCTGCGGAAGTAGCTATCTCCTCTGCTTTACTAACCTCATCACCTGCTGTGATCTCCTTTAAGTTGATAAACTTCTTGGAGATGGACTTAAGTTTCAGATTCGAAGTTGTTTTGGCCTTGGGGGGGCATATCATTTTCATATGTCCATTCGGAGTCCCTCTCTTCACATTCCGGTGTGAACAGAAGTGGCATGTATACACTACATTGTTTTGAGAGAAATTAGTAATCTTCTTACTTCGTTGTCGTACCTTTGCTCTATTTTTCTCAATTCGAACAATGCAGTTGAAGCCAGGCTGAAGAACTGTTTCACATCTGCAAAATAGTGAAACACTGATTACGGGTCTGTACCTTTTAATATACTTTATAGTATCATTCATTTCAAAATGTATATTGTCCAAAATTATAAAACCTACAAGGCTACAACACACATTACACGCATCCAAAGACAAATTGATTCCAATAATTTTTTTCATTTAACGCAATGGCTGACACATTTCAGAGTCGAAGTCATGGGACTTAAGTTCTATGCTTATCTCAAAAGCACTTCAGTTTGTTTGAAAACATACATTCAAGGTGACATAAAATCCAAAACACGTACTAATCTCTTTATTTGTGTTGTCACTGTTGTGTGACACTCGGTCAGATTCATGTTTCATGCCAATACAGTATACAATGCAAAATGAGTTAAGCGGAAAAGAAAACCCTGCAATTGCAGGTCGTGAGAACTTTGTTAGGATTTTATCTATTCATGGGTTAACCAATAACATTATGGCACGGAATGTTGGGCGGTGATGCTCAACACGTACATAAAATGGGTGTAGTAGAGATGAGATTGCTTCGTTGGATATGTGGGCACACGAGAAAGGATAAGATTAGGAATGAGGATATCCGAGGTAAAGTAGGAGTAGCTGAAATTGAAGGAAAAATGAGAGAAAATCGGTTATGGTGGTTTGGACATGTGAAACTAAGGCCTACTGACGCTCCGATTAGAAGATGCGATTACGGGAAAGAGGTTCAAGGCCGAAGGGGTAGAGGAAGACATAGAAGGACTTTGGAAGAGACTCTAAGAAAAGACTTAGAGTACTTGGATCTAACGGAAGATGTGACATAGAACCGAGCACAATGGCGTTCTAGGATTCATATAGCCGACCCCACTTAGTGGGAAAAGACTTTGTTGTTGTTGATGGGTTAACCAATAACAACCTTTCTGAAAATTAGAATAAACAAACATGTAGTTGACTAGACTTTCAGGTTAGACGAGTCATAATCCTATTCTCTCTCCACCTTTCGAGCCTAACATTCCATTAGATGTTTCTTAGTTTATATATCTGACTTTCGATGGTGAATCCTAGATGCATGTTGTTCCCATATAACTATGTAACAATTAAGAATTTCAGAACTCCAACATGTTTAGCTACGCGACCAGAAATGCTACCCC
Organism: Pyrus communis; assembly: GCF_041283825.1. Lineage (NCBI taxonomy): Eukaryota > Viridiplantae > Streptophyta > Magnoliopsida > Rosales > Rosaceae > Pyrus > Pyrus communis. The sequence continues at coordinate 11,846,722 of NC_142578.1, forward strand.
CATTGCCATGCCAAATAGTTTCAAACCTATCCAACCCAATAAGATTTCCATCTTTAAGGTGTACTAAGCTTAATCAAGGCGGAATGTAACTTCAGTACGCATCATGATTACAATCAATTATCTTTATGGAATGCAGGTATGGTTAAGCTAAATACGAGGTTGTATTATGAAATCATATAGAAGATACGCAATCCCACGAAACTCAAAACTCCTTACAAAGATACGCAAGTCAATAATGCCTGTTATAGCTGGATTGCCTTGGTTCATTTTGGTAGAACGAATCTATCTCATTGGTTTTATAAATTTTTATTGCAATCCAATCCAAACGACTTGGATGGGACTAAAGCGAACAGCCTGTTTTCTTGTTTCTTTTTCTCCACAGCTCTAAGTCATGCCACATTCAAAGAGCTAATTTTGTATCAGGGACAAATTAACTACTACAAACTATGCAAGCCTCTTAACACCGAAAACTATTAACAAAAGCAAGTGAATCAACAGTTGCACAAACTTTCAATCACAAAAATATTACAATGATCATATGAAACCAATAGTTCACAATCCCACCTTAACAGTGAGTAATTCATGATCACTTCCTAACAGAAATTCAAATCTTCCACCATTTTTTCACAACCAATCCTACAACATGCAAAACCCACAAAATTGAACTAAAAAGGCAATTAAATCCACTTATAACCACACCAAATTCAAAGACAATAAACCCTCCTTTTCTTTTGGGGTTTTTCAATAAAAAATCTAAAGATTTTTTGCATACCTCTGGCAAGGGAAGAGAGAAGGTTCAGGGGGCACACCGATGGCCTCTTGGGCAACGGCCAAGGTGCGCCCAAAGAATGCACCCAGAGAAGGAACAGAAGCCTCCGCGCCAGTCCACACAGCGAGTCTCTGCAAGTGCTCGAGCTTCAGCGCGGCCTTGGCATTGATGGAGGAGCCGCCCTTGGTCTGCTTTTTCCCGGTCAATTCTTCTCTCAGTGATATGTTATTGGTAGACGCGAATGCGGTGTTTGGCGCCCTCTGAGCTCCTCCTCCTCCTCTCCTGCCCATGGCGGTGCTTTGTTTTGGGGCGTTTTCTCTTTGGGGAATTTTGTCCAACAGTTGGACTGCGCCGCTGCACGGTTGATTGATTTGATTTATTGGATGGATAGGATTCTTTCCCCTCTCTCCATCATCTTCTGTCTCTCATATTTATTTGAATGGTTACGATTAAGCCACGTTAACATTTCATTTTAATTTTTTAATAATTAGAAAAAAAAAACAAAAAACATTTTATGAACATAGAAAAGAGAATGAGATGAGAATAAAGAGATGAAAAAACCCTACCGATGCGGACTAGACTACTGCTTTTCTTGTCTTCTTTTCTCTTCTTCAAACTTCATCACGGCCGCTCATTTTCATTTGAAAACGTGGACGGCCAAGATTCGAACAAGCCAAATGATGCGCATGGTATGGACAATATTTCTATCTTCACCCCAAATCTACAAGCCCGATGGGTCAAGTTGGCAACCTGGCCCAAATCGCACTCAATCCGTCATCGAGCTTTTGATTTTCTTTGATAAAAATATGTATTTATGCTATGAAAAATAAATTGGTTAAGAACTCGTCATTTACTCAATCCGAATTTATAAACCGTATTAGTAAGTGGCAAGGGTTTTTTCTTTTTCTTTTTTTTTGTTAGAAAAATCCAAAACCTTCATATGTTATATTTAGGGAGTCAAACGAACATGCCGAGTTAAGCAAGGGTTTTGTTTGGCATGATTTCGATTAATGTTGAATTTTGTATGTGTGGGCATTTTAGTGGTTTGACTGACAAACCCAACCAACCAACCGAAATGGTTTTGGTTGGGTTGTAAAATTTAAAATTTTATTTTCGGGTAAAAACCCGATCACTCGTTCAATAAGTGAATTGAGTTGGGTGGAAGTATTATTAACCAAACTGAAATCAACCAACCCGAATGTTTTGCACAAATAGACTGGATCGGCTTGACTTGTTCAGCAGTTAGGATTATCAATTTTGTCAATTCATTGTATGTGTTTAATAAGGAAATCAATATAGTCTACGATTTCCAGTTACCATTAAAATCTTAATTAGAAGATTGCTTTCTAATAAACAAATCAAATTGTCACTTGCCTACAATGTAACAATATTCTTGTTATCAGTAAATGAGATGTACCATAGCCGATTCACTTGAATGGTGATGAGTATTGTAATTAGATGAAATCTGTACAATTTTTCCTCTTAGTTTGTGACAATTGACAATTAATATAATTATTATAACATCCAGAGAAAAATTTACCTATTGCACTAAAAGTCTAAAACACGTCTCCGCACATTATATACTCATTTTGGTTGCTCTCGTCACATTACACTTTTTTTCTCTCTCTCTCTTTTATCATAACTTCGTAATAATAATTTTACAAAAAATGTAACTAAATGAAACATATTGAGGAAGAAAATCGAGTTTTCCCTATAAATCTTGGTGAACCGCTTTGGTTGTTAAGGTCTTTATGTTCAACCCATTATGTCTCAAGTTCAACCACTTTTCCTTCCTCTCTAGTTAGTGTAGGATAATGTAGAATATCGTTATAATTAAAAATAAATAAAATAAGCTCATGCAAAGCTTGGCCTTTCTCTTGTATATGACTTTAAAAATAAAAAAATAAAAAAAAGACCAACTAGTGGCTTCGTCTCGGCAGTCTATCATTTCGAAGACTATGAAGATTCACAGAGACATTTCTGCTGAGCATATGTCAACAATCTGTGATAAAATTATATATGCTAATAAATAATAAATGCAAATAGGAAATTAACAGAGTATGAACAATGAAATAGTATTAAACATAAATATTGAAGATCGAGGCTTGAGTAGCACAATGTCCTTGAAACAGAAATTTCGTCTCTACTCAGTGCTTGGCTTCTGGCGAATTTCTATGTGGTTCTCTCAGTAAGGATGTTTTGGATTATAGAAGAAGAATTGTATTTTCTGTTTTCTAAATGCCATGCAGATGGATGTATATATAATATAATTATGCTTGTTCGCAACAAGTATGAGGAAGGGATGCATCTGTTGGGAGACATCTTCTCAGAGGGGTGTTTTCTTTCTACGTTCTGCTTTTTTTCACTCTTCAGACTTCATCTGAAAAGATGAGTCTGTTGGTAAAAAATAATTAATTAATTAAATTTGAAATTAATTAAATTAAAAAATAATTAATTAATTTAATTATTAGAGATTAGTTACCAATTAACTAGTACACCTCAAAGCCCAACCCCAAGGATGAACCCAATTTTAGTCTCCAAGGCCTATCACTCCAATCACTTTTTATAAGGGACAAAGCTTTATAAAGTGAGGAAACTTTTTGGGAATGGCCAATGTGGGACAAAGAAATTTCTACTCAAAATTTCCAACAATTTTAGCCTCACTTTGGGCACCATCGTGCGATTCACCAGAGGCAGAAATCGAACTCAAAATATACCATTTGAAATACAGGCTTAGAATTCATTCCCAATCTAATTCTCTCTGTATATAAATTTATCTTCCACATCTCACAACTGCATGGAAGTTTTTGTTGTAAGATTGTAGTGCTAACGTGCCGTACTTGAAGGCGGCTGCTATAACAAATTTTGTGGCATCGGTGGCAAAAGTGAGAACGCTGTTGAAAGTTGAAGCGGCCAACTTGGCTTTTGTGTGGCCTCAGATTTAGCAAAGATGATGAATCTAGAATTGTTTGCTTCTGGAGCACAAACAGTTGGAAGGATCTTCACACTTCCAAATCAAGTCTTGATTCCTTCATCATTTAATTAAGTCCAAAATTAAGACCAAATGAAGCCTCAATCAAGATATGGAGAGTCCTATAAATACGAGAATTTAAGACAAAGAAGACCTCTCACATACACACACCCTAAGATGCTCAAACACTCAATGTCCAAACAGTCATGTTTTTCATCAAGCTTGTAAAGAATCAAGAAGCACAACAAATACATGTGTCGTGTCATCCACACCAAAGCAGAGGACCTCCCACCACGTGAAATCGGTCATGGTATGCTTCATTTAAGATCAAGCCTCGAGGACCCTTGAAGAAATCAAGTCTGATTTAAGATCAAGTCTCTACGATCAACCACAGACACATCTTCGTAAATCAAATAAGAGGATCAAGTTCAAAGATTAACTCTAATTCATTCATTATTTCGTACACGTGTTCTTGTTTCATTTGTTGCATGAATTTCGTGTTTATAAATTTGGCACGCTTAGTGGGACAATCTCTACCTCTTATCTTTATCTCCATTTGAGTTCCATTGATTCGAAGAAAGGTTAAGTTGCTCCCGCAATCAGAGAAAATAGCTAAGGAAGGGAAAGGGTGCTGCAAAAAGAGAGAGTGGATAGGTTATAGAATGCTCAGGGATTCTTGTGTGTATTCCACCCAACACAGTGCCTTTATTTATAGTAGCTGAAAGGAGAGGATTAACTTGTTCTCCAAGTAAATACAATCCTATAGGGAAAGAACAACTAGAGTAACAGATAATCTACAAACCAAATCCATCTAGGATTTACATAATCACAGCTAAAAATAACACTCTTCAAATTTTATTTTTTATTTAGAAAAAATCAAATATCATATGTTCAATTTTTATTGCAAACTCTTTGCTAAACAATATTTTTAAATAAAATATATTGCACAACCCAATTTATTAACTTATAAAAAGTAGCAATCGACCTTATAAATTTTTTGACATGTAAGAAAAATGCATTTTTAAACAAAGTACTAGCAACTCAAATAGTAAATGAAAGGTGCTACCTCCTTCTTTTTTTTTTTTTTTTTTTGGAGAAAAGGAGCAAGTTATCAGACCAAATCACCGACACGTGTCCATAAGCCGGATACTTTTGCTGGCATGACCGCTTTTCTCTCTCTCCGAGCACAATTTATAAGCCACAGAAAAACACCTCCCTTGAAGAAACGCAAAAAAGGGAGAGATTCATCCAATCCTTTTTCCAAACATTCTCTCTCTTTCTCTCTCTTTATGACATCTCAGGCCTCTAATCCTTCATCAAACCCTTTGGTTCTTCCCAGGTTTTACTTTTTATAATTGTAATATACCAAAAAGTCTCTGTCTTTGTGGTGTGTGTGTATATATATTTAAGGTAAATTACACTTTAACACCTTAGGTTTGGGGTCGATTTCAATTCCTTACAACATCTTTAAAACATTTCACTTTCATACCTCAAGTATTATTTTATTTCAATATAATACATCCGTTACATTTTCCATCCATTGATCCGTTAGGAGCTGATGTGGCTGCCACGCGGCTGTCAAATGTGTGCCACGTGGCAAAAAGAATAGTTTTTTAATTTAAAAAAAACTTGAAAAAAAAAAAAACACTTGAAAACGCAGAAACCTACCCCACCCCTCTTCTCCCTCCCAAGCCTCCCAACCACCTCCCTCTCCTTCACTCTCTTCACCTTCCCTCCCATCCAAGAACTCATCCCATCCCACCCCACCCTTACCTCCCCCGCAACCCCCCACCCCTAACCCACCTTATCTGACCTTCTCTTATCTGCAACCCCACCCACCCTTAGCAAACCTAACTTCATTGAAACCACCAACCAAGCATCGAAAAAATTAAAAATTTGAATACATACCTCGTTGCCTGAGCCGACCGACGAACCGACGAGCCCACTCGACGATGCATCGGGGAGCACTAGGTTCGGGTTTTTTTGGAGGGAGGGGGAAGGGTTCGAATTTAGGTATGTTTGGGAGGGGGGGAGTTTTCTGGGTTTGGTTGCAGGTTTTTTTTTGGGGGGGGGGGGGGGGGGGAGGGGTGGATGTTTCTTGGTTTGCTTGCGGCGGGGGTGGGGGTGGGGGTGGGGAAGGGAAGGGAAGGTTGCGGCGTGGATAGGGGGGAAGAAAAGGTTGGGCGCCAGGGGGGGAAGGTTTCTGCGTTTGTTGGGTGGTATGTGGGTTTGTATGCGGGGATCAGTGCTTTTTTTTTTTTTTTTAAATTAAATTTTTTTTTGCCACGTGGCACACATTTGGTAGCCATGTGGCATAAATATGGTAGTCACGTCAGCTCTTAACGGATCAATGGATGGAAAATGACGGATGTATTATATTGAAATAAAATAGTACTTGAGGTATGAAAGTGAAATGTATTAAAGATGTTGTAAGAAATTGAAATCGATCCCAAACCTGAGGTGGTAAAGCGTAATTTACCCATATATTTATATAGTTATTGCCTAATTGGGTTGGTTTGTGAGTTAAAATCTGATTAATTTTAGAGGTTATAAGAAATGCATTTTGGCTAAAATTTGGTGGGTTTCTGTTGAATTGCTGTTTATATTTTGTATATTTTTAATATTTTTTCCCCATTATCATTCAGCTTTTTTTACTTTCTGGTGTTGGATTTTTAATAGATTTGAAGTTGTGGGTATTGTTAATTTGGGAATTTAGGTTGATGGGTCTAATGGGTTATGCTTAGTTTTTGCATCAAGGGATTTTTTTGTATGGTTCTTTGACAACATAGTTGGATTTGGTAAAGCATAATTAGGACTCAGTTTTAGCAAAATTATGGGGTACTCAACCAAATATGTATAGGATTGGGCGAAATTTGAGTGGACTTGAAGAGGGAAAGTTGGATTAGAGTTCTGAATCCTCAGCTGGAAAAGGATTTATTGGTGTTAGATTGGTTCAATATCGAGTTTATTTGTGGAAATTCAACTGAAAGTTAAAAAGGGTTTGTTGAATAAGGATAATTTGTGAAGTTATACAAGTTTACCTTGGTTGAGGTATTGTTAGTGAGTCGAGGGCTGAATCAATTGCTTCAACGTCTTTTCTTGGACATTGACCACCATATACGAGAGCTTTTGTTAAGAATTTCTCCAACAAGAGGAGGTTGCCTAATAACTGTCGGTTTCCTATAGCGGAAGTTCGTGGTAAAAGGGTTGTTATGGCTTCTCCTTTGCCAAGGTTGAGGGTTGGTCAGTCAAAGAATTCTTTGATCAAGGCCCTTGCAATGGAGCTAGCGAAGGAGATGTATTCATTCAAGGAGGATAAACTTCCTCAGAAATAGAATTATCCTCCTGATACTGGTGTAGATCGAAAACCTGGGTTGTGGCCACGAAAGAATAGAGTAGATAACCCTTCACCACACAATCCCTTGCTTTGGCAAGAGCGGATGGGGATGGTTGGCTAGTTGCAATATTCGAGTAAGAAAGAGTTTTGATTGAAGATAATACTGATCTTAAGAAGCAAGCTTGGCTAGTTCTTTCTCAAGAAGAGGGAAAATCTCCTCCCCCGACTTTCATGCTTAGAATAATAGAAGGTATGAAGAATGAACAGATAATGTCGGAAGTTCTATGTTGGTCTCGAGACCCAGTGCAGTTGAGAACAATGGCTGCTGGAAAGGAAGACATTTACCAAGCTTTGCAAGGTGGAATATATCAATTATGAGCTGGGTCTAGAGAGTTTGTGAATGTCTTGATGCATTACAAGATACCAATGGCACTGGTCTCCACACACCCTCAAAAAACTCTTAAGGCTGCAATGGGATCCATTGGTATTGAAGAATATTTCATTGTGATGGCAGCTGCAGAAGATGTTCAAAGGGGAAAACCTGATCCATAAATGTTTGAGTACGCGGTACAACTTTTAAAGTTCATACCTGAGTGGTGTATTGTGTTTGGGAAATCAAATCAGACAATTGAGGTTGCCCATGATGCCAAGATGAAGTGTGTGGCTGTTGCAAGCAAGCATCTTGTATATGAGCTTGTAGCTGCAGACTTGGTGGTTAGGTGCCTGGACAAGCTATCAATGGTTGATTTGAAGAATCTTGTTGCTATCGAGTCTGAATTCGGGTATGGAAAGCTAGAGTTGGAAATGGAAGAACATGAGGATCCGTCTACGTTAACCAAGGTAGCATTCGATGACAATTTCCGGTAACCCTGTAAAATGTACATATGTTTATTTGTCATTTGATTCATGAAGATATAGTTTTATATCAACAGTGATGTGTATAAGAAGAAAAGGGAAAAAGAAGTGAAAAGGAAAAAAGATTTCAAGTGGTCTGCATTGGACTCCCTTAATGTTATCATGTATCAATATATGTATTTGTTGTACAATATATATATATATATATATATATATATATATATATATATATATATATATATATGATTAGAACTTCTAAGATGATTTTGGTGTTGCTTACGCCACAATTCTTTTTGCTTTTGTGATAGGACTTGATTTGATTGGAGCTTGTAATTCAAGGTACGTGTGAAGGTAGAGGTGATTATTTTTTTCGTTTTGAACGGATTAGAGGGAATAAACATGAATGAAACTTTTATCCATTGGTAGAATAAGTTGGGTAAATCTTTTTCATCTTCCGTAAGCGTACATTGAATAGAATGAGTCATTCAATCAGAATCCTAGACTCCAAACATGACTAAAGAGAGAGCCTAAAACGTAATCAATAGAGGTACTAGTTTTTACAAAACTTTGCAACATTCATTTATTTGAAGATTTTGCCATAATCGCTATGGTTTTCGATTTTCACTACCAGATCTACTGAAAGCTTACTAAATGCTAAAGAAACGTCATACCCCAACTGTTCCATAAGATACTAGGGAAATACTTTAATTTCTCAAACAAGGAAAACAATGGGTTGCTTTTTGAGATTTTGTTGCTGAGAAGAAAATAGATGGCTTTGAAAAATGGACCGGATCTTGGCGCTCACTAAATAGTCTGCCCAAAATGTGTGATTCTAGTTTGGAATGCCGATGTTAGGGTTTAGGATTTGAAGGCCCCCATTTAGTGTTGTGACTTTGAGCGCAAAGCTTTGATTTGATTTAGATAAAGCTAAAGCTATCTCCAACCGAAAGGGCTAAACATAGTCCTCTCAATAATTTATTAGTTTTAAGTTTATTGTTTAATTTAGTTAAACTCGTTGAATGTTTTCAAATTGAGTCTTTGAATATGAATCAATTATTGCAAATGAGGAGCTGACCCCCAAAAAAGGGTTAAGAGGGGTTGGCTAAATAATAGTCTGGTGGGCTCTATAGAGTTATAGCCTAGCCATCAGTTGGAGATGAGTTTTTGGGTAATCAGACAATTTTTTAGTTTTTGGACGTTTAGCCCTCTCCATTGGAGATGGCCTATAAGGGCATGTTTGATAACCATGTTGATTTTAGCTTTTAATAATTTTCATTTTTTTGGTTAGAAGAAAAGAGGAAGCACAAGGAATAAATTAGAGGTGGGCAAAGGCCGGGCCAGGCCCAAAATTGAAGGAATCGGACTGAACCCATTCGTAAATAAAACAGGACGGGTTTTGGACTTTTCAAAATAGGATCCGGACCTAACCCAACCCTTTTGAAATGGGCCAGTTCTACGGGTCCCCACGGTCCCTCTTCGTTCTCCTCATTTGAAGATTCGCTTCTTCAATTATCAGTGATTCCACCAAAAAAACCATTGCAAGATCTGCACTCTCAAGGCAAATTAGGGATTAGATGAGGGTTTTCATAGAACTCTTTCATACAAACCCACAAATCCAATTTTCCTTCTCATTAACCATGAATTCAAAGAATAAAAGAAGTGCAATATATAAGGGTTTCTGAATCTAAGCAATTTCAATCCATTCCCATATGATTTCCTCTTCCTTTTCTTCGACCAAAAGGTTCTACAAATAGGAAAAAAAAAAGTGTTGATCTATAATTTCAAGTCCCAGATAAAACATAAAATTTCAAGTTCACAAAACCTAAATAATCCTAATAAAAACGCTTGCAGCAGAAACTTAGTCGACCTTGCCGATCTTAGGACCTAGGCCGCTGGCACTAGAAGAGAATCATCAACAATTTGCCGACATCGTCGCCAGCAGCTCCCAGGTTCACCTTGTGATTAGGTTGCAGATGCTCTCCAACTCCATCTTGTCTCTCGATTGAGTCCTCGATCTTCTTCTTGTCGGTCAGCAGCTTGCTCCTATCTTCTTGTCCTTAATGGAGTTTGGGGATCGTGGGCCTCTTAGGATGGAGAAGACGAGGGTTTGAGTGAAAAAAATAATAAGTGAAATGAGTGAAAACAATTAAGTGAAATGAGTGAAAAAAATAAAACAAAAATAAAAAGAAAACAAATGTAGTACAAGTACTAATGTATTGCACAAAACCAATGTAGTAACTTAGACTTTTAGACCGGGAAACTGAGTGGGCTTGGAAGAAACGAGTCCAGTCGGGGCCCTGTTTCTTGGGACTTTTGGACTCGCCCCATCCCATTAATTTCTTGAACTTGCCGTACCCCGCCCAATTTGTGTTTTACAATTTTCAATCTTGCCTCGAACGGCAAGGACTTGGCTCACCCCGCGAGTCTAGTACCCATTTGCCCACCCCTAGAATGAATGATGGAGGAAAATGGGAATGATGCATCTCTAGTAAGAAAAAATGAACATTAAAAGCGAAAAAACAGTTTTGAGTATGCTTATTTATTTAGTACTACGGTCTAGTGGTATTTCTCTTACTTGTAAGTAAAAGGTCTTAAGTTCAATTCTCGCCAAGGGCAATTTGAATAACATTATTGCTAGCCCATTGTGAGGCTTAGCTCACTCCCCCACTCCCTTAGTGTAGATAATATCGTTTGTTAAAAAAAAAGTTAATGAAAAACAAAATGGTTGTTAAATGCACCCCAAAGTTAATGTTGAGGCTTGGGAGGTTAGGTTTGAAGGTCTTCACTAGGGTTGCTTTTCAAAACGTATCATGGGTTGCTACCTTAGTACATGACTGAGTTTAAGAATCAAGTATGTCTTTCGGGATTGAGGGTGGAAGTTTTGTGTTTCTAATATTACAAGTTCAAAGTTTTAAGTACAGAGAATTCGAGGTTTGTTTTATTTTTATATCTTATTAGATATGAATGGAAACGCTTACTGTTTGGGTTAATATTTAACATTGGGCTTCATGCTAGTGAAAGCCCAAAGGCACTAAAACAAACGATACTTGCCCAAAGCCCAGTCGATAGGCCTGCCTGTAGTGAATTAACGCCATTTTTAGCTAAGTCATAGACCATGTTCCTATGATGGAAGTGATAGTTGACAGAGACCAACTCACCACCAGCCAAAAGCACATTTTCAAGGGCAAGACAAGTAAATAAAGCAATGACTCACTACCCTCCAAATAATCTTAGTTAAAGCAAGGCAAGAAGGGTCGGGCCAATTTGTTTATAAAAGGAGAAAGAGACACCAGAGACAAGGACATTCAACCAACCAATAAAAAAACATACAAACTCTGCTCTCAAGCCAGTTCGTACCCAGAAAGCTGAAACTTATCAAGATTCAGTCTTTTTAGCTATAGTTCCCTTAGGAAAAGCCATCATTTGTCTAGTGTAAAAGCTCTGCTACCTTTCTTAGTATTGTAGTATCGATTCCCTCATGTAAAACCTATTTAGTTTCCATCCCTTTTAGCATACAGCCTTCTGTAAACCCAAAGAGAAGTAGTTGCAAGAAGTTCAACCTTGCCTGACAAGGTGAAATCTTGCTCGAGTCTCTTTGTTTGTACTTTTATTTAGTAGATTTGTCGCTTAATATACTTTCCAGCATGTATTCAAGTTATTATCAAATGTTTTCTACTTAAGAGTTTCATTTGTATTCGAATCTAGTTAAGTTAATAAACTTGGTTTCATTAGAAACAAACTGTGATCGAGGAAGTGGTTGAAAGATGGTTGAACTCCCTTTGTTTTGGACATACAAGATTATGAACTAAAAGTCCTTGTTTACAAGGCAAGAAAAGAACTTAATACAGACTTAACCCATCTGTGACAATCCTTTGATAAACAAGAAGTTAGAGTAACTTGGGGCGCAAGTAATCAACTTAACTCATTCCTATTCAATAATTTGTTGTACTAAGATAACAGTGGGACACTCAAATCCTTGTTAGTTTTGATTGTGAGCCTCAAGGCCTACACCAAAGGCCCTACAAAGGTACTTTTCAAATTAACTACAAACTCTCCTTGCACTGCACCAAGCAGCAAGAACTTGCCCGACAACCAACAAAGTGTCACCTCCTCGAGGAGCTGTGTAAGGGAAATCCTGCCTGAACATAATTTTGGCATGCCTGGTGGGATCACAGTAACCTTGTATGCCAAGAAGAAGAAATGAGTGAACTTTCAGGTGGAAAACAAAGTATGGGCAACCCCATTGTCCAAAATGATCAAACATGACAAATCACTCGAAAGACTTTCCCTCCTTACAAGATCCTGCTATTCTGGAAAGCCCGACTTATTCTGAGAAGTTAGGTCGAAAAGTTACAAATGAAGATTTTCAAGCTACTATAGTGCAAGTGTTGAGAAGTATGGAGAATATCACTTTGGAAACCAGAAGATAAGTTAGCAGACTATGTTCCTTAACATGAACTCTGCAGAGAAAGTTAGAATTAGAGTACTCAACACCAAGAAATGGTTATGCCAGAGAGGTGATCAGAGAAGCAAGCCTGAAGAAAGAACCAGTGATTCCTCTATTTCCTTTGCTCGAGGAAAATAAGGATAAGGGGAAGAAGAAGGAAGAAGTTGGAACCAGTCGACTAGAGGAAGAAGAGATCTAGGAAACAGGTTTGCCCGACCCTTTACTATTCTCAATAAATGGTGAGGGTAGATCGGGCTAGAAGGAAAGAAGTTTGGCATGACTTAGCAAGTTGGAGAAAATAGTGGAATGAGTTTGCCTATGACTGCGGGCAAACCCCTCCCTTATAGGCCATCATCATTGGCTAATAAATGAGGGGGAGCTAGGTGGAGATGGTTAAAACCATAAAAGGAAGCTTTCTCAGGCAATGAACATAGCTCGAAGTGGGGATCTCCTTATACCCCGCACAACAACATGGCAAACCAGCAACTCAGAAATGAGTTGGCATAATTGATAATGATGGTGGTCCAGAATGCTCAACCACAGGCTCGTCTGCTATTCAGAATAACATACCAGAAACCTTACCTAGAGTATATTGATGACCAAAACCCTTTCCCCCTCAACTCCTGCATTCCTAACCTTTAGTGAGGAGGATTGTAATGTGTCTTCCATTCCGAACAAGCATCTTAAGGAATTTGAAGTTGTGTGCTCAAGCATGACACCAATTAATGTGGATGAGAATATTTTGAAGATGAAAGCCTTTCTATTCTCTCTTTTAGAAAAAAAGGCTAAAGATTAGCTCTTTGAATTAGCACCTGGAACCGTCACCTCTTGGGAAAACATGAAGAAAGCATTCTTAGAGAAATTCTTCCTAACTTCAAGGGTCATTCTTTTGAGGAAGAGAATTAGTGGAATTCTACAAGGCCAAGGAGAATCATTTCGAGCGTATTATGAGCGTTTCAAGACTTTAGTTGCATCTTGTCCACAACATCAATGAAGGAAGAGCTTTTAATTCAATATTTCTATGAAAGACTACTTCTACTTGAGAGACAAATGCTTGATGCTTCAGCTGGAGGTGCTTTAGTTGACAAAACCCCAGTTGTTGCGAAGATTTTAATAGCGAATCGTGCCTTGAATGCACAACAACATGAAAAAGTTGGAGAAAAAGAACATGCACGCCCAATCCAAGTCAATGAGGTAAGTGTTATTTCAAAACTTCAATCTCAAATGGCTAATCTCTCTACTCTTATATCACAAGTTGTTGAAGAATCTAAAGTGGAAAGTGTAGCTGTATGTGGCGTGTGCTCTATGCAAGGATATCCTACTGATCAATGTCCTCAATTAATAGAGAATGAGGGATGGGAAAGTGCCAATACCATAGGTTATCAAGGCCAAAATCAACCAAAGAGTGACCTATTCTCCAGCACTTACAATCCAAGCTGGAGAGATCATACAAATATGAAGTGGAGGGAACCTCAACAAACTCAACAACAAGATGGATATAGACAGCCACCTCCAGGGCTCTATCAAAGGCTATTTGCACCACCACAGTCGCTCCCACAACCTTCCCAACCAAATTTCGGTTCGTCAATGGATTATGATAAAATTCTTCAAACACTAACTTCTTTGACTCAGGGTTTACAAAACCAAGCTAAAGAGATGGACGACGTGAAGAATCAAATTGGACAGATAGTAGAATTCATGGGACAATTTAGAAAACAAGGCAAACTTCATAGTTCAACCATTGTCAATCCAAAGGAAGGTTTTGAAACTGTGGTAAGGAGATTGGAACTAATCCAAAAATGTCCAAACAAAGCAAAAAAGAGGACGAAAAACTGCTGCTTAAAGAAGAGTAGGAAGACAAGGCCATGACAAGGAAGGAAGGAACCTTGTCGTAGCCTTCTAAAGCCCCTATACCACCCAATTCAAGTAAGTTTGGTCCAAATTCAATTCTTTCTAAGCCCATTGCACCAAATGTACCTTTTCCTCACAAGTTTATGCAATCTAGAAAAGAAGAAAATGAAAAAAACATCTTAGAAATCTTCATAAAGGTACAAGTTAATATCCCACTTCTTGATGCAATAAAGCAAGTTCCAAAGTATGCTAAATTTTTTAAAGAGCTTTGTACAACAAGAAAATAGATCTCAAAAAGGAAGTGGTATAGGTAAGTGAAAATGTCTCGGGAGTTTTGCAAAGAAAGCTGCCACCTAAATGCAAAATCCAGGTAGTTTCATTATCCCTTGTGTTATTGGTAATACCAAGTTTGAATGTGCTATGTTAGATTTAGGTGCTTCAATTAATGTCATGCCCCACTTCATTTATGCATCTATGAATCTGGGAAAGCTTAAAAACGATGGTGTTATTATTCAATTAGCTAATCAATCTAATTTATAACCTAAAGGAGTTTTGGAAGATGTTTTGGTGTAGGTTAACCACTTGATCTTTCCAGTAGATTTTTATGTACTTGAAATGGAGGATTCAGCCCACTCTACACCATTGTCAATATTACTTGGAAGACCTTTCATGAAAACAACCCGAACCAAGATAGATGTGTTCAAGGAGACGTTAACAATGGAATTTGATGGCGATGTCATTGACTTTAATATTTATGAAGCTATGAGGTATCCTATTGATGATCATCCTTATTTTTCTATTGATGTAGTTGATTCTTTGGCACATGAATATCTTGAATTCTTAAATAGCGATGCACTTGAGACAACCATTGCCGAAGGAATTGGACTCAAAACCAATATGGTCGAGCCTAATCTTGTAGAAATTTTTGATATTGTGGCTGCCCTTGAGTTTTTGTCACAACATTTGGTAAGCCTCTTCATCCAATTCCAATTTCTGTTTCTATTAACAAGTTGTTATCTTCAGTGATTTAGGCACCCCCTCTTGAGCTTAAACCATTACCGAATCATTTGAAGTAGTACCTGACTCATTGAACAAAACTTTTCTGTAGGATATATGTGGTTGCATCGGAACTACTATACTTTTTTAGGGGAATCTATCGCTTCTTATTACCCCCGTTGCCACCACCACCGCCAGCTTTAGCCGGTGCACCGCCACCTTCATTGGGTTTGACCATATTACCACCGACCACCTTCTTACTAATGTTACCACTTTCGTTATTGTTCTTCCTAGCAGAGTCTTGAACTTGAACAACTTCAACTTTAACCGTCTGTTTTCTTAGGAGACAAAGAGACTTTGCCAGTCATAGTCTCTTCAACACTCACGGTATTAGAGGAGGAGAAATTGGTTAGGTTGTTGAAAGAGTACAAAACAGCCATTAGATAGACTTTGGCCAACATTAAGGGAATAAGTCCTACAACCTACATGCATCACATACTTCTAGAGGTGGGGGCTAACCAAATCAAGAGGCTCAATGCAACTCAACCCTCAAATGATGGAAGTTATGAAAAAGAAGATCATCAAGCTTCTAAATTGTGGAGTCATTTATCCCATTTCGGATAGTTGTTAGGTTTCACCAATTCAAGTAATACCAAAGAAATCTAAAGTCACTATGGTAAAGAATGCAGAGAATGAACTTGTGCCCACTCATATCCAAATAGGTTGGAGAGTTTGTATTAACTATAGGAAGCTCAATGCCACCACAAGGAAATACCATTTTCCTCTACATTCATTGATCAAATGCTTGAAAGGTTAGATAGTCATTCTTTTTATTGCTTTCTTGATGGTTATTCGGGATATAATCAAATTGTTATAGCTTCAGATGATCAAGAAAATATTACTTTTACTTATCCATTTGGTACTTTTGCTTATCGTCGAATGCCATTTGGTTTATGTAATGCATTGGCCACCTTTCAAAGATGCATGGTGGCATCTTTTCAGATTTTGTTGAGAAGATTATTGAAGTTTTCATGGATGATTTTATTGTCTTTGGTGATTTTTTTGATGATTGTCTAACTAATCTCACTTTGATATTGAAACGTTGCATTGAAACTAACCTTGTTTTAAATTGGAAAAAGTGTCACTTCATGGTAAAACAAGGCATCGTTTTTGGTCATATAGTTTCAGAAAAGGGAATCGAAGTTGATAAATCTAAAATAGATCTCGTACGCTACTTACCATCTCCTATTTCGATGAGATATGTTCATTCTTTTCTTGGACATGCAGGATTCTATAGACGGTTTATCAAAGATTTCTCAAAGATTCCAACACCCTTGTGTCGACTTCTACAAAAGGATGTGCCGTTTGTGTTTGATGAGGAATGTGAAAAGGCATTCAATCACCTCAAAGAGATGTTAATTTCAGCCTTTATCATTGTCCCACCAGATTGGAGTCTTCCATTCGAGCTTATGTGCGATGCTTCAGATTATTCTTTAGGAGCTGTTTTGGGACAAAGAAAGGACAAGAAGCTTCATGTCATATACTACGGTTCTCGGACCTTGAATGATGCTTAATTGAATTACTCCACTACTGAAAAAGAATTTCTTGCTGTTGTGTTTGCTTTGGATAAGTTTCGGTCTTATTTACTTGGAACTAAAGTTATAATTTACTCTGACCACGCAGCTTTGAAGTACTTACTTACGAAGAAAGAAGCCAAGCCAAGGCTTATTCGCTGGATGCTTATTCTCCAAGAGTTTGACGTGGAAATTCGAGACAAAAAAGGAAGCGAGAATGTAGTGGCTGACCATTTGAGTCATTTGGTACATGACGAAGACCCATTACCTATCCCTGAGGCAATTGTTGGAAGGTTTAGGTTTTGTTTTGTTTTCTTTGTTTTGCTCGGGGACTAGCAAAAGCTAAGTGTGGGGGAATTTGATAGGAGCGTATTTATGTGACTTTGTTATCTTATTTCTTTACATTTATTTAGTTAATTTCCATTTATTATAGTAATTTTAGGTCCAGTTGGTCAAGATAACAATAAATAGCCAAATGGAGCAATTTGGAGCAGTTTTGGGCTCATATTGGATAGCATGCATGAATAGCATATGGGTTGGACATTTCTGGTGTTTAAATGGTGCTAGACATGTGCTAAAATTTGGCGGAATTAAAGTTGAGGCATGGAAGGCAAGGAATTACACAAGAAAGAGGAATCCTAGTTGGAGAGGAACATTATCTTATCCTATATTATCAAACTTCATCTTATCTTATCTCTAGCTGGAAGGAGGAATCCTAATCATAATCCAACACTTTCTACTGATCCTTAAAGTTATAAAATATTTTAAAACACCAAAACCCCTTCCTCCTGGGATTCAACCTTTCCCTTCCTATAAATATGAAATTATTGCAGCGATTTAGGGTGTATCGTGCTTGCTATTCATCCATTGAAGTTGCTGGAGTTTTCAGAGTTCTTTCTCTCTTTGTTTTAAGTTTCAATGTTTATTTTAGATTGTTTTTTAGTTATGATGAACATGTGTAACTAAGTTTCTTTTTAGCTAGAGGTGAATTCGAAGCCATGATCATATGTTTTATATAAATTGATTACATCCAGTTATTGTTTCATAAGACATGAATGTGATTTACTTATTTGCTTTATAGAGAACTTATTCTTGTATGTTTATTAATGGTGCACACTTAGTTTGCATGCAGGGATTTGATACTAGAATATAAGGGAATTTCACCTAATAATTATGAACTTATATTTGCAAGTAGTAAAAGTCGCTAGTCATGATTGAGTTAAGTAAATTCTTGGCAAGAGTATCATGATTTTCATAGTTACGAATATCTTTGTCAATGCTTATGATTTTCACATAACTTAATGATCTTGGAGATGTATCTCTATCATGCTTTTCATAGTAAGGGAACTTGAGAAAAATAATTTGGTTGCATTGTTGAGTCCAATTCAATGAACTTATGAAAATTTGAGAGTTAATTAGTGTTGTTCACAATTAATTTGGAGCATTGTCATTTGTGGTTTATAGGAAGAATAATTGGAGATCGATTTGTATGCATATGATTCATGCGTGGAGAAGAATCCTTTAGCTATCATTTCATCTATATTTCATTCACAACTTAATTTACTTGCTGCCATTTTCTTTTGTTTTAATTAAATTCGTCCAAAATCCCTCTAGTCATTGTTTTGTTGTTAGTTTAACTTAGTTTTCAGTTTAATAAGTTTAATTTGTGTTGATTAGCATCTCTTCTAATCCCTGGAATAGAAGGATCCCTACTTACTCGTACTACGATTGCATAATTTATAGGGTTTAATTTGTGTGTGAGTTTATACCACATCATCAAAGTTTTATACATTGTAGCAATCAGGGAAGACCTCCTCGAGTAGGTAGGACGTTTCACAAAAGAGTCTAAGTAGACGACAACTTTCCCAACACTATCAACAAACTTGGCCCATACATCAACGTCTTCAAGTATGTTAGCCTTCAACAACGAACAAACCTCGGGAAACTCCTAGCTTCAAACTCGGTGGATCTCTCACAACTGTCCGTGCGAGTAGACTTCCCCTTCTCAGCAGATGAATCAGTCGCAACGGAAGAAGGAACAAGCCTAGGCGCTATCTTAGTAACAGAATCTATCTTCCCGTTCTTCATAGCGGTGAGCCTCTCAAAAGCCAAATCGAACTTAGCTCCTGATATCCGTTTTGACACAAACCCAGACACCGGGGGCACCACTAAACCTTTCCGCTGGGCAATCTTCTCAGCAATGGTCGTGGCTGCCTTCGGAGCATCAGGTTTCACAGGCTCTGACTCAATGGTCTTTTTCGTCCCCTTGGGATAAGTTAGATTGATGACAAGCTTCTTAGTAGTAAACTAGCCCTTGCAAGTAACAAAAAAAGTCTGTGGCTACTTCTCTGCCGAAGGTTCACAAGCAGGTGAGGAATGTCTCTTCTTTCCACCCTCATTGGCAGTAGGCTCTACAGCGGTGATCGGGTGAGAAAGAACCTGATCCTATATCCACTTTATCTCTTCATTTGGAGACATGCCGCATTTCTCACGATGAATAGGACTGAGCAACCAGCGCCACTTATGGTATTCAACAGGAATGGCCAAAGCGATGTGCACTTTCTTCATATCCGCCGAAGTTCTTGGAGTTGAGCCAAATTCCAAATCTACACAAAGTAAGAAGGACTATCAATAAACTAAAGTCATGGAGTACCTCAACAAAAATTCAAGCAGGCCAGGAATGAAGCAATTCATTTACCATTGATAAAGACAGTCGGAACATGTAGCTCAGGAGATGAGTCAGACTCCCACTTTCCACTTACCTTCAAGGTATCTCTTGTCCACCTATTATCACCTTTGCAGGAAGCATCAAGTAGCCTATCGCGAGACATCAGTTGCCTCATACCCTCCATGTGGCCGATTTCAAAGAAGTACCAGAATTTATGGTCAAGCCAAAACAAAAAAACCTACTCAAGTTGGACAACCCACCATTGCACAAACTGCATTTGGGGAGCACTGAGCAGAATCGCATTTCATGGGGCAGATCACCTCCTGAAAAAAGACGCGGCATGGGAAAGTAAATCCTAGCATGAAGTAATACATATGGAATTTAATAGCCCTCCTCCTACTAATGGCACCCTCTCTGCAAGGTTCATGGCTGGTATCATCCTTCACTTGCTTGACGCGAACCCCTGACGGAATCGCATACTTGTACGTCTTAAGAAAATCTCGAAACCGCTCATCAAAATTAATCTTGACATGTGCTGCCTTGAAGTAGCCCACCTTGCTGGAAGAACCACCTTGACGGTATAAAAGTGAGGGGTATTCGTCAGTTTTGTAATCAGAGGAAGACATCTCAATATCCCTGCAAAAAGTACGAAGAAAAATATTTAGAAGTCAGCTCGCTAGAAGAGAAACAAAAAAATAAAAATAAAAAATAAAAAAGAGAGGATCGCAGAGCCCAGTGCCCCAACGCCAAGCTCCACGGCCCAGCTCACCTACACGGTCAGGCCACAAGAGGGCCCAGTCCTTACTATCTCTCTCTCCTCTAGCGCATGCCCAAACCCTAAGAGCCCAGCAGCACGCCAAGCCTCACAGCCTGGACTCTAGCTCTTTCTCTCGTGCCTAGCGCACCACTACTGGCCTAAAGGCTTATTGGCCTAGTCCACCAGCGAGGGGGTGAATGCCCTGCGCCTCTCTTCTTCTCCTACAAGCTCCAGCGGGCCCGAGCCCAGCTCTGCTCCTCGCCTTCAGCTTATGCCGAGCCATCACCTGGCTCATGCTAGCTGCAAACCTAGCTTTGCTCTTGCTTCTAGCACCTTGGCTTAAGCCGAGTCGATTCCTGTGCTGCACCACTAGTAGCCCACGCTGTCCACTATAACATAGCAGCCCTGTGGCACCCCTGCCACGTTTCTCACACCTCCTCAGCCCTTGCTAAGCTAATTTTTCCAGCCCCGGAGTTCCAAAAAATTAAGAAGAAGAAAATTAAAATTTTTCTTACCTTTGTGCGGCACGGAGAAGAAGAACAACAACGAGAGACGACTCTTTGCAAGGACAAGAGAAGAAGAAAGATAGGGGAGGGGGAACAAATTTCCTCTGGCTTCTCTCTTCCTTGTTGGAATGATGATTGTTTTCCAAATTTATTTAATCCCCTGCTTAAGGCATAATTAAATAGGTATTGGGGGCAATTGGTTTCCTTTTCCTAGAAGAAGTCTATCTCTAAATCAAGGAAGGTGATCAAGTTCAAATTGGAAAACAACTCTACAAGCCCATGCAGCTTGAGATTTCTACACCTACTCCCCTTTTTTCTACTTACAGCCCAGCAGGTGTGGGGGTATTTGTGGAGCCTAAAATAATCCCAAAAATTCTAAAAGTGACATGTGAACTTTTGCTCAAGAAAGACAAGATTGCCCTCATTAAATGGGCAAGCTCATCAGATACTCCCACGCACAACTCACACCCTTGAAGGTCCCAACAACTGAATACAGTAACCTACAGCTTACATGCCATTGACAAGGAAAAGTCAAAGCATTAAAAATAAGGATTAATTACCTAAATCCTATCTTTAATACATTCCCAATTGAATATTGACTCCATTCAAGTAAGTAATCCTTATTTAAATCAATTAAGGATAATTACCCCATTATCTCAATATATTATTTCCTATTTAATATCTTGAGAATATTTCTCCATAAAAACTTGGCCAATAGGATGTCGCTATGGGTAGGGTAAAATCGTAACAGCATGGCCGGCCACTCCTCTATATATATCCCTTATTCTACCAAATTTCGGTAAACTTTTGCTACCCCTAAAAGCCCTAAACACTTTACTCTTCTCAGAGAAACTAACTTAAGCATTGGAGATCCATTGGCCTAACCCCCCCCCCCTAACCTTGTGGGCGCGTAAGCCTTAGGTTCTTGATCAAAGGTGTTGATTGTTTTGCAGGTGCTTTTTCGTCAAAGCTAGAGATGGCAAAAATTTGCATCAACGAAGATGTCGTTCCAAAAAGTTTTCCTCTAAATGTCGAAAGCTAGATTGGATAAATATGGGTTGATGGTCATTAGATTAATGCTCTTGTTTCTACATTAGGCTATAGTTGGTGATTGGCTTTAGGAGCTCATAACGCACAACAGCTGCATATAAGTCCTACTTGAAGACAAAATGGCAGCAACAAACATTGACAATAATGAAATGGAGGATTTTGCTTACCTTTTTGTACTTGAAGACAAATTGCAAGTTCTTCAGTTTGTGTCAACAACTAATATTATTTAGTTCAGATAGTTCTGGATAGAACTGATCTCGCATGATTTTAGGTCGACGATTAATCGATTCATAGAGTTCTGGAGAGAACTGATCCAGCATGATTTTACGTCAACGACAAATATTATTTGGTCACCAACTAATATTTATTGGTTCGGAGAGCTCTAGACAGAACTAACCTCACACGATTTTACATCGGTGACTAATATTATTCGGCTTAGAGAGTTCTGGATAGAGCTGATCCCACACGATTTTATGTCAACGACAAATATTATTTGGTTCGGAGAATTTCAAATAGAACTGATTTTGCACGATTTTAAGTTGATGACCAATTTTATTCGGTTCAGAAAGTTCTGTAGAGAGCTAATCCCATATGATTTAGATATACGATAACTATTAGGAAAATTTTATTTCAATCCATATAACATCTTTTTACATCCAACTTATTCTTTACATCCATATTATTTTTAATTAAAAAAATAGTATCTCTTTTAAGCCCAAATTTACTACCTAAACTATCATTCCAAACCCAATTCAAAATATAAATTTATCTTTATACCCATTTAATTAAAGAAAATAAATCTCAAATTAAATAATTTGGTGAAGTTTCAATTGTTGATGGGAATGAAGGCTTTTTAGAATTCAACTTCTGTGGACAAGTTGAATAATTCAGTAAAGTTTCTACTTGTTTATGAATCTTCCATATACCTAACTCTTCAATTTCTTGTTTTCTTGAATATCCTTATCCCCGTGATTTTATTTGCATTAGTGGTTTCGTTAATGTAGTACAACAATACGCCCATAGTTGATATAGCACAACACAATTGCATGCAAGAATTAATGGAATTGCTTGAGCAGCAGAAGATACTTCAAATGTTGTGTTTTCAAAGAAACTGTGTGACAGCCCGTCCCGGGAATTTTAAAACATACACGTGAAAAGACGATTTTGCCCCTAGTGCGTTTCCTTTACGTGTTGTGGTTGTTTTGGGTTTTTGTTGGCATGTTTTGGGCCACACACACACTAACCTACACCTACACACTTTCCCTGCCCTGTACCCCCTATCCCGTGCCCAGTTCCCTTCCCCATTCCTCTTCCATTGTACGGACACACACACAAACACACTAAACCTTCACAGATCGAAGAAACCAAGCACATATCCATGCTCGTGAGGCTCGTAGGAGTCCAACCATACCCATTTCAGGTAAAAATACCTTCGTTTTCACGTCGAACTCGGGATGCCCGATTTTGGTACCGTTCATGCACACGTAATTTCTCATGTTTTTGGGAATTTCAAGCTTGTAGGAAGCTTGGTGAGGTCCCTAGGAGGCTCGGGGTGGTTCGTTTGAAGGTTTTGGACGTCGGGATCACGAGTTTCGAGGTTGGCCGGAGTTGGGGTGATTTTCTAGGTGAGATTTTGTGGATTTTAGCACTTGAAAGTAGTATGATTGTGTCCCTCTTGTTGTAAGCTTCATTATGGTACCAATTTTATGAAATTTGGTTGAAAAACGAAGAAGTTACAAAGGTTTGAAGTTTTTACGATTTTCCGGCGCCGGAGCCTCGCCGGAGAAGACGACGGAATATTCCGTCAAATCTGACGGAATATTCCTGACGCCGTTGACGGTTACTGTTAGGGATAACGGAATATTCCTGACGGCATCAATTGACGCCGTCAGCGTGCCAGGCACATGCCTGCGCGTGGTCGGCGCATGTGGCCGTGCCTTGGCTGGCGCGTGGGGGCGCGTGCGACGGTGAAAAATTATTTTAAAAATATGGGGATGTTCCTGAGGTTGAGTAGATCACGTTGGTGTATTTATACACCCCATTTGAGCATTGTATGAGAAGTTATTTCTAAAGGTTGGTTATGTGTTTTAAAATTAACGTTTTTGTAGTTGTTTTGCATATAGGTGAATCCTATCCCGAGGACGAGCGTGGTCACTCGAGGCAGGGGGGTTACGACCCTTCCACATACCAGTGAGTGGGCTTTTGGTTTTCCGTATATACCTATATACTTATATTTTCCCAGAAAATGAATTGTATTGTTTATTCGTTATATGCCATATATTATATTGCCATTTGTTATGCATGGTTACTTGCATTTGTATATATGTGTGTATTGGTGCTGCGGACGCACAGGTAAGTGCCAGGTGAGTGGTGATTTATATTTACGTTCAGTAGTGATTTTAGATGCATAGAGAGCTCATAACCTGCACCCCCGGTGTTAGTGCTCCCGCCCAGAGTTGGGCACAATCCTTCACGTGATGTTCACCTCCTGCACCACACGCTCAGCTTGGATCCAAGTTAGGTGCACAGTCCTGTCTTACAGACCACTTTAGGTGGTTCCAACTCGTAGGTGACCCGCAATTACTCGCCCAGCCTTCACGTGATCGTAGCACTTGAGCGTATATATATGTTACACCGAGGCCTGTCGTACAAACCACTTTAGGTGGTTCCGACTCGTGTGCAGGTCTAGTTAGTGAGATTGAGATTTGAGCTCTAAATTCAGCCGTACAGGTCACGTTAGGTGACTCCGGCTGCCAGATTATATGACAGTGATATGATTATACCTGAGCACTTGCATTTTATTCTGAGGTTTTGGCACGGCATATTCTTGAGCATGATTGGTATATATATATATATATGTCTATTTTCTGGGAAGTATACAGGTTTTACGGCGAGGGGTTATAACTTATTTGTTAAATGGTTTTCGAAAAGCTTTGTTTTTGCCTACTCACGCTTTTGTTTTGCGCCCCTCCAGGTCCTAGTTGGCTAGCACGTTTGGTGGTTTCCCAGAGGATTTTCCCGGCATTTCTGACAGATGATCACCAGCGTAGGACCACCTTCGGGTGTACTTTTGTTGCGACATTTTCTTTTGGACTGCTTTAGGCTTTATGCTCTGAACTTAGCGTCACACTTATGCTTGCACTTGTTATTACTTTATGTAAAACCAGTTTTTATTTATTCGTATTACTATTTCCATTATTATTTTATTAGCTTCCGCACTGTGCACATGGTTACGTCATTTCCACGTGACGGCCAGCATGCCCTAATCTCGATCGGGGTGTGTCAGTTTGGTATCAGAGCCTAGGTTTGGCAGTCCTGTGCTTTTGTGAGTATTCTAATGGTTTTGGTGTCTTCTGTCAGAATTATGCCGCCTCGTCGGGAACCACGTCGCTCTGCTGAGCCTAGTTTCCCCGATATTGCTCAGCTGGGGGAAGCTATTGCTACAATTATTCAGTCGGCGATCCGCCCTTCCCAGAGGACTCCTCTGGAGACTATGTATAATTTGAAATTGGATAAGTTTGAAGGCAACGAGGGTCATGAGGGTGCAGAGCGATGGTTAGAGTATATTGAGAAAACTTTTCGTGTTTTGCACAGTCAGGGGAATCTCCCAGTTGAGAAGTGGGTTGAGACGACATCATGGTTTTTGGGTAAGGAGTCTGCAGCCTCGTGGGAGCAGGAACTTCGTCGTTTGACTCCAGCTGAGAGGACTGACTGTGATGTTTTCCAAGAGTTGTTCAGGAGAAGGTTTGTGCCTCCTGAGTATATTGATCGTAAGAAGCAGGAATTCACTGAGTTGAGACAGGGGAAGATGACAGCGAATGAGTACTATCGGAGGTTCACTGATTTGTCTCGCTATCATCCAGATGTTGTTGGTAATCCGGCGGAGATGCTTCGTCGTTTCCGCTTAGGCACTAAGAAGAAGTGGCGTTCGATGGCGACCACTACCCACTGTGATACCTACCAGGAGTTTTATGAGATCCTGTTGAGGATTGAGGATTCAGAAAATATGCCGAGCGAGAGTGAGGAGGAAGAGAAAGATGGTAATCAGAAGAAAGATGATAAGGGTAAAGGTCAGGCGTCGCTCGGGCCTCGTAGGACACAGAACTTCAAGAGGGGTGGCACTAGTTCTAGCTCTTCTAGCGGTGGTTTCAGTGCCACTGGTCAAGGACGTGGAGGTAGGTTTGCTGGTGGTGCTAAAGGCCAGAGACAGGGTGATGCTGGTAGAGGTAGGGCCCCAGTTTGCTGTAGGTGTAATAATCGACATTTTGGTGAGTGTAGGCGTGGCAGCAGTGGTTGCTTTACTTGTGGGCAGATGGGACATCGGGCTGTAAATTGTCCCCAGAGTCAGCAGCAGAAGCCGCAGCTGACTTTCTTGTCGCCACCTGCACCGATTCAGCAGATTCAGGGTCCGGGTGGTTATGGACAGGCAGGTCGAGGTGGTGCCTACCATTATCAGGGGGATGCTGTTTCTTATGCCCCGGGACAGTATCAGTATCCCCAGGACCCATATTCTCAGGGTGGTTATCCTTCGTATTCTGGCGGCTATATGCCGTATCCTCTAGTTTCAGCAGGCGGTTCTCAGTGGTTTCTGGGATGACAGTTTCAGCAGGGGGAGATTGCTACGAGTAGTGCGGGGTCTTCGAGGCAGTCTGGTCAGCCCAGTTAAGGGCGTGGCACTCAGAGTCGTGGTGGCCAGACGAGCAGAGGTCGAGGTGGACGACAGCAGACCCAGGGGCGTATTCATAATCTTTCTTTGCAGGATGCTCAGAACAATCCAGATTTGATCATGGGTACGTTAAATATCCTTGGTTATTTTGCTAGAGTATTAATTGATTGTGGTGCTACACATTCTGTGATTTCTCATACATTTGCTCAAGTGACGCAACCTCGCCCCACACCTCTAGGGTATGATTTAGAGTTCGCTATGCCTAGAGGGGAGAGATGTATTGTAGATCGTGTGTACCCAGGATGTCCAGTGATAGTAGAGGATGTGGTTATGCCAGCTGATCTTATCCCGTTAGACATTGTTGACTTTGATGTGATTCTGGGCATGAATTGGTTGCATTTCAATCGTGCCAATATTGATTGTTACGGGAAAATAGTTACGTTCCATCGTCCTGCACTACCTGTGGTTACTTTTGTGGGCGAGCAGAGTGGGGTGAGACATGGTGTTATTTCGGCTTTGCGAGCGAAAATGTTGTTATCTAAAGGTTGCCAGGGGTATTTAGCTCATGTGGTGTTAGATGAGGCCGTTCCTAGTAGAGTAGAGGATGTGAGGGTAGTCAGACACTTTCCCGATGTTTTCGCCGAGGATTTACCTGGTTTACCACCAGACCGAGACATGAAGTTTACTATTGAGTTGCTTCCAGGTACTAATCCTATTTCCTTGACTCCTTATCGTATGGCTCCCGCTGAGTTAAGGGAATTGAAAGTTCAGTTGCAGGAATTAGTGGATAAGGGTTTCATTCAGCCTAGTACTTCACCTTGGGGTGCTCCAGTATTGTTTGTGAGGAAGAAAGACGGAACTTTGAGGCTATGTATAGATTACAAGCAATTGAATCGGGTGACGATTAAAAACCGTTATCCGTTGCCGCGTATTGATGACTTGTTCAATCAGCTTCGAGGTGCTTGTGTGTTTTCCAAGATTGACTTGAGGTCTGGATATTATCAGCTGAAGATTAGTAGGGATGACATTCCTAAGACGGCATTCAGGACTCGTTATGGTCATTACGAGTTTCTGGTTATGCCATTTGGGTTGACGAACGCACCAGCTGCTTTTATGGATTTGATGAACCGGGTGTTCCAGCCATATTTGGATAGGTTTGTTATTGTTTTCATCGACGACATTTTGGTGTATTCGAAGTCCAAGGCGAAGCATGTTCGACATCTTACTTTGGTGTTGAAAAGGTTGAGGGAACACCAACTGTATGCTAAGTTTAGCAAGTGCCAGTTTTGGTTAGACCAAGTTGCGTTTTTGGGGCACATTATTTCAGCTCAGGGTATTTTGGTGGACCCTCAGAAGGTCGCAGCGGTGGAGAAATGGGAGCAACCGCGAACCGTCACTGAGGTGAGGAGTTTCCTTGGTTTAACAGGGTATTATCGGCGGTTTGTTAAGGATTTTTCTGTGATTGCTTTACCACTGACGAGATTAACGAGAAAAGACGTTAAATTTGAGTGGGATGATAAGTGTGAGCGGAGTTTCCAGCAGTTGAAGTATTGTCTCACTCATGCACTTGTTTTGTCACTCCCGGACGATAGTGGGGATTTCGAGGTTTATAGTGATGCTTATTTGAATGGTCTGGGATGTGTGTTGATGCAGCATGGTAGGGTGATTGCTTATGCTTCGCGACAGTTGAAACCTCATGAGTTGAATTACCCTACGCATGATTTGGAGTCTTTGCGTTGAAGTTGTGGAGACACTACCTCTATGGAGAGAAATGTAGGATCTTTACAGATCATAAGAGTCTTCAGTATCTTTTTACGCAGAAAGATCTTAATCTTCGTCAGCGGAGGTGGATGGAGCTGCTCAGTGATTATGACTACACGATTGATTATCACCCTGGTCATGCAAATGTTGTGGCTGATGCACTTAGCAGGAAGTCTCAGGGCCATATTAATGCGTTGTATGCGAGTTGTATTCCTCTTTTGGCAGACTTACGTTCTACGGGAGTGAGGTTGGAAGCAGAAGATCGAGATGTGGCTTTACTTGCTAATTTTCAAGTTAGGCCAATTTTAGTTGATCGTGTGCTTGAAGCTCAGGTAGCTGATGGGGAAACCCAGGAATTGATCCAAGCTCGAGATCGAGGAAGGAGGAGAGACCTTAGAGTTCGTGATTCGGATGGCATGTTGATGCAAGAGGGTAGAATGTTCGTGCCTAATAATTTGGAATTAAAGAAAGCAATTCTCGATGAAGCACATATCTCGGCTTACACCATGCATCCAGGAGCTACTAAAATGTATCATACCATTCGACCATTTTATTATTGGCCGGGTATGAAGAGGGAAATAGCTGAGTATGTGAGTAGGTGTGCTGTTTGTCAGCAAGTTAATGTTGTTTGTCAGCAAGTTAAGGCGGAAAGGAAGAAGCCGTTTGGGTTGTTGCAGCCGCTTCCCGTTCCAGAGTGAAAATGGGAAAATATTACTATGAATTTTATGTACAAGCTTCCGCGTACACATAATGGTTTTGACGACATTTGGATGATTGTTGATCGACTTACTAAGTCAACACATTTTATTCCAGTGAGGGAGAAATATTCCTTGGGCCGATTAGCGGAGTTGTTTATTTCGAAGATTGTGAAATACCATGGTGTTCCTGTGAGTATTGTCTCGGATCGTGATCCACGATTTACATCTAAGTTTTGGGTAGCATTTCAGGAAGCTTTGGGTACGATACTACTTTATAGTACGGCGTATCATCCTTAGACGGACGGACAGTCAGAGAGAACCATTCAGACTTTGGAGGATATGTTGCGAGCTTCGGTGCTACAGTTTGGTGATACTTGGCACAAGCGGTTGGATTTAATGGAATTTACCTGCAACAACAGCTTCCATTCGAGTATCGGCATGGCACCATTTGAGGCATTTTATGGTAGATCTTGTCGCACACCGCTGTGTTGGTCAGAGGTCGGAGAAAGAGTTTTAGTGGGTCCGGAGATTGTTGAGGAGACTACTCAAAATGTTCAGGTAATTAAGTCTAACCTGAAGGCAGCCCAGGACAGGCAGAAAAGTTTAGCAGATCGGCATGCTACGGACAGAGTGTATGAGGTTGGAGATTGGGTATTTCTGAAGCTTTCACCATGGAGAGGCGTTGTACGGTTTGGAAAGAAAGGTAAATTGAGTCCCAGGTACATTGGACCATACATGGTCACAGAGCGAGTTGGTGAAGTAGCTTACAGGTTGGAGTTGCCTCCGGAGTTGGCTAGAGTACATAACATTTTTCACGTGTCTATGCTTCGACATTATGTTGCTGATCCGTCTCATGTGATACCTCCTCAACCCTTGGAAATTAATCCAGATTTGACTTATGATGAGGAACCAGTGACGATACTAGATTGGAAGGAAAAGGTTCTGAGGAACAAGACAGTGAACTTAGTGAAAGTTTTGTGGAGGAATCATTCCGTAGAGGAAGCTACGTGGGAAACAGAAGATCGGATGAGGGATTTGTATCCTCGGTTGTTCTTTGATCACTAGGGGTTGCTGTATGGTTGTTTTGGAATTTCGGGACGAAATTCTAATAAGGTGGGTAGGTTGTGACAGCTGTCCCGAGAATTTTAAAACGTACACGTGAAAAGATGATTTTGCCCCTAGTGCGTTTCCTTTACGTGTTGTGGTTGTTTTGGGTTTTTGTTGGCATGTTTTGGGCCACGCACACACTAACCTACACCTACACACTTTCCCTGCCCTGTACCCCCTATCCCGTGCCCAGTTCCCTTCCCCATTCCTTCTCCATTGTACGGACACACACACAAACACACTAAACCTCCACAGATTGAAGAAACCAAGCACATATCCATGCTCGTGAGGCTCGTAGGAGTCCAACCATACCCATTTCAGGTAAGAATACCTTCGTTTTCACGTCGAACTCGGGATGCCCGATTTTGGTACCGTTCATGCACACGTAATTTCTCATGTTTTTGGGAATTTCAAGCTTGTAGGAAGCTTGGTGAGGTCCCTAGGAGGCTCGGGGTGGTTCGTTTGAAGGTTTTGGACGTCGGGATCACGAGTTTCGAGGTTGGCCGGAGTTGGGGTGATTTTCTAGGTGAGATTTTGTGGATTTTAGCACTTGAAAGTAGTATGATTGTGTCCCTCTTGTTGTAAGCTTCATTTTGGTACCAATTTTATGAAATTTGGTTGAAAAACGAAGAAGTTACAAAGGTTTGAAGTTTTTACGATTTTCCGGCGCCGGAGCCTCGCCGGAGAAGACGACGGAATATTCCGTCAAATCTGACGGAATATTCCTGACGCCGTTGACGGTTACCGTTAGGGATAACGGAATATTCCTGACAGCATCAATTGACGCCGTCAGATTGCCAGGCACGTGCCTGCGCGTGGCCGCTGCGTGTGGCCGTGCCTTGGCGGGCGCGTGGGGTTATGTCTAAAGGTTGGTTATGTGTTTTAAAATTAACGTTTTTGTAGTTGTTTCGCATATAGGTGAATCCTATCCCGAG
Organism: Pyrus communis; assembly: GCF_041283825.1. Classification (NCBI taxonomy): domain Eukaryota; kingdom Viridiplantae; phylum Streptophyta; class Magnoliopsida; order Rosales; family Rosaceae; genus Pyrus; species Pyrus communis. The sequence goes on from NC_142578.1 coordinate 11,877,670, forward strand.
GACGAGCGTGGTCACTCGAGGCAGGGGGGTTACGACCCTTCCACATACCAGTGAGTGGGCTTTTGGTTTTCCGTATATACCTATATACTTATATTTTCCCAGAAAATGAATTGTATTGTTTATTCGTTATATGCCATATATTATATTGCCGTTTGTTATGCATGGTTACTTGCATTTGTATATATGTGTGTATTGGTGCTGCAGACGCACAGGTAAGTGCCAGGTGAGTGGTGATTTATATTTACGTTCAGTAGTGATTTTAGATGCATAGAGAGCTCATAACCTGCACCCCCGGTGTTAGTGCTTCCGCCCAAAGTTGGGCACAATCCTTCACGTGATGTTCACCTCCCGCACCACACGCTCAGCTTGGATCCAAGTTAGGTGCACAATCCTGTCGTACAGACCACTTTAGATGGTTCCGACTCGTAGGTGACCCACGATTACTCGCCCAGCCTTCACGTGATCGTAGCACTTGAGCGTATATATATGTTACACCCAGGCCTGTCGTACATACCACTTTAGGTGGTTCCGACTCGTGTGCAGGTCTAGTTAGTGAGATTGAGATTTGAGCTCTAGATTCAGCCGTACAGGTCACGTTAGGTGACTCCGGCTGCCAGATTATATGACAGTGATATGATTATACCTGAGCACTTGCATTTTATTCTGAGGTTTTGGCACGGCATATTCTTGAGCATGATTGGTATATATATATATATATATATGTCTATTTTCTGGGAAGTATACAGGTTTTACGGCGAGGGGTTAGAACTTATTTGTTAAATGGTTTTCGAAAAGCTTTGTTTTTGCCTACTCACGCTTTTGTTTTGCGCCCCTCTAGGTCCTAGTTGGCTAGCACGTTTGGTGGTTTCTCAGAGGATTTTCCTGGCATTTCTGACAGACGATCACCAGCGTAGGACCACCTTCGGGTGTACTTTTGTTGCGACATTTTCTTTTGGACTGCTTTAGGCTTTATGCTCTGAACTTAGCGTCACACTTATGCTTACACTTGTTATTACTTTATGTAAAACCAGTTTTTATTTATTCGTATTACTATTTCCATTATTATTTTATTAGCTTCCGCACTGTGCACATGGTTACGTCACTTCCACGTGACGGCCAGCATGCCCTGATCTCGATCGGGGTGTGTCAAACTGGGTCTGCGTGAGAAAGACAGAGACTTGTTTCCATAAATTTTCAAAGAAACTTCACTTTTGCAGCGAAAGATATGTCATATTACATTACGTCTTCTCTAAAAAACATATGAGATTAGACTACCAAAACCTGATGCTAATATGAACCGAAAACCTATCTTCTAAACTCTAAAAAAAATTTGAAATCAAATGAAAACAAAATTTGCATAAATCACTTCAATAAAATAGCTTGTTTTTCTCTATAAGAGTTTTTAGGGTTTTAGATGAAATGAACGTAGTATAAACAAAGAATGGTGATAGAGATTATTATTGAGTGTGGGTTTATTGATAAATTGTAGTTTCTTTGTTAATTTCATCTTGAAAGTGATAGTAATTATGCAATAAAGTAAAAAAGATAATTAATATTTAAAATTTAAATTAGGATAAAAAGAAATTATATAAGTTGAAATAAAATTTCCAAATATATTATTTGGTTTGGAGATAACTGATCCGGAGTGGACCTGGATCATTTGAGCCGCCGCACTACTATTTAATTTCACATCCAAAAAAAACCTGCTTGTGCTTTCTTTTCATCAGCGGCACAGGGGAGGCTCTCTCTGTCTCTCTGTCTCTCTGTCTCTCTCTCTCTCTCCTCTGATTTTTTCTGTCTCTCTGAATCTCTCTCTATTAGAGAGCAATCCAAAATCCCTAGTCAGCAGCTTCTTGCAAAATCCTTGATTTGAATTGGGACTGAATTCTCAGCTATCCAGGTAAATCCTCCAATAAATTTTTATCTGATAATTTATTGTTGGATTAATTTTAACCTACCTGCAGTTGCCAAGTTTTAATCTTCAGAGCCTCAATTTTGAAGTTTGGTTGTGTTAATTACAGTGGGAGGTTGCATACACAGTTTTTGGATTTCGAATGATTTGATTGTATTTACATTTCAAACGTTAAATGTTTAATTTTCAGTTTTGATATCCTATGATAACGCTGTTTAGGGTTTTTATTTTTTATTTTTTATATTTTTTATAAATACTTGTTTTGTTGGGCCATTCAATTATACAGTTATGCACCTTCTGTATTCTGTAGTGGCTGTGATTGAATATTCTAATTTGTTAGTAGGGTTATTAAGTTTTGAATTTTTTAAGGGAAAGAAAAAGTGGAAAATTATGCATGGAAAGAGAATTGAAATTATTAATGACAACGGTTTTTGCCACTTAGTATTACGGTATGGTGGTATTCCTAGAAAGTGGGAGGTCTTAGGTTCGACTCTGGTGGATAGCAAGTTAGACACCAAATTATTATGGCAGCACATTGTGTGGTTTAGCCCATTGTATGGTCTTCGTGTAAATATATTGTCTGTATTAAAAATAAATAAATAAATTATCGTTGGTTTTAAACTTTAAGATGGTTTACTGAACTTTGACATGGACATTCAATGCAAGAAGTATATTATTTTAGATAGGCCTTAACTAGGAGAGAGGCAATGGTGGGTCTCTGGGATGGCTAATTTTCATCTAATTCCCTTGAATTTGTAAAGTGTAGTTGATTGACAGGTTGTATACAGATTCTCCAGGGGCGGCCATGGTACTCTTTTCACAGACGGGGTCATCATACTGCATCCGTACTGAGCTATTTCGATATAAATCTGGGAAAAATGTGGTTTTCAGTAGGGCAAACAGTATAGATGCATCCAAGTTGAAGGAAAATTCCATTGGCTTCTCTTCTCTATTATATTCTTCTTCTAGTAAGGCACAGATTTTGCATATAGCCAATGCAGGAGTAGGACAGAAACGAGGGCATAGTGTGATAGTTGCTGCCAGTCCTCCAACAGAAGATGCAGTAATAGCTACTGAGCCACTGACAAAAGAGGATCTTGTAGCGTATCTTGCCTCTGGATGCAAGTCTAAGGACAAATGGAGGTATTTATTGCCTTATTTACATTTACCAGAGTGGTGTAGTTACGTGATTCATTGTTTATACAATGTGGTTTGAAAGTCAGTGAGACTTCAGCTTGTTATGTCTGTATGCTACCTCCCTCTATATACCTAGTTTGTGGGATAACCAATCATATTGAAAATTTAAACATGCTTGATCCTCAGAATTGGCACAGAGCACGAGAAATTTGGTTTTGAGCGAAAAACCTTACGTCCTATAAAATATGAACAAATAGCCGAGTTGCTTAATGGAATTTCCGAGAGATATGATTGGGAAAAAGTTATGGAAGGTGACAAAATTATTGGCCTCAAACAGGTAATCTTCTTTTACTCTTCAACTTTAGATGATGCTTGTAATTTGTTTTCCTTCCTTTTATTATCTGTCATACGGATTGTAATATTTCGAAACCCTTCATAACTCTTGCATCCTCATATTTCCATGTCAAATCAGTTATCATGAAACCCTTGTCATTTATTGTTTGTGATTTGAAAAAGTATGACATTATCGGACAGGGTAAGCAAAGCATATCACTGGAGCCTGGAGGTCAATTTGAACTTAGTGGTGCACCTCTTGAGACTCTGCATCAAACTTGTGCCGAAGTCAATTCACACCTTTATCAGGTCAGAAGAACAACAGAACTTTGGAATTAACATGCAAACTTGGGTCATATTTCATGAATAAATTGATTTTCAGTAAAGTCTAGTTGACAAATGAAGTCTCTGTTTGTTATATTTTTTTTGTTGTTTTGTATTTGGTGAGTAAATTTGCACTCTATTAACTTTTATTAGGTCAAAGCACTTTCAGAGGAAATGGGAATCGGGTTTCTTGGAATTGGTTTTCAGCCTAAATGGGGACTTAAGGACATACCTATAATGCCCAAGGTACTGTTTAATCCTCTTCTCAACCATATGGCAATGCACAAATCAATCATTTGTTTAGATTAGAAATTGAGATGGCACATCCGCACAGTTGCTGAAGCATGCCTCTTTATTCCACTTTACTGGTTATTGGAGGGCTGGAGAAGGGTTGCAGCTTTAGTTGATGGAGAACTTCTAATAATTTTCTTGAAACAGCGTCTTAGTAGTTTTATAATGAGGAAAAGGAACACCAAAGCACATCACTCTTCTACAGTAACTCTTATTGTTAGATGCTGATATCAAATGCTGCTTTTGAAATTTCATACTGCATTTACTCAGTGTCCCGATTGGGTCTAGTTATAGCTTTAATAACGCCACTTTTCGTAACTTTTCTATACTTCGATTACATGCATGATGATTGAGTATTTTGGCTCAGGGAAGATATGATATTATGAGAAATTACATGCCAAAAGTTGGCACTCTTGGACTGGATATGATGTTCAGAACTTGCACTGTACAGGTAAGATCTTTGTTACTACTAATCAGGTATTTTTGATCAATATTTCTTGCACGTAGTTAGGTTTCATAATCTGATATTCCATTGATTTCGTGCGGAGTCAGATCTTTGTAGCTCGTGCAAAGCCTTATTTTTCCCCACCTTTGTAGGTTAATCTGGACTTCAGTTCTGAAGCAGACATGATAAGGAAATTTCGTGCTGGTCTTGTTTTGCAGCCTGTGAGGAATTGTGGTATCTTCTTTTGATGTAAAACTGTTACTTATGTGGTATCTAACCTATCAACAAATGAAACAGATAGCAACAGCTCTATTCGCAAATTCACCTTTTACTGAAGGAAAGCCAAATGGTTTTCTAAGCATGAGAAGGTTTCTATTGTTCTCATGTTTTTGTCATATATATGCTACTAAATTTTCTGTGTTATCTGTATTGTTTTTGGTTCACAGCATCTGTATTGATTCTTCTACTTCTTGTAACAGCCAAATTTGGACCGATACGGATAATAATCGTGCTGGCATGCTTCCTTTTGTTTTTGATGACTCTTTTGGGTAAGTATTTTTTATTCTTTTTTTGGGGTTAAGGCTTTTATTTCTACATATGAACTAGTTCCTGCATTCTGTGACTAGAATTTTGTACTTCAGAATTGAAGTATTTGATGGTAGGTAACATCACTTTGAGTATAGAAAGTTCAACGTCTGTCAGTGTTTTAAAAGGCGAAGGTGTTTCATGGGTAGCCCCACCTAGGCAAAAGCCTTGAGGCGTGAGGCAAAGTTTCACGGGACCCAAAATTTTTAATATAATATAATACTTTGTGAAACAAATTAATCAACAATCAAACAAGCAATCAAGACCAAATTGAGATTAGAATACTAAAAAACTTACTTGAATTTTGAAACAAATTGTGGTGGTGTGGAGAATTTTGAAACAAATTGAAGTATGAGATTGGGGTAAAATTGTTATATGGGATTGAGGGTTTGGGGAATTGGGGAATTAGGGAATTGGGGATGGGGATTGGGTGAATTGTGATGGGAATATGGGAATCGGGTATTAGGATGGGGAAGAAGGGGATCTGCTAGGGGTTATAATTTATATTAAAATAAAAATTAGACTTGGCCAAAACAACGTCGTTTTGGGCCAAGTCATTAAAAAAAATAAATAAATAAAAGACTTGGCCAAAATAGCGTCGTTTTGAACCAAGTCTTTTAAAAAGAATTTCTTTTCTTCTTCGTCTTCTTCGTGAAGACGCTGCCGCTGCAACAGAAAGAAAACCAGAGGGCAGCCTTTGCAACAGGAAAAAACCCAGAGGGCAGATCCTCAAAGGCCCAGCCTTCGATTTCAAGGGTCCCCAACAAATTTTAGGCAAGGATTTTGGCCACCTCAGAACGCCGTAAGGCGCGCCTCAACCACGTCTAAGTGAGTTTTTGCTTACTCCCACTGGGTAGAGGTGATTTCACCCCCGCCTGGCCTCCACATCCGCCAGGCGTGCCTTGGGGCACGTTTTTCAAAACACTGGTGTTTGTTAAGAAACAGGTCCTTGATCTCCTTTTTATGCATTATCTGCTTATTTGTTTGTTCTTAATATAATGTTCTCAAGAATCTCAGCCAAACAAATCAAAACCTGATGAGAGAACATTCTCCATCAATATTTTGTCTACGTGGAATTTTGGATAACATCAATTTTCTAGCTGTTTACCAAATATAATTCCGTTGGTCAAATTTTCTATCGCTGCTCAACTTGGATGCTAAAAACTAGACCTGGCATTTGTGTCATGTTTCCTGTGTGTTCATGTCGTTTTTATGACATACCCAATATCTTAATGGGTTGTTTCGTGTAACACCCGTTAAAATAAACACGTAATATGGCCCGATCCAAAATCGACTCAACCCGAAATAGACCCATTAATATTAACGAATAATATGACTCGACTCATTACCAGTTAAAGAAAATATATTTTAAATCAATAAATAATCAAATGAAAAACATAATACTAAATTAGTATTTACATACCACATTGTCACATAAATATTATTTCAAAACATAAAAACACATTTATTTTCAAGTATTACATTTATCCTACAGGTCGTGTAAGACATTGCCGAGTCTACTAAAACCGGAGTTATGTCTGGTTTGTGTTTACATTTTTTATACGAATGGGGTTTGTATGAACTATGGAGCTGTGATAGAGTACATGAATGGTATAATGAATTTAAAATGGTTTTTAATGATATATATATATATATATATATATATATATTATTTAACTTTGAGTGGTTTTATTTAACCCTTTTTGTAGCTATACTACTTAGCTCTGCACATAATATGTAATGAATGGAGAATGGTTCAGTTATTTTTGTATTTATTGTTTATTATATTTATTTGTTATGCAGGTTTGAGCAGTATGTTGATTATGCTCTCGATGTTCCCATGTACTTTGTTTATCGGCAAAAGAAGTATATCGATTGCACTGGAATGAGCTTCCGGGTTTCCATCTATCCATTATGGTCTTGTAATTTTCGGCTTTCTTCTGTAGCTGTTTTTGTCTGTCTGAAGCTACTAATTTATTGAAGACATTCGTACTTTTATCTACATGCAGGACTTTTTGGCAGGGAAGCTTCCTTGCATTCCGGGTGAATTGCCAACCCTGAACGATTGGGAGAATCATTTGACAACCATATTCCCTGAGGTTCATGCGAGCATCAATAATCAAATTATCACCCCATGTTTTTTATGCTATTGCCTAATTGTGTGATATCTATTTTTACATTCAGGTCAGGCTAAAGAGATACTTGGAGATGAGGGGTGCTGATGGAGGGCCTTGGAGGAGATTATGTGCTTTGCCCGCCTTTTGGGTAAGTCATTTGACTCACAATCGTATGTTTACATTTCACTTTTTGTTAACATTATTTTCTGTTAATTATGTACAGATAGAACAAATATTCATCCTTTTATATCTACTGGTGTTTCCTTTTTGTCCTTGGTGTCTCATATGTTGTCTGTGTATTGCTAAATCGTATCTGAAGGACAGCGATCTAGCTTCTTCAGGTTATGTTATTCACTACTAATATCCAGTGACATCAGCTGATTTTGCTTGTCTCAAATTTCAGGTAGGTATATTGTATGATGAGGTTTCCCTACAAAACGTATTAGACCTTACAGCTGATTGGACTCCTGAAGAAAGACAGTTGCTGAGAAATAAGGTGATGCTAAATCCTACACGACAAAGCCCATTTTTTTAATGTCAATGAAAGTTTAAAACATTTTTTGCATTGGTCTTTCCTTTGCATGCATGAATTCAAATTTGCATTGTTTAAGCTTTGTGCTAGAGATTATGTCTGTTTGTAAAAGTAGAGAAAAAAAATACCCTGTGGAGTGGTTAACATACGCACTTATGGCATATAATGTGGTCAGGTTGCAAATTGTTTGCACTCGCTTTTAACTTGTCTTATGCCACTTTTGGAGCCCGGGAAGAGACATTTGGTGCTGGAATGGAATGACAGTATGGGTAGCTAGGGAAAATAAACGGCCTAGCCATTCTGGTTAAAGTCCAGCTAAAGTGATTTAGCGATATGTTTTACTAATTTCCTTTTCGTTTGCCAATCTTCTGAACCTGTGCCCAACCTTCTATCTTTAGCTAAACACAGCTTTGGAATTCGCTAGTTTAGCTTTCCTTCAATTCAATATTTATTCATGTAGTTTGAAGTTTGAACTTCAGGATAAATTTCATACTTTCTTTATTAGCAATACAGACCTCGTACATTTCTAAACAGTGATTAAGCTTGCAAACCTAATTGTGAAGTTACTTTTAGTAGGTCCCCTTAACTGGTCTAAAGACACCATTTAGGGATGGATTGCTCAAGCATGTAGCTCAAGATGTTGTAAAGTTGGCAAAGGTAAGTTGGGCTTCTCTCGGTGCTCTCTTTGTGTTTGCATGAGCCTGTGTCTGTGCATGACTAGATTATGGCATCCTTTTCTTCTGCAGGATGGCCTGGAAAGGAGAGGTTTCAAAGAAACAGGATTCTTGAATGAGGTGGTGGAGTTGGTTAGAGCTGGTACGTAAACGGGAGTTCCTCCCTCCTGTCTTTTATTATCTTTCTTCTCTTGTTTCGAAAAGCTAAGCCAACTTTCTATCATCGGCCAGGATGTGTGCTATACTTTCTATAGGTTTTTCTGTTTCCTTTTTGGGGGAAGTAGGCATTTATGTTGAACGTTGATTATATTGCAGGTGTAACACCAGCTGAGAAGCTATTGGAGTTGTACAATGGGAAATGGGGACAACAGATAGACCCCGTTTTTGAAGAGCTACTCTACTGAGGCGTGAAGTGCATCAACGGGGTCATTTCGTGTTATAACCTTTTCAAAATTTCAGGTGTAACCCTAGTTTCTATCTTAGCTGCTTTCAGTTTGTGCCTTTACACAGGAATAATTTGTGATGTAAATCTTAGGCATGGAGTTTCACGTTTAATTTGGACCGAACATCGTCGAATCATTGTCCCGGTTTAATCTTGGAAGGTTAAAAATAATTCAAACTTGTTCAGATGAATCCATTTGTACAACCTAATGATGTTTTGTGGGAGAGAAAATGAACACAAGTTCATCTTTGTTTCATCCCACTTGAATGGCTCTGTTATTTGTTTTTCTTTCATGCAATGTTTTAAACAACGGGGGATTCAAACTTGGGTGGAAGGAGGTGAACTTATTGCCCTGATCAATTGACCTAACTCACATCTACATCTAGTTATGCTTCTCAGTGTGGTAAAAGTGGAAGCATCTAATCTCATGGTAGATGGTTCGATGTGGTGGTAAACTAAACGTGCTTCACCACTTGGGCTCTAAGCTCATTGCTTTGGACGATGCATTTGTCAAGCTCCGGCATTATCAACCGAAAAGAAGAGGGTGGTTGTAGGCGACGGGAAGAAACAACCATGATGTGAAATTCCGATCTGCCTACTACTTTCTGTTTCTCTTGTTGATCGGCGTCAAGAACAGATTGATAACTCAACACAACCGAAAACCGAAAACTGATGGTGGGACACTCTTCACCGGCCGGTTACTCTTTGCATTGGAGTTGTTATTGTCTTCAACTTTTTACGGTTGAATAGCATCAAAGTTGGAATTCATTTTTTCGTAGTTTAAATCGCTTGAATCAAAAGAAAATTTTATGGCTCGTTTGAATTCATTTTTTGTTTTTTTTCCAACTACTTTCAGTTTGCATGCCAAAGTAATGACCGCAAACTGATCAGTGTTGGTCCAAATCAGTTTGCAATCCTTATAAGAATAATAAAGATAGAAGCAAAGTGAAATAAAGCAAGAGCGGTAAGAAAAATGCTTGCAAACCCGTCTGGGGTGTTAGTCAAAACGACAGTAAATAACATGAAAGGTAAATAATTTAAAAATAATTGATAAATACAAGTAATTGGACAAAGTATAAACCTATTCGTGTAAGTTCCAATGTCTGTTCATCAAGTTCTTGTAGTTACTTAATTAGCAATGCTTTGAGAAGGGACTTTAATACATGGAAATCAATACCATAAAGGAAAGTAGCAAAGCTATAAATACAAGGGGAATGTTTGAACTACCAAGAGAATAATTGGAAAGTAGGTTGTAGCTAGGTTGCACAGACACAAACGCAAATACGGCGACACACGACAAGGCAACACATCAAATCTCAAAAAGTAAGGATATAGACATGGTTAGGACATGGAGAAATATAATAAACGTATAATAAAAAATGCATATATTAAAAATAATAATTCAAATTATAATATAACAAATTAATCGCGTTCATCAATATTCATTCATCATACATAATAATTAAAATAACACAAATTTAATAATTAAGAAAACAAAAAATATATTTATGTTCAATAGTCAATAACAAATTAAACAACTAACAAATTTTAAGAAGTGAGCCTAACACCATTTATAAATATAAAAAACTGTAATGGATATTTTTTTAATTGTGATTGTATAAATTAGGGGTGGGCAAACGGGTACTAGACCCGCGGGACGGGGTGGGGCAAGTCTGAAAATTGTAAAACATAAAAGGGACGAGGCGGGGCGGGTTCAAGAAATTAACGGGGCGAGGCGGGTCCAACAGTCCTAAGAACATAGACCCATCTGGACCCGTTTCTCCCATTGATCTTGGCCGTTCGATGCAATCCTATGATTACTGATTAAATTTCTTTTTCTCTCCTCTTTCTATGTGCTAGTGCTCTCCTTCCTCCTCTCCTTTTATGGTTTTCTCTATTCTTCCTCATGTCTGCAGTGCTTTCCTTCTCTTTTTTCTTGTCTTCTCTCCTTGCATGTATGCTCTCTCTTTATTGTTTTTTCTTTTTTTTTTTCTTCTTAATGATTTTCTCGTCTCTCTCCTTCTGTCTTGATTTTCTCACTTTTTTCTTTCTAGGTGTTGTGCTCTCTCCTTTCTCTTTGCTTCTGTCCTTTTCTCTACTTATGCTCCTGGGTCTTTTTTTTTGGTTTAGTGAAGAAAAATATTTGGGGTTTGGGTTGAAGGTCGGTGATAAATTTGAAATTTGGGGTGTCTAATTTGTTGAGTTATTTGATTTCTGCTTGAGACTAACAACAAAATTGCTATGTGGAAAATATAAGAGTGTGGTTGCCCTGGTTTTGAGCAAGAATTGAAATTAATATTTTGTCTTCTCCTTTCCATCTCGCTCTTTTGACATCCTAGAACCAATTTTTCTATTGCTTCAATTTTTCATCTGTCAGAGGGAGAGAAGGCAACAAGATGAAGACAAGATGGAGAGCATCTGTAACACAATCACAAGGTGAACCTAGGAATTGCTGGCGACGGTGCCGGCTAGTTAATGATGATGCTGTTCTAGTGCCAGCGGCCTAGGTCCCAGGATCGACGAGGTCGACTAAGTTTCTGCTGCAAGGGTTTTTATTGGGATTATTTAGGTGTTTTGTGAACTTGAAATTTTATGTTTTATCTGGAACTTGAAATTATAGATCAATCATCAATGCTTTTTTTCTTTTTTAATTTTTCTATTTGCAGAACCTTTTGGTGGTCGATGAGAAGGAAGAGGAAATCAAAGGGGAATTGATTGAAATTGCTTAGATTCAGAAACCCTAAGGTATTCCTTTTATTTTATTATTTGAATTCATAGCCGATGAGAAGGCAAATTGGATTTGTGGGTTTGTATGAAAAAGTTCTGTGAAAAACCTAATCTAATCCCTAATTTGCCTTGAGAGTGCAGATCTTGCGGTGGTGGTTTTGATGGAACGAAGAGGATGACAAAGACCAGACTGCGTGAGTGAAGATTTGGACCCGTGGGGACCCATAGGAATTGGCCCGTTTCAAAAGGGCAAGGTTAGGTCCAGATCCCATTTTGAAAAATCCAAAACCTGCCCCGCCTCGCCCCGTTTGTAAATAAAACGGGTCCGATCCGGTTCCTTCAATTTTGGGCCCGGCCTGGCCCATGCCCACCCCTAGTATAAATTCTAGATAGATATGGTTTCTAGATTATCTATTACTCTACTTATTCATTCCTTATAGGATTGTACTTACTTGAAGACAAGTTAATCTTCTCCTTTCATTGTACTATAAATTAAGGCATTGTAGGGATGAATACACACAAAATCCCTAAGCATCTTACAATTTCTCCACTCTCTCTCTTTGTTGCATCCTCTCTCTTCCTTAGTTAAATATAAGCCATAACACGTTATCAGCATACTCCTATGTTGCGTTTCGGAATTTGAAATTTTTTGCTGCTACAAATCAGGTTCTTTCAAAACAACCGTGTTTATCTCGATAGTTTTTTTAGCCTTGATTGCATGAACCTTCTGTTTGGCTTAATATTTGAAAATTTGGGTTGCAAGTGTTTGCAAGCCCAAAGATGCCAAATTGGCAGCTTCCCACTAATGCATAGGCTATGTGCCTATGATTTAAAAGTCAAGTGATGGGGATTAACTCATAATTAGCCAAAAAACACTTTTCAGTGGCAATACAAGTAAAAAGCTGATGACTCATTACCCTCTATGTGCTTTCAGGCAAGAGTAAAGTCACTATAGTCAGGCTAATTTGCCTATAAAATGAGGAAGAGGCCCAGAGACAAGGACACTCAACCAATCAAACAAACAAACATACAAACTTTGCTCTTAAGCCAGATTTGCATCCAAAAACTGTAAACAGCCCAGATCTCAGTCCTTTTCAAGATCATTCCCTACAAAAACCATCTTTTGTCTAGTTTAGAAGCTCTGATATCACTCCTAGTGGCATAGTATCGATTCCCTTGTGTAAACTTGTTTGCCATCCATCCTTTTTTAACATATAAACCTTGTAAACTCAAAATAAAAGTGATTGCAAGAAGATCAACCTTGACCGACAAGGTGAAATCTTGCTCAAAGCTCTTTGTTTGTTTTACAAGTTAATAGATCTATTGCTTAATGTATTCTCCAACATGTATTCAAGTCATATCCATCTGTTTTCCTACTTTAAGAGAGCCTCATTTGTGTCTGGATCTGGTCACTTTGATGGATACGCCTTCATTTAAAACCAATCAAGAACCAAACAAATGACTTAAGGGATCTGGACTCCCCTCACTCTAATATACAAGACTATGAACTGAAAGTCCTCGGTCACAAGGCAAGAAAAAGAACTTAAAGTGGACTTAATCCATCCAGGACAATCCTTTGATAACAAGAAGTCCGAGTAACTTGGGGTGGAAGTAATCTGCAATTTAAAATCTATATACGTGCTTGTCTGACTAATCAGCAACACTCATCAACTAAGATCAAATATGTTAGTTTACTCACAGTGGAAGTAGTCAAGTTTAAGCTCAGTTTACTAAAATGTTTCTGTAGACATATAAATTTCGTTGCATACAAATGATGCATCCCAAAGCTCCACGTGACGTATCATTTGTCACAAATAGACAAGTCATTAAAGACATGTGGCACGAATCAAGCAAAGGAAATACAAAACCTTCCCAAAAGTGGGCAAGAGGGAGAAACCGGAAAGAAGGCTAAAGCATCTTCATAAAACAAGCAAGAATTGAAGATTGCTGACAAAATAGGTAATAAGCCCTATAATTTGGCCAAGGTAAGGGAAAGTGGCTGAAATAATACACAAAACATGCCTAAATTCTCCTATGGACGAATCAAGAAACAAATAAAAGCCAAATCCATCCAAAGGCAAGCTTTAAGAAGTTTATAAATACAAGGTCCCAAGACAAGCATAAAGGGTGGACAACTTCTACATTGAAGAGCCGAAATTCTCACAAAAAGGAGAACCACCACCAAATCTTTGAAGACTAATACTCTGCCAAAGCTCTCTTCGAAGAGTGTACAACCAAAGCTGAAGCTCTCTTTCGACCAAAGTAGAAGCATTCCCTTAAAGAATCAACAAGCATTTGTGCCGATTCTTTCAAGACTTTGTTACAAGCTCAAAACTGGTAACGATGTTCGATTCAAGATCAAGTTGCCAAGACCCTTGGATGAATAACCTACAAATTCATCAATACAAATCTACTTTGTACACGTGTTCTCGTTTCATTCATTGCAGAATTTTCGTGTTCACAAATTTGGCATGCCCAGTGGGACGTGTCTGCCTCTCATCTCTATCTTCAAATCCACAAGAAATACACATGGCATCAAGAAAGGATCAAGCTATTCCTGCAATCAACATGAAGAACAAGAACATATTTGCCGCAAATGGTGGCACTTTAGATGTCATAACCTGAAGCAAGGCAAAAGCTCTCTCCGCCGTGCCTTCCACCCCCACTTCAACATTGCCAGAGGAGCAAGAGCACTCGAGGCACGAGCCCATGATCACCCTGGCCTCGCTAAGGGCGCCAAGGAAAGAAAGCCCGAGGAGGTACTCTGAGTCGTTGACTTCCAATGCCAACTCAAGTAGCATCTCGTATCCCGTAGCTATACAAGTTATGACTACTGATGCGACTTCAATTGAAGAGTAGCTGGCATAAATGAGCAAAGTAATTGCAAGGCTGACAAGGACCGTGGATGAAAATGAGTTATAGATTACTACACTCGTCAACTGTTTAGAGACGCAGCATGACGAGAAAGCTAACCTGAATGTTGATCCACCAAAGGAGGAACTGATAAAAAAAATGAGCCTCTGAAAGACAAAACTAAGGAAAAGCTAGAGGTAGACCAAGCTGCGACACTCATAGGATCTTTCTCTATCCATGAGCTGCAAAAGATGATCACAAGCATGATCAAGGCATAATATGAAGGAAGCTCGCATGATTCCGTGTTGTACTTAAAGCCATACTCTAAAAGGATTGACGCCTTAAGGATGCCAATGGGTTATCAGCCACCCAAATTCATGCAATTCGATGGAAAGGGCAATCTTAAATAACTTATTGCCCATTTCATTGAAACCTGCAACAATGTTGGGACGAATGGAGACTAACTCGTCAAGCAGTTCGTGTGTTCGCTAAAAGGTAATGCATTTGACTGGTACATTGACCTCGAGCTCGACTCTATAACAGCTGGGACCAACTTGAAAGGGAATTCCTCAACCGCTTCTACAACACTCGTCGCACCGTAAGCATGTTGGAGCTGACAAGTATGAAACAATGGAAGGATAAACTTGTCGTCGACTACATCAATAGGTGGCATTCATTAAGTTTGGATTGCAAAGATCGGCTTTCTAAAACCTCTGCCATTGAGATGTGCATTCAAGGCATGTACTGGGGGCTACATTACATCCTCCAAGGCATAAAACCAAGAACTTTTGAAGAATTAGCAACTCGATCCCATGACTTGGAGTTGAGTATTACCAATCATGGGAAGAAAGAGCTGATCACCGATTTAAAAAAAGGATAAAGTTTCGCTCCAAAGGTAGATGAGAATGGGAAAAAGCCCACCAAGGAAGTTTTTGCCATCCATATAACCCCCATAAAGACCTCCGCCGCATCCATGAAGATCTCCTCCAAAAGAAAAACAAAGGAGATGAAATGTTAGCATTCTTGCACCCAAGATAGGTACAAAGACACCTGGAAAGAACTGGAGCAAAAGACCTTTTCCTGACTCTGACGTGGTTACAATGCTAGACGACTTGTTGGAAAAAAAGGTAATTGAGTTAGCTGAATGCAAACGCCCCGAAGAGATGAATCTCATTTACAATCATAGGTACTGTAAGTATCATGGTATCGTGAGTCATCCTGTTAGCAAGTGCTTCATCCTCAAAGATCTCATGATGAAGCTAGCACAACAACGGCAAATTGAACTCGACCTGGAAGACACAGCCACAACACACACTACCATGATTATGTTCGAATCCTTTGATCTTATGCCTCTCTAAGTGACACATGACCACTCTCATCCATACTTAAGCCACACAACACATTCTGTACAACCATCACTAGGGGCAAGCGACCAAAATGCACCTACTGATGATGAAGAAAGATGGACATTGGTGGCCTATAAAATGGCAAGAAAGCCAAGTCCATAACCCATACGGCCAAAGGTGGAACAAGGGAGAAAACACTGCCACCACAATAATAGGAAGCCTAGAAAAAGCGCAAGAGCTGCTAAGCCAACGTACATAGAGGAACCTATGGAGCAAGAGTCACGCATTCCCATCTCCTTGCATGAGTACTTCCCGAAGGACTTCTTTCAACATTGCACTACCGTTGCTTGTCACATGGTTGAAGTAGAGATAGAAGAGCCCTCAAAAGGTAAAACTTTTGCCATCGAGGAAGAGACGACCTTCACACCCAAACAAGGCCTGCAGGCACACTTTAGCATCGGGAAAGCACTACGATTGCCCAAGGAGATGCGAATAGCACTAGTAGCAATCTTGGTGAGCCCCGACGACCACAAAGTGCAAGAAAGCAAGGACGAAGGCTTGAAGCTTCAACCACACGAATATGCCACGTGTAGTGCCGTCCATGACGCAATCAACTTCACTGATGAAGACTTTGCTGCTAGGATTAAAGCTTCATAATTGTCATTTGTTCGTCTCTGGGTACGTAAGGGATCATAAAGTCAACCGCATGTTTGTGGATGGTGGATCAGCCATAAACATCATGCCAAAGTCAACAATGACCACAATCGGCATCAAGATGGATGAACTATCTTGAAGCCGCCTCCTAATCCAAGGTTTTAACCAAAGAGGACAAAGAGCAATGGGCATGATTCGAGTAGAAATGACCATTAGTGAACTCAAATCAAGCATGCTATTCCATGTGATTGATGCAAGAACTTCCTACAACTTGCTCTTAGGAAGACCTTGGATCCAAGAGAATGGAGTGGTGATGTTTACCCTTCATCAATGCTTGAAGTTCTACCGAGAAGGAGAAAAGGTGATACAAGGTGACACCAAGCCATTCACCGATGCTGAATCACACTTCGCGGATGCCAAGTTCTACATGGATGAAGACATGGTACTCGAAGCTCTTCCAAAGGAGATCAAATCCACAGGCAAAGCCACACCTAAGAAACAAGAGTGGTAAGCCATGCCCAAGAAGCAAGAAGGGGAAGCCGTGCCATCTTCAAACAAAAACGATGATGAGCTTGCCAAACCGATAATAACCAAAAGGAGCATGACGCCCTCAAAATGACCAAACACACCCATTTTCCGATACATCATAATATCAAGAAGAAAGAATGGGCAATCCCCATTTGAAATTGGAACAAGCAAAGCCAACACACAGCTACACAAGGACGATAAAAAGCTGCTCAAGACAAATGCAATTTTACCTCTGACACAGCAGGTAACACTAAAGTTTCAAAACTACCACAAGGTTTCGTAAAACCCCTTCCAAAAGGGGCAGAACCGAGTACTCTTCCAACCAAGAGGATTGAATAAGGTTTCGACCCAAACGCTTACAAACTTATGTCAAAGGCTGGGTACGATTTCACATTTCCTTCAAATCTTGGAAAGAAGGTTTTAAACACCGTCAACAATAAAGAACATGACCTCACCGAGACTCAAAAGAAGTTGAAGGGGCATGGTTATGGAGTTAACAACAATAAAGCTGGACTTGGCGTCACACTAAATACGACTGTGAAGATTTCAAGCAAAGTGAAAAACGTTAGCGCTCAACACATCAGCATAAACGTTGAACAAAATTAAGAGGAGCATAAGCTCGCCCCTTAAACGTCAGTCTTTGATAGGTTAAATCATTCAAAACCCAAAATTTCGACACTTGATCGCATTGAAGGTCAAGACCAAACTTCCTTCTTCAAGCGGCTTAACCCGCCAACGCCCCAAAGCTCTGTTTTCAAAAGGTTGTCAAAACCTAAGAAACAAAGCAACATGGCTAGCTTTCATCCACGACGGTTGGCCTTAGAAAGACTTGAAGAAACCAAGCAACTTTCTAGAAAGAGGAAGACAACGTCAAAGGAAGAAAAGCTCGATTGTTTAGCAAAAAAAGACAACGTTTGAAGCTCAGTTTCTTCAAGGATGAAGCGCCAAGCAACCTTGAAAGTCAACACAAAAGGACAACTGAAGGTAAAGAGGCGCATGATAGAGATTTTACCACACACGCAAACAGGTTAAAGACTCCTACATTACTTGCAAGAATGACAAGGTTGTTGTAGTATAAACGGTTCTCGCAAGGTCGTTCTCCACAAGGATTATTAAATAATTCGAAACAAATGAAATTTCAATTAATTATTGTAAAGCAGAAAGTTGAGATGATTGCTTTTATAACCTACTTAAATTAAAACAAATCTAATTAGTAAAAATAAACTAATCTGCAATATTAAAGATGAAAGGGAAAAAAAACTGTTTTAGAAAAATCAAATTAAGAAAGCACTAGGGTTCCACCATCACCTAGCAATCCTATGCATTTTTAGCAATTACTTATGATCTACACATGCCACTTTGAAGGTTAGGTTTTCCTAATTTATATTCTACTTGGAACCTCCAACATAGAACGTATATCTAACATGCAACATGTCCGAACGTTTGGATCAAATCTGAACATGAAAGACTCATTATGCTTTATGAAAACCCTTTGAAAAACCATGCAACCCTTAAGATGTGGTGTTCATCTTAAGTGAAATTACAATTATTAATCACAAGAAGCCAACGCCAATTTTAGGGAACCTTCCAACCAAAATTGCATCAAATTACTTTTCTAAAGATCCTAATGGTGATCAGGCATTAAGACAATTAGATAGTTTTAATCACAGTGATTAGTAATTCAAAGTGCACATGCAATCAATCATAAGCAATTAAATAAAAATTACATATTAATGCTAAGGCTCAAGGCTTTGCCCTAGCAAAACGAATTAGTTACGCATATTCATAATTGAAATCATAGAAAATATTATTAAGAAAAGGATTGAAAACACCTTAAAATAGAAAATCTCCAAGAACCCTAGCCATTACTCTCTGTCTCCAAAGTTGCATAAAAAAACCATATCCCCAAACTAGGGCTGACTAAGACCTTTTATATCTCCCTCAAAGCCAGCCGCACAAACCCTAGGAACCAAGTATCTTATTTCCACTAGGAAGCTAACTAATAATAAAATATATTAAAACATAAAGTCCTAATTAAGTTAGGATAAACTGCACAAAAACTGTCAAGCAACGTTTTAGCCTCAAATCTCCTTCAAATCAGGCCCATAATAGCTTGTTTTGAAGATCAGGAAGTTCTGAACATATCTCCAGAAGGCCACGAACCCATCCGAGGTCATCTTGAGCTCCAAAAACGCAAGTTAAGCCGAAAACGTCACTATTCCAGCACTGTGCATTGCTCCTTTATTTTATCGCCAAAAAGTAACCGCTTGGTGGAAAAATATGATATTTTGATACGATCAAGCTAAGTGACTCACGAACATCCTCCAACTAGAATTACTCCAAAATTCGTCCATTTGCCCATGTTTTGCTCCAAAAGAAGTTGAGAATCCTATATTGGAAATGCAATTCAAAGTATCAAAATTCTTCCAAATTATTAACTAAAATATACTAAGAATAGGGTAAAATATATAATATGAAATTGGCTCAACAAACCCAAACTTAGCTTTTTGCTTGTCCTCAAGCAAAATAAAACTAGAAAACAAAAATAAAAACTAACAAACTAAAAACTTAACTAAAACTAACTGACAAAAATTTCAACCTTCAAAGTTGCAATCCATAGAACATGTTAAAAATCAAAACATCTTTTCAAAAGTTCCAACCAATCTCACCACAGAGTCTAAGCCATTTAGAATCAATTAGAAAAGAATTCACAAACTTCGATTGGTGTAAAGTGAATCAACATAGCTAAGGAGACTCGACTAAAACTTTACCTCTCGTCCTTCTTTATTTCACACATACTAACTTTAAATATAACTATTTTTTTGTCTTTCTTCTTTTCAATTTTCTCTTCCTTTTTTTTTTTTTTTTTCATATATAATATTTTTTTTAGTAACAGTAGTGGTCGTGCAATGTCAGTTCACTTAAGCTTTCGATTCAACCCATGTAGCAAGCTTTAGGTCAATGACTCCCAAACCACTAGGGCTTTAGGGCACTAGGTGTAGAACACCCCTAAGGACTTATTAACTCGAGCTGAAAAGGCTACGAAACTAACCAACCACCCTGCCCTATGCCAAAACTTTACCGTTTGACGCGAGAATCACTGCTAATTAGGCAGGACTGGCCCGGTTACTAGGTAAAGCCTCGGGTGAGACAATTATTACTTTATAACACATACTAACTTTATGTTATTTAGAACAAAAATTAAAAATGAAACTTAGACTAAAAGCAAGTGTTTCAATCTCAATCCCCACAAACCATGTTGATGTGAATGTGCAAATTGTCAAAGTATAACTCATGAATTAGTGTCTAAGCAACGATAAATAGAAAAGACTCTAATGTGAGATTAACATTCACCTTGTCTATTTGTTCTAACGTTTAAAATATTCTATGGATATTAACTTAAAAAGAATGAAAATTTAACTTGACACAAAAATTAAAAACCTAAAATGTTATTTCCTACCCCCAAACTTATTTCACACTTTGTCCTCAAGGTGTGGAAAAGAAGGAATAAACTAAAAACTGGAACTAAGATAAACTAAACCATGTAAAAACATGAAAATAAAAATAAAGAGAAAAATAACTAAAAGAGAATGAATTAACAAAATAAAATAAAATAAAATAAAATAAATGAACAAGGAAAGAGATACCTGGGGTGTCGAACTCATGAACACGTGGAGTAGAAGGCTTGGATCCTTGCATATGCAGTGGGCCGCAAATAAGGAAAAACTTAAAAAATTGGCATGTTTTCATGTAGCCCGGCAGGCCATCTTGGGGCTCACACGCACGCCACACACGGGGGCCGAAAACCCCTAGCTTTTAATCCCACATTGGATCCCCTTTGTGAACTTGTCTCGAGCCCAGAGCCAACGGTTCTCTTCTTTTCATCAAACCCAGAGCCGAACAGCTCTTTTTTTTCCCTCTTTTAACACAGCCTTCTCGAACAGACATGAAAGGCTCCAGATTTGTACACGTGTCGTGCATCCTGGTGGTGAGTTCCTTGGGATTCCAACTGAAAAGCTCAATGATGTTCCATTGCTCTCAGAAACCATTTATCTCTAAAATGAAAAATAGATCTCCTTCCCTCACATTTCTCTCATTTCCACACCCCTCTTGTGACATCCCACATCGCTTAGGGGAGTGATCCTTATATGTATATTCTCATCCTTACTTAGCACGAGGCCTTTTGGGAGTTCACTGGTTTCGGGTTCCGTAGGAACTCCGAAGTTAAGCGAAAAGGGGGCTAGAGCAATTCCATGATCGGTGATCCACTGGGAAGTTGATCGTGAGTTCCCAAAAACAAAACCGTGAGGAAATGGTAAGCCCAAAGCGGACAATATCGTGCTACGGTGGTGGAACGAGCCCAGAAAGTAATCTGTCCTGAGCTGGGATGTGACACCTCTTCACCCTTAGCCGTTTTTCTCAACCAAACCTTTCGTTTCCCATGCCTCAAACCATCATGGATTTAAGCTCAGATCGTTATCAACGTCATTCCCTGAGCAAAGTTATGCTCAGAAATCAGAGATTGGAGTTCCATCCGTACATGCAAAGGTAAAGATCCCTTAATCACCTACTATAGCTTGTGTGTGACCAACAAATCTTGAAAACCTGCTTAAATATTCATGCATGTGTGTTTTCTGTGAAAAGGTACCCTCGATCTGCAAGGAAAATGAAAAGAACTGTACAAATTACAACCCAGGCTCGCAGATACAGAAAAGATAAGTGGGAAGAACAGTCTAACATCATAGATCCATGAACTCAAAACTCACAGATCACAATGATCCACGAATCTGAAGGTATACAACTCGTCTTTTTCACCGATATAGAAAAAGATATGCACCTTGAATATGGACCCGAGGATGAAATCTATACAATCTTGACTACCCCCAAACTTGAACGCTGTAATAGTGATATGCTGAGTTTATATCTCATTTCAAAGTTTGTGGTTGTAGATTCGGATAACCCAGCAAGGCACAAAATCAACTGGAGCTACTAGGAAGCCAAGAGAAAATCCTAGATCCGCATTTGCATAGGTACAATCTCGAACTTGCTCCATACTTCCTTCATTGATTTATACTTTAAGTAACTGATGTGGTTGATAGTAAAGTAGACTTGCTGCTAGGTGCATCCAGTACTTTCATTTCAGTCTCTTGTTTGTGCCTGGACTGTTTTGAAAGCAACCTGCATATTCGTAGACTTGTGTATCAGATTCACATAGATACTGCTAGAAAAAGATAAATTAAAAACAAATATTTGTGTAGTTTGCATTTTTATTTTTATTTTTTTTGGATGTTTTCTGTTTCTATTTTTGTTTTTTTTCCAATTCCATAGTAAGTGAAACAAATAGTAACAAAATTAACAACCATAAAATAGGTGATTGAATTTAAAAGAAACTAAAAAGAGTAGGGATAGAAAATTGGGTTGCCTTGCAACAAGCGCTTTAGTTAACGTCCATAGCTAGACGTCGCCGAAGCTTGGTGGTCAGATCATTGGTTCCTTTAGAGTCAATGACTCGCGTGCACTAAACTTCCTTAGGAATGGCTTTAGTAAAGACTTCTTGACCTTGAGCACACAACCCCTGCCCTCTTTTTGAATGTCCACGTTACCGTTATGAAAAACCTGCTTAACCATATAAGGGCCCTTCCACCAAGACTCTTGTCTACCTGGAATTGACTTGAAATCTGAACTTAACAACCATACTTTTTTACCAGGCTATATTTTTTCGTAACTTGGATTACCTTGCAACTTTTTATTCTTGCCCTTGACATTTTGGTGTTTTTGGTCCATCTAGTTGCTCGGATCTATTTTTGATTTTTGCACTTCAAGCAACTGAATTTTGTGATGCTGTGCTTTACCATCACACTCATGAATCACATTTTGAGTCTTTATGGGCAGATTGTCAGTTGATGATCTGGTCACAAATTTGGTACGAGGCAAACCATCTAATGCATCAACACGCATGCATTCTTGCTTGTCACCTGGATGTGTGATAGCTTCAAACAACCTAAAAACAACTGTTTGATCTTCAACCCGGAATGTTAGAGTTCCGGCTTCAACATCAATAAGAGTCCGGGTTGTTGCCAGGAATGGGCGGCCTAAAATGATGGGTGTTGTCAAATCCTCATCCATGTCCAAC
This sequence comes from Pyrus communis, assembly GCF_041283825.1. Lineage (NCBI taxonomy): Eukaryota > Viridiplantae > Streptophyta > Magnoliopsida > Rosales > Rosaceae > Pyrus > Pyrus communis. The sequence goes on from NC_142578.1 coordinate 11,900,703, forward strand.
ACCAAAAATCAACTGGTAAATATAGATTGTCAACCTTAACAATAACATCTTCAATGACTCCTCTAGAATAGGTAATTGAACGGTCAGCCAATTGAATAATGCTGGAGGTTGGCTTCAGCTCTCCTTCACCTAAACGTTTAAAAACAGAATAAGACATTAAGTTTACACTAGCACCTAAGTCAATTAAAGCACTACTAAAATCACAATTTCCAATGGTGCAAGAGATAGTAAAACTCGTTGGATCTTTCTTCTTTGGAGGCAATTTATGCAATAAGACCGCACTGCACTGTTCTGTTATAATCACTTTTTCAAAATCCACAAGCTTCTTTTTCTTTGTACAAACGTCTTTCAAAAACTTGGCGTAAGGATGGAATGTTCTCGATTGCATCAATTAATGGAAGATTAATTTGAACTTTAGCCAAAGTCTTCATAAAATCTGTCAACTGTTGATCTTTAGCTTTACGCTTCAACCTTTCAGGATAAGGCATTGGAGGCACATAAACACGTTCTGCATTTTTTGTGGTAGCTTCTGCAGTATTTTTGGATCTGTCTTGTTGCTACCCAGAATCTGCAAAAATATCAAATTTTGCAAAATTTCCCGAAACTGTTTGTGGTTGTGGCGCTGCCTGCAAATTTCCAGCGCAGTTTTCATGTATGTTGTCGTAACTTTTGCCAGATTGTAAAGTCCGTATAGCGTTGCATTCTTCTCGTCCTCTTGGATTAGGTACTGTTTGACTAGGAAATGTACCCAGTGCTCTTTCTGAAATCTGCAACGCAATCTGCCCAATTTGTTGTTCCATATTTTTCATTGTTGCACGCATATTTTGGATTTCCTGATTGGTCTGTTCAAATCTTGCATTTGTAGTAATTGCTAATTTTTCAATTGCAATTTCCCAAGTAGCCTTAGGTGCAGCAGGTTGCTGTACCTGCTGTTGAAATTGTGGCTTTGCATGTTCATCTCTATCCCACTTCAAATTAAGATGATCTCTCTAACCCAGGTTGTAGAAATTTCAATATGGGTCATTTCGAGGACGTTGAAAATTATTAAATACATTAACTTGCTCTGCTGTAAACTCCGGATAAGCATCTTTATGTGGACAACTCAAAAAATCATGGGTTGTTATGCTGCAAATACTGCAGGCAGCTTCTAAAGGCTGTTGTACAGCAACCTGTGAACCTGGAATTATTTGTAATAACATGTCAAATTTTGCATCAAATCTTGCAAGCTTTTTCGCCATTTTTTCAATTTGTGCCGACATATATGGTGAACCATTAGACATCTCAAAAACAGACCTAGATTGTGGCTGCTTAACTGCCTATTGCTGTGTATCTGCTGCTATTTTCTCAAATAATAAACAAGCGTCTTGTGCTTTTTTATCCTTGTATGAACCTTCACATGAAGCATTGACAAGAATTTTTGTAGTCATATTTAGTCCTCTGAAAAATATGTGCATTTGATATGTACAGTTAATACCAGAATGTGGACATTTTCTAATCAACTCTTTGAACTGTTCCCACGCCTCATGAAACTCTTCATTTGGTTTTTGGGCAAAAGATAAAATTTGAGTTCTCATGTCAAGAGTTTTTGAAGCTGGATAATACTTGCTTAAGAATTTTTCATTGAGTTGGTTCCAAGTGCTAATGCTTCCAGATGGAAGTGTGAGGAGCCATCTCCTTGCTTGATCTTTTAGAGTGTATGGAAATAAACGGAGCTTAATAGATTCGGATGAAAATCCTCACCAAAATATTCTTGCATCCCATTAAAAATTCTGCAATGTGCATGTTAGGATCGTTGGTTGAGAACCCATGAAATGTAGGTAAAATATTCAACATGTGCTGCTTTATTTCAAATGTAGACCCTTCCTCCACTTCCGGATAAGTAATGCAACTTGGTATGTTAGTGGCATGAGCTGTTAATGAATTCTCTAAAGGTTGCCCAGCCTCTAGAATAACAAATGCCATTGTTTCCTTACTGTGCATATCCTCAGAAAATAAAGACTGCAGAAAAGTCTCCTGCAAAGAAGGAACCCACTGTAAATTTTTCTCCCTGCGTCTCCTCCGTACAATTTGCTCAGGTTCTGGATCAAAATGAAACAATTTCTGCACTGCTGAAAGGGTGCTGACCATGCACATATTGTTGTAATCTGCACTGTTGTACTGCTGTAATTTGTAAAAATAAAATAATAACGAATATTACTTTTGTTATTTTTTTTTATGTGTATAGACAGCGATAACTAATGGAAAATCTGATTAGAACAAATTATTTTAAATAATCCCCGGCAACAACGCCAATTTCTTGATAGAGATTTTACCACACACGCAAACGGGTTAAAAACTCCTATATTACTTGCAAGAATGACAAGGTTGTTGTAGTATAAACGGTTCTCGCAAGGTCGTTCTCCACATGGATTATTAAATAATTCGAAACAAACGAAATTTCAATTAATTATTGTAAAGCAAAAAATTGAGATGATTGCTTTTATAACCTACTTAAATTAAAACGAATCTAATTAATAAAAATAAACTAATCTGCAATATTAAAGATGAAGGGGAAAGAAAACTGTTTTGGAAAAATCAAATTAAGAAAGCACTAGGGTTCCACCATCACCTAGCAATCCTATGCATTTTTAGCAATTACTTATGATCTACACATGCCACTTTGAAGGTTAGGTTTTCCTAATTTATATTCTACTTGGAACCTCCAACATAGAACGTATATCTAACATGCAACCCGTTCGGACGTTCGGATCAAATCTGAACATGAAAGATTCATTATGCTTTATGAAAAACCTTTGAAAAACCATGCAACCCTTAAGATGTGGTGTTCATCTTAAGTGAAATTACAATTATTAATCACAAAAAGCCAGCGCCAATTTCAGGGAACCTTCCGACTAAAATTGCATCAAATTACTTTTCTAAAGATCCTAATGGTGATCAGGCATTAAGACAATTAGATAGTTTTAATCACAGTGATTAGTAATTCAAAGTGCACATGCAATCAATCATAAGCAATTAAATAAAAATTACATATTCATGCTAAGGCTCAAGGCTTCACCCTAGCAAAACGAATTAGTTACGCATATTCATAATTGAAATCATAGAAAATATTATTAAGAAAAGGATTGAAAACACTTTAAAGTAGAAAATTTCCAAGAACCCTAGCAATTACTCTGTCTCCAAAGTTGCATAAAAAAACCATATCCCCAAACTAAGGTTGACTAAGACCTTTTATATCTCCCTCAAAGCCAGCCGCACAAACCCTAGGAACCAAGTATCTTATTTCCACTAGGAAGCTAACTAATAATAAAATATAAAGTCCTAATTAAGTTAGGATAAACTGCACAAAAACTGTCCAGTAATGCTTTAGCCTCAAATCTCCTCCAAATCTGGTCTATAATAGCTTGTTTTGAAGATCAGGGCGTTCTGAACACATCTCCAGAAGGCCACGAACCCATCCGAGGTCATCTTGGGCTCCAAAAACGGAAGTTAAGCCGAAAACGTCACTATTCTAGCACTGCACATTGCTCCTTTATTTTATCACCAGAAAGTAACCGCTTGGTGGAAAAATCTGATATTTTGATACGATCAAGCTAAGTGACTCGCGAACATCCTCCAACTAGAATTACTCCAAAATTCGTCAATTTGCCCATGTTTTGCTCCAGAAGAAGTCGAAAGTCCTATATTGGAAATGCAATTCAAAGTATCAAAATTCTTCCAAATTATTAACTAAAATATACTAAGATTAGGGTAAACTATATAATATGAAATTGGCTCATCAGCGCACTATCATCAACACTGGCCAATCATCACACCAATAAAGAGGACAACACTGAAGAAAAGGTCTAAGATGTCTTCCACATCACAATCCAAGAAGACAAAGAAGACGAAATCCCCGAGGAAAACGTCGTTGTTGCGCCACCACAACTCGAGGATGGGAGCAAGCCAAGGTTGATGATCTTAAGGAGCTCAACTTAGACACAAGCGAGGAACCAAAGCCTATCTTCGTAAGTGCACTACTAAGTGCGGCAAGATCGAGGAGTACTACCAACTGCTAATCGAGTACAAAGACATATTTTCTTGGACCTACAAAGAAATACCCGGCCTTGACCCTACCATTGTCGTGCATCGTCTTGCAGTCAAGCTTGGAATGCGTCCAATAAAGCAAACTCAAAGATGCTATCGATCCAAGCTCATCCCACAAATTGAGGCCGAGATTGACAAGCAAATCAAACCAGGCTTCATTCGAAAGGTGGAATACCCTAAATGGATCTCTAACATCATCATTGTCCTTAAGAAATCTGGACAAATACGTGTTTGTGTAGATTTTCACGACCTCAATGATGCTTGCCCGAAGGATGAGTTTCTGTTGCCAATCATCGAAATCATGGTGGACGCAACCACTAGCCACAAGGCATTATCATTTATGGACGGCTCCTCTGGATACAATCAAATCCATATGGCTCCCGAAGATGAGGAACTAACAACCTTCCGCACTCCAAAAGGTGTTTACTACTATAAGGTAATGTCATTTGGCTTGAAGAATGTTGGAGTTACATATCAATGTTCAATGCAGAAGATCTTCAACAACATGCTACACGAAAACATAGAATGTTATGTAGACGACGTAGTTGTCAAGACCAAGAAGAGTTCTGATCACTTGAAGGATTTACAAATGGTGTTCGACAAACTACAACACTACAATCTCAAGAGGAACCCGTTGAAGTCTGCATTTGGTGTCACCTCTAGGAAGTTCCTCGGCTTCATTATCAAGCACCGTGGCATTGAAGTGGACCAATTGAAGATTAAGGCCATTCAAAGCATGCCCAAGCCAAGGAATATACACAAGTTGAAAAGTCTACAAGGAAGACTAACCTTCATTAGGCGCTTCATCTCTAACCTCACTGGACACTGTCAACTCTTTAGTCGACTCATGAAGAATGACACTTCACTCATATGGGATGACAGATGTCACAATGCCTTTGAAAGCATAAAACGGTACCTGGCAAGCCCACTTATCTTGGGAGCTCCCATGCCTAGAAAGCCGCTCATCATATACATTGCCACACAAGAAGGTTCCATTGGAGCACTCTTGGTGCAAGAAAATGATAACCAAAAGGAAATAGCACTATACAACCTAAGTAGAACTCTCATTGGTACTGAACTTAATTACTCACCGATTGAGAAGATGTGTTTTGCCTTAGTCTTTGTTTTCCAAAAGCTAAGACACTACATGCATGCTTACATCATCCACTTAGTTGCTAAAGCTAACCCGGTCAAATATCCAAACCAATTTTGACAGGGCAACTAGCTAAATGGGCATTGCTTCTCAATCAGTATGAGATCATCCACGTCCCAATTAAAGCCATCAAGGGACAAGTGTTAGCAGACTTCCTTGTCAATCATCCAATCCCAGCCGATTGGAAAATCTCAGATGACTTACTTGACGAGGAGGTGTTGTACATCGACATCTTCCCATTATGGACGATGTTCTTCGACGGATCCGCACAAGCAGACGGAGCGGGGGCATGAGTAGTATTCATGTTGACACAAAGACAATTACTACCCTATTCCTTTTGACTAAGCAAACTATGCTCCAACAACGTCGTTGAGTACCAAGCGTTAATCATTGGACTCCAAATGGCGATTGACATGGAAATCACAACACTAGAAGTGTATGGTGACCCCAAATTCATAATCAATCAACTCTTCACTGAATATGAAGTAAGGAAAGATGATCTCATCCCATACTTTCGGCTAGCAACTCAACTACTACAAAAGTTTGAGGCCATGCCGTTAGAACGTGTGCCAAGAAAATAAAATCAAATGGCGGACTCTCTCGCTAACCTAGCCTTAAGTATGGCACTAGAAGAAGACGAAGTTGCGGATGTGCCAATTTGCCCAAAGATGGGTGATCTCTCTCGTTACTAAAATGCTACTAGATGACACAAACATCGTCTTAGTACTTCCAGTCGACACAAAAGAATAGAGATAACCGCTGATCGATTACTTGGAGTATGGAAAGCTTCTAGATGATCCTAGACACAGCTCTGAAATACGTCGACAAGCACCTCGCTTCCTCTACTACAATGGAACACTCTACTGATTCTCTTTTGAATGAGTACTTCTGAGATGCTTAGGTGAGGAAGAAGCCGATCAAGCCATGGAAGAAGCACACATAGACGTATCCGGTGCACATCAGTCTGGACCAAAGCTACATTTCCAGCTCAAAAGAATGGGTTACTATTGGTCAAGCATGGTGAAAGATTGCCTGTAGTATGCTAAAAAGTGCCGAGCCTGCCAATTCCATGTCAACTTCATACGTCAACCACCTGAGCCATTACACCCTACAGTTGCTTCATGGCCGTTTGATGCATAGGGATTAGACGTTGTAAGACCAATCACACTAAAGTCATCTATAAAAGAAGCCTACATCATAGTCGCAACGGATTACTTTTCCAAGTAAGCTGAAGTCGTACCCCTAAGGGAAGTCAAGAAGGAAACTGTCGTCTATTTCATCAAAGAGCATATCATCCATCAATATGGTGTGCCTTGCTATATCATCATGGTTAACGAAAAACAGTTCTCCAATCAACTCATGGATGAGCTCTTCGAGAAATACAAATTCAAGCAGCACAAGTCTTCTATGTATTATCCTCTGGCCAATAGTCTTGCAGAAGCATACAACAAAACAATGTGCAATCTCCTAAAAAATGTGATCAGCTGAACAAAGAGAGATTGGCACGAAAGAATAAGCAAAGCACTTTAGGCATATAAGACGACACATAGGACTCATACTTAATAACCAATATAACAGAAATGCTATATGGCATTATCTAGAAGATGAGTTAGTTATTATAGGTAGAAGGGTACTGTTGTAATTAACACTTATGGATATATAAGAGGTGATAGGGCTTTCATTTCAGTAAGTAAAACATTGTAATATTTTTTGAAGCATTAGTACAATCTCTCTCTTTCTCTCACTCTCTCATTTCCTTCTTCTTTGACTCTGTCATCCATTGATCTTCATAGTTTTGCAATGTAGTTAACATGGTATCAGAGCCACCTGGCTTATGCTATGGATTCTGGTGGTTCCACTTCTCATTCGTTTCATCTATTTCTAGTTTTACTTATTTTCTAATTTTTATGTTAAAGATTTCTTTCTTTGGTGCTTCCGCAATCGTTCAGTTCGTTTTGTAATTTTGGGGTAAATTTTTGTTCTGGGTTGTGATCAAAGATCATCGGTGATATGATATCTTGGTCTTTGGAATTGTGGCAAATTTTTCTTCATCTGTAAGCTTGAATCTTAATCCTTTAGGCCAAATTAGAAGTGGGAACTTCTTGGTTCTTGAATTGGGGATTTTTTTTCGGCCTTCCTGCCGTCATAGTTCGTCATCACAGTAGCATCTATCTTGGCGGTGATCTCCTTGGCCGTGTGCTTCTTGGCAGCTATCTCTTTGTTTCTGAATGTTGTTGGCTAATGGGTTCCTGCTATCACGTGTTTGATTTTATGATTCAGTGAAATTGAATGTCAGAACAATGCAACTACATATCTTGGATGTAAGTGTTTGAGGTTCTACTATCCTTTCTCAGTCATTCTTTCACTTATGAAAATTGGGTTTAATCCTTTTCATCCAATTTAAGGCATGAAATCATCACTTTCGATGATCTTTTATGTGTTTCAAGTTGTTTTTCTAATATTGGGGTTCAGTATTGTCAGAAAAAGTATTTTGTTGATGGTTTATGGATTTTACTTTCAATTGGGTGATTCTTAGTGACCTGTTGGTGAAGTTACTCATGGTATACAGAGAGTGTTAGTCACATCCTAAAACACACATGGCATTGTTAGGCTGAAGATTGACTTGCAGAAATGAATCTTTCTCTCTTTAATGGTATACATGTTTGATGAAATGCACATCTCAAGTTGTTTTGTGAAGTTGGTGAAGACATATGATTCATGTTCTATTCTTTGGTGTGGAGTGATCTTGTCGATATGGGTTTATATTGAAATTTGGGGTTTTATTTTGTTGTTTTTGGATGAATTGTCTGAGATAAACTACTGTTTCATTCAATGATTTTTGTTGGATTAAGATTTCAAGAAAGTGTCATTCTTTCTTGATGGATAAGAAAGTATCAATCTTTCTTTGATTCCATAGAATTTGTCAAGAGTATCATTCTCTTGATGCTTTAGAATTTGTCAAGAGTGTCATTCTCTTGTTGCCTTAGCATTTGAGTCAAGAGTATCATTCTCTTGTTGCCTTAGAATTTTTCAAGAGTGTCATTCTCTTGTTGCCCTAGCATTTGTGTCAAGAGTGTCATTCTCTTGCTGCCTAGAAGAATTCATTTGTGTTTTTTTTTCTTTTTTGATTTCTGGATTATACTTGTGTCTTTTATCATAGCTTCACCAACGGCTAAAGTTGTAGTCTTGTGTGATGATAATGGAGTGAGTAGAGGTTTTGGTTTGTGTCACAACTCTTCAAGAAGCTGCAACAGCTCTTTGTAATCTTTTGGTCAGCAGTTATGTACATTAGGAGGAAGTTTTGAGTGGGTAGACATGCCACCAGGTTTAACCGATTGGGTAGAAGAACTAATTGTAGGCATGATATGGAGATCATTCTTTACCTAAGCAGCATTGAGAAGTGATGCAGCATCTAAAGGAAAAACAACGCGTGCCTCAGCAGCAAACGCAACGACTCTTACCATACTATCAGCCTTCATGGGACTACGGTATAGCTTCAACAGTAGTAAATTGCAAAGAGTTACTTGTTGCATTTGTTCCAGCAAGCTTGCTGTCAAGTTAATCCAAAGTTGGTGTTGTTAAAAGTGCTACAATGTTGGATCATCAACTTTATTCGAAATGGTTACTGTCAGCATCAAAAGTGGAACTTGTATCAAAGATGTGGGACTGAACATTCAATTGTGGATCACTTTATATTTTCGAGATAGCAAGGTTGTCCAGATACAATACAATTTTTCGAGCACTAAACAGCTTTTATCACAACTCATTTATCTTCTACCTTCCATTTGCTCTGACAAACATCCAATCAGGTGGAGCTTCCTTGGCTTCTGTTCAGTTAGAGTTCAAGACAATCGAAAAGGTGTTCACAAAAGCTCAACAACTTAGGTTTAAGGCACTTGAGTTGGTGTTGAAGAAGGTACTGAATCAAACTGATGCGGCAGAGTTCTTGGTTGCATTCGAGGGAATTCAAGAAGCAAGTCACCAATTTGCAGTAAATCAGAGGTTCCAAAAGGGTCCAATCATAGTGCCTTAATGTCAACAACTCTAGACTATCATACACTGCTCCAAACTGCAAGAGACAAGGGTTTGGGATTTCCTGCAGTGTTTAGCTTCATAATAGTAATTGCAGATGTATTTATAAAAAGATTGCATAGTCCAATGTTTGTAAAGCACTGTAAACATCTTACTATTACTGTTTCAGATCAGTTTCAAATGCCTGGATGATTCAAACTTTACTTGGAAATTCCAAGTTCGGTTTGAGGGGGAGTAATAACCAATATAACAGAAATGCCACTTGGCATTATCAAGAAGATTAGTTAGTTAATATAGGTAGAAGGGTACTGTTGTAATTAGCACTTGTTGATATATAAGAGGTGATAGGGCTTTCATTTCAATAAGTAAAACATTGTAATATTTTTTGAAGCATTAATACAATTTCTCTCTTTCTCTCACTCTCTCTTTTCCTTCTTCTTTGACTCTATCATCCATTGATCTTCATAGTTTTGCAATGTAGTTAACAATACCCAAGTTACGTCGTATTCTCTCGTATATGGCGTGGAAGCTGTTCTGTCACTCGAAAGTCGAATCCCCCTTTACTAAGGATGGCTATACAAGAAGGCTTAACTAAAGAGGAAAATGAAAAGCTACAACTTCAAGAGTTGGAAGCACTCGATGAAAGAAAGCTCAAAGCTCAACAACATTTGGAATGCTACCAAGCACGGCTATCCAAGGCATTTAACAAGAAGGTTTGCCCAAGGTCTTTCCAAACTGGAGATCTTGTCTTGGCATTACGAAGGCCTATCATCATAACTCACAAGACAAAAAGCAAGTTCACATCAAAGTGGGATGGACCTTACGTAATACAAGAAGTCTACACCAACAACGCTTACTTAATCATGGCGGAAGACGGCTTAAAGATCGACCCCATCAATGGCAAATTCTTGAAGTATTACTACCCCTAAACCAAACAAGCAATGCTTATTACCTGTATGAGCCTAAATTGCATATGGCACAATGCTCCTTGTTCGTACGAGCTTAAAATGTGGCACTCGACACTTATTGTTTACATGAGTTTAAAAGGTGACACTTAATGCTTCTCACCTGCATGAGCCTAAACTGCACACAGCACAATGCTCTTTGTTCGCACGAGTTTAAAAGGCGACACTCAATGCTCCTCGCTTGCATGAGCCTAAACTGCACACGGCACAATGCTCCTTGTTCGCACGAGCATAAAAGACGACACTCAACACTCCTTGTTTGCACAATTTTAAAAGACAACACACAAAGCTCATCGCCTGCACAAGCCTAAACTGCACATAGCAACAATGCTCCTTGTTTGCACAAGCTTAAAAGGCGACACCTAACGCTCTTGGCCCGCAAGAGCATAAACTGTGTACGACAAAACAAAAAACAAAAAAATCAAAATCATCATCAAAATACTCACCCAACCAACTGTATGCATAGTAGTAGGGGAGTACTGCAACACAATCTTCAGTGCTCATTCTGTTCGAAACAATACTCAAGTCATCATAAATATTAGCTAAAATCAAACAGCAAGGCTAAAAGATTCACTTGCAACCATCTTGTTAGCCACTTTAAAGACTCCAGGACGAATAAAGCTGACGTCATCTTTGTGGAAAACAAACTTACAAAGCCAACAAGCTAAGAAAGCGGCTAGGTAAGATTCTTCCACGTGCTCTGATGCAACGCTAAGATCCTCAAACACTTTCAACTCGGCAAGGACACAACACCTAGTTGAACTAATGGCACCTGATGGGTCTGAGGCTCCCTTTGGCTTAGTAGTCTTGTTGTGGCCACTTTTCTTCGAAGGCTTTTTGTACTTCATAGCATTCAAATACCAAAATCGAATCCATGAAGAAATCTTCACACCTGACTTACCCTGAGCCTCCTGGGAAAGCTTATAATATGCCCAAAACAAATAGCAACAACTCGCAGGCAATCCTCAGCTATTTCGAGAGAAAATTCATCCACGCTAGGAACAACCTTGTCATAACACTTACCATGGATTGGCAAGCCTTCTATCTTGTGGAGATCCCAAAGTGAAAACAACATCTCCCCTTAAGTCGTGTGAAGTGTGTTGGTCACTGAACACCAATGCTCAAAGAATGCACGAATGATGGAAAGATGACAATCATAACTAAACAAAGATGCATATACAGCGTGATAAAGGCCCACGTTAGTAAGCACATCTTTGGATCAGCTCAAGACATCTTCAAGCCACTCCCAATAAAACTCAACAAAGACGGCTTCTCTAGTAGTCGACAAGGTGCTATTCCAAGTCATAGCTCCGCTATGGATGCGATCGCTAATAAGCTTAAACGAAGCCAGTGGATTGTCACGAACATGGTGTGAATGACCCAAGATAAGAATCCTCGATGTACATGCTTTCTTCTTCGTATTTGGCCGACCAAAATTTGTCACCTCCTAGGATACTTTAGAAAACCATGACTTGATATGCATCGAGTTGTCTTTTGCAGGAAGAACAAGCGCCTTAGGGCCAATCAACAGCACACAAAGTTTCAATGTCGTTCCCCTATCTTGAAAATCGCCTTCCTTCGCAAGAATAGTGATGGTATTGCTCATAAAACACTTGAAAAATACCATGGCTACAACAAAACAAACAAGGCAACATAAGCATAAGAGTGGGGCAGCAAAAAAAAAAAAAATATTGCTTCACTAAAGCAAAAGACATGCGAGACAAACCTCGTGAGCATTAAAGAATGACGATGACAAAGTCACAGCGACAAAAAGAAATCAACCACAAAGCTTGAGCATCATAGCAATGAGGGCAGCTACAAGACAGTCTTCAAAATCATGCTACAGCAGCAAAGAAAACCAAAATGCTACGCAATCGCACTACGCAACCCCACAACAATTACGTAAGCAGTTTCTTGCATTGTACGACAACATCACCACCGAAGGATAACTGTGACCAAAAAGCACTACACAACGTAACCCACTGCAGTCTTTTGCATAGCACCATGCGGTAAAAAGTGATGCACTGCAACAAGCACCAAACAACAAAACTCACGGCAACAAGCAGCAATTGCACACGACACAGCAGTAAGCACATTGGTAGTGCACGGCAAGGGTAGTTTGTGACAAAAACACACACCCAATTGCCTTATAAATAAGGGTCAATTGTTTTCTAATGCTATCGGGAGAATACATACCAAATAACAAAAGAAAAATCAAAACAAGGAAGCACATTCCAACTGCAATAAGGAAGCAATTCCAAGCAAAAAAAAAAAAAAAAAAAGGAAGCTGATTTCGGCCATAAAGAAAAAAAAATGTTGGTTTTTGCAACAAAAAAATCAGCAAAGAAAAGAAAAGGAAAAAAAAAAATGGAAAGGGCTTCAGAATTTCCAAAACATCAACGAAAAGTATCTCTCCTTGCCAAAATACAAAAGGTTATCCCTCCAAAGCAAGGACAAGCCTTCAAGTTTCCCAAACCAAAGGGGAAAACACCCCTTTGACTGAAAAAATAAAATAAAATAAAACAAAATAAAAAGAAGAAAGGGAAAGGAAAAATGCAAATCCTACTTACCCAAGGACAAGTATTAAATCTTTCTAAAACCTTGAAGAAAACCACCAAAGCTTTCCAATATTTTGAAGGAAATCACCCTCATTACCAAAATTGAAGGAGATTCCTATCTAAGGAAGGAAAAGCATTTTTACCACAACCACAAGGAAAAAAAAAAATCCAAATCTCAAAATACACCAAATGTAATTTGTCAAAATTATGGAAAATCAATACGCACAATAAGTATGTGCCGATTTATCCATTTCCAAAATTTCATTTCTTTCAAGATCAAGCCTCTATGGCCCTTGAAGAAAAATTTCATTGCTCTCAAGATCAAGCATCTACAGCCCTTGAAGAAAATTTCCAAGAAAATTTCCATTTCATTCAAGATTAAGCCTCTACGGTCCTTGAAGAAAATTTTCATTTCATTCAAGATCAAGCCTTAACGGCCCTTGAAGAAATATTTTGTTCAAGAAATACGCCTTAACAACCCTTGACAAAATTCATCCTGTCAATTCAAGAAATACGCCTGCAACGCTTGAGTGAGAACATTCACATTGCAGGACTTCAACCCTTGAGTGAGAACATTCACATTGCAGGACTTCAAAACACGTTTCCTACATGTGACAAGCACATGCCTGCAACGCGCCTTGAAGTGGGGGCATTTGTAGACATGTAAATTTCGTTGCATACAAATGATGCTTCATAAAGCTCCACGTGGCATATGACTCATCACAAATAGATAAGTCATCAAAGACATGCGGCACAAATCAAGCAAAGGAAGTACAAAACCTTCCCAAAAGTCTGTAAAATGGATAAAATCCCTCTTAAAATCACCAAGGGGTCCAAGTTGCTCCCAAAACCGAAAAGAAGGCTAAAACATCTTCATAAAACAAGCAAGAATTGAAGATTGCTCACAAAATAGGTAATAAGCCCTATAATTCGGCCAAGGTAAAGGAAAGTGGTTGAAACAAGACACAAGACATGCCTAAATTCTCCCATGGATGAATCAAGACACAAATCAAAGCCAAATCGATCCAAAAGCAAGCTTTGAGAAGTCTATAAATATAAGGTCCCAAGACAAGCACAAAGGGTGGACAATTTCTACATTGAAGGGTCGAAATTCTCACAAAAGAAGAACCTCTGCCAAATCTTTGAAGACTAATACACTGCCAAAGCTCTCTTCGAAGAACGTACAACCAAAGCTGAAGCTTTCTTTTGACCAAAGCTAAAGCATCCCCTTGAAGAATCAACAAGCACTTGTGTCGATTCTTTCAAGGCTTTGTTACAAGCTCAAAACTTGTAACAACGTTCGATTCAAGATCAAGTCGCCAAGACCCTTGGATGAATAACCTATGCATCTACATCAAATTTGAAGATTGAATCAGAGGAAAATTGTAAACAGAGATTGTAACCTTACAAATTCATCAATAGAATTCTACTTTGTACACGTGTTCTCATTTCATTTGTTACAGAATTTTCGTGTTCACAGTTCTAGGTTAACTAAGATCCATTTTAGTGCACATTTTAACTCTGACAATCTTAGTTTCTTGGACTAATCTCTTTGCAAATAATAAAGAACATATAACACAAGCAAAGGGTAAGATAAGTAAACTAGAAAAATGATAAATTGCACAAGATGTTTTTGGTCGGAAAAACCCACCTCTGGGTAAACAACCGGGGACTCTCCACTGAGTCCAATCCACTAGTGAAATCAAGATCCTTACAAACTAACCACACAAGCTCAATTCCTAGATCCTAATATGGAGCAGCTTGTACCTTTGTGCAACCTTGCTTTTCACGAGGTGGACTTCTTTAATCTTCACAAAATGGTAGCTCATCTTGAGCTCTTCCCTTGTGGCACCGAAATCCAATCAAATTATGCAAATGATGTTATGATGAAGTTGATGCAAATCTGGATATGATCATCTAGTCAGTTTCACCAGGCAAACACTTGAAAGATGAAACTGATGCGAATCCAAAAAGAGATCAACTCAAAGATTTGAAACTGAAAATGCTTGACCTAAAACAAAGATCAAATTCACAAAAACAATGCAGCCTTAATAAGCAATGATCTGGTATTTAATGCATGAATGTGATTTTGTGGCGAGGGTTTTCAAGTGAAAACCAAAGGGCAACTCCAAGCTAAAATCAACCTTTTTCAAAAAAATTAAACTCTCATGCCAAGTTGAAATGAAACCCTAGATGAAGCATTTATAAAGGGCTTTGTTTCAGACAAAGAAAAGGGATGGAAAGGCCACGTGTCATGTGCCAAAGCAATCAGAAAAAATCCAGGGTTGAAAAACACTCTTGGGGAAAAGGCTATCAAAAAGCTTATTTGGGTTGCCTTAAAGTGTGTGCCCAGCTCGCGTAACAGCATCGAGAAGATTTGACTAAACAGAACCACTAGACCAAATAAACTGGAAATAATGACGTGAAATGCATATGTATGAACAAACCCTTGATGAAAGTATTTAAGCTCTTGAAATGATATTTCTAGCAGCATGATCACAGAGAAGCAATTAAACCCTAAATCTAATATAGCATATGTGGTACAATTTACAACATCTGACAAGGGAAGCCAAATACTAAAAACTAGACTTCACAATCTCCCCCTTTGGCTTTCCTTGACAAAATAATCCAAACCCTATATATAAATTCACCCAACCTCACTCAAGAGAACACAAAATGACGAATCCTGCAAAAAAGTACTCTTGACAAAGAACAAGTGAAAAGTTATCATGGTTAACGAAATTGCAAGGAAGTAAATTGTTTAGCATTGTACACGATAGCAACACAACACAAATTTTTCAAATTTTAATTTTCTCCCCCATTTTGTCATGGCAAAGACAAAGGATGTAAAATGAATGAGATGCCATGTTCATTAAACAAAATAAGCGGATATTTCAAATAAGCTCATCAAATAAATATCCAACCACAAATGAAGTATATAAGAACCAACAACAAAGACATCAAATAAGTTTAAGCACAAGGTACAATTCTCGGCACCAAAATATTGAAATCATAAAAGCATGTTAATGAAATCTGTTCAAAACACTCATTTGTTTAGGATTAGCAACAATAGCTGAGCCAAGAGTAGCACAAACAAGATACAACAAAAAAAGAAGTTCAATTGCAAAAGGAAATTGTTCGAACAACCAACAATTAACTTGAACTCCCCCAAAATGTGTGTTTTCCAAAAGTCATACACTCATAAACTATACCCCCACCCCCCCCCCCCCCCCAAAAAAAAAAAAAAAAAAAAAACCTCACTCCTCCATAATGTAGAACTCCTCAGATTGAGAAGAGCCATCTGAGCGAAGCTATGATTCTGATGCATCAATTTCTTCAATGATATCCTTAGAGAATAGAGTCTTGGCAGTATCAACAACATCATCTTCATCATCCGAGTAGGTAAACCTTACATGCTTTGCCTTGGGAATTGACTGAGCAGGAGATTGATAAACTTCATGAGAGATTCCCTTTCACTTGGCATCAAATATGGTAGCCATTTTTGCAGCAACAGCACCAGAATTACCAGATGTGGCAGCAAAAAAATAAGAAGCAAATGATAGGGCCACAGGATGTTAAGGTAGAAACTTAGAAGCGCACATAACAAGCTCAAGCACAAAGAAGATTGGTCCCATTAATGATTGAGAGATACGGCTCATAGATTGTGCAGGAGACAAATGACTCATGTAAGGTGAAGTTATTGTTTGACCCATTGAAGATTGAAACTCAACAAATTGTTTTCAAAGGGAATAAAGTTCAGACTCAAGGTAGGCAATATTTCTCTCCTGAGATGCATTAGGGGGAGAAGACAGATGAAGATCACCATGAGAAATGGTAGACATCACGTTGCTCAAGTTCAAGAGGCCCTTGTCCAATTCCTTTGTGGACCTAGGACAAACATCATCTGGGTGAAATGGGACACCAACACACTAACAGATAAAAGTTATGAGACAATGATTAACAGTGGAACCACACCGTTGTTTGCTGGGACGCTTAGTCTTAGACATGATTAAATGAAAAATTAGGAAAACCAAATGGCATATTGGAAAAACTCATCATAGCATAAAGAACCCTAGTAGCTTCTAAAGTACGATTTCCTTTGTTTGAGGATCCTACAACATTCCTACGCAAAAAATATGCCCACGGTCTATATAAAGGCTTAAGGCGAGACTTTGACACTTGATTCTTAACCAGAGCTACAGAAGAGTCTAAGTAAGCTTGACGGTGGTAGACATGAATATCATAATGATAGGTGATTAAATCAAAGGAATGTATGTTGGATGCATTGAAGGGTTCTAAGCCTAAAATATCACAGATGACATTGGAATCAAAAGGAATATTAACACCACTGACATACACTTGACCTCTAGAATCTGGAAATTTGGAGGGAACATTCGCATAGAACTCTTGAGCCACTGACAAAATAAAAGTGGGAGGAGGGGAATTCACCTTATGTAACTTGTAATGGTCTATGAGATCATTTGCAATTATGGCATCTTCTATAGGAAGATCATCCCAAACTACTTGACGCTCTGGAACAATAGCCCTAGCAATCACCACCTTATAGAATTTCACAGCCCGAGTTGTAAGAAAGGTTGGAATGACAGATGATTCAAGAAAGGTGGATGCAACTTTCACGGATTAAGACCGAGTTTGACGACAAGGAAGAAATGATTGAGAACTGGAGTGACATAGTGATGCCTAACTCAAAGACATGATGGCAAAGATTTCCCGCAATAGTTGATCGAAGCTTGAAAAATAAAAGGGGTGTACGGATGAAAACCAACGACACAAGTAAAGATGAATGTAAAAACTTGGTGAAGTTAGAAAGGGTAAATACCTTGGACTCTATGAAATAATTTGACACGTAGAGATGAAATCAACAATTGAGATTAGAAAGGTTAAAACATAACGGACAAAGACAGGAATACCCTTAATGAACATCTATTTTCCAATGAGTTCCAGTGATCGGACAGAAAAAGCAAACCCTCATTTTGAGAACAATTTAGTATCAAAACAATAACCCCCAGAGCATACCACGCTCAGGACCAAAAAATAACACAGAAGACAAGCACAAACTTGGTACTATTAAGCTACAACTATCCAAATAATTCTCAAGGAGAGCCAGGATAAAAAACAGGTCCAATGTCTATGCTTCCAAGCAAAAGAACTAAACTTAAATAAAGACTTGAAATGAAATATGATATGCAATGCTATCTATAAGTCTTCAAAGTCATACATGGATAGTAAAGCAAGGATTAACACATGTTCATAAGGCAACCATTATGTGTCAAGGTATGGGAATGGGATTGGAGATAGCCATCTTTAAATCATAACATCATTCCACTAGGCTCAAAGTTAATTTTAAGGCTTTCCATTAAGTTCAAGAAACAACACTAGGAACATAAATTGGCCTAAAAAGCAAAACACAAAACTACGCACAATGGGAAGCCAAAGCCAAATGGAACTTTGAAATGGCATATGGAAGTAAGAAACCCAAGTCATTTGATATGGTTGGTGCAAGATGTATTTGAAGCACCCCAAAACATTTTTATACTTTTTATGACAAGTGGGAATGATTTGATTGAACATGACATTGCATGTGAGAACATGTTTGTAGGGAAAAATGATTTAGATTCCCCTTTTTCGATAAACTTTTGAGAAAATTGCTCATATGTGATGGTAATGATACTCAAATTAATGATTTTTCTTTTGTGAAGCATTGAGCAAGAAAGCAAGACAACAATAGATGGTGTTTGGCACTGGAATTGATACTTAAACTCAATTTATGGATTAAGTGGAGTCACTGCAACCCAATCAACCAAAGTAAGCCTAACCCCACAATTAACATAAGTTTTTTGCTAAATGAAAGAATGATTTTTTAGAGACTATCAACCAAACTAGGGAGAACCTTTGACATCATAATGGAAATATTATTCAAGGTTAATCCATAAAATATCACCCATGTATGACAGTTAAGAGATGCAAAACAAGAACAACAGAATTGACTGATGAGAAGGTTATCTAGTCACATACAACTAATTAAATTATACATACAATAAAGAAAATTGGAAGCATAGTTGTTCAACCTATTCAGTTGATAGCACAAAGAGCAACAGACCATCGAAGATTTTCATGCCATTAATGGTCTAAAGTGCTTATGAGATAGTTAGTTAGCTAGTTCTCAAATGAAATTAAGATTGAAGAACATGCCTTTCTTTCCATAAACTCACCAATGAAATGAAATTGAGTTCCAAAATGATTTATGGTTACGTGCAAGATAGGGCCATTCCAAAAATCAATTTCACACGTACTATTACAATGAAAGAAAACGACCAATAGTTTTACACCAAAGTTATGCCACAGATACATCAACCACAACCGAATATCACAAATAGACAAAACAAGGTCACAATTTGCAATCGCATGATAAAGATAGACATACCTTTGTTTTTCAGTGCAATTGACAATAGAGACTGTTTTCATGTGAGACATCATAGATTGTTTTTCCAAGTTGGATGATTCACACAAATAACTTTGAGAGAATAAGAGATGGCTGCCCCTTAGAACCCACGATATATAGGTTTCTTTGTTCCAATTTGTATGCCCACCACCTTTAGGAATGACAAGAGAGTAGCAATTACCTTTGAACTTGGAACAACCAACATATTCTTTTTATCTTTTTCAATAATTTTGCAACGTCTCTTTGAGAAACGAATTGCATCAGCAACATCATCACACAGTTGGCTGATGCTCAGAAGGTTTGTCTTCAACCCAGCCACATAACAGACATTTTCAAGCTGGGGAAGTTTAGGAATCTTGACAGCACCTTTTCCAGTAATGTGGGCCATGCAACCTCCACCAAACTCAATGATATTGCCATTAGTAGGTACAAGTGATAGGAATGCCTCTTTGTCACCCATCATATGATAGAAGCATCCACTATCAAAGTACCAAACATCTGGTTTAGGAGCATAAGGAGCACAGTGAGTTACTAGACATTTATCAGAAACCCTTTGAGGATGACTCGAACATGACTTGACCTTGCCAGAGCTAGAAGAATCAACCAATTGAGCCATTATGTTGATTTCCACAGCTAGTTGATCAACTTTACTTTTTAAGTCATTCTTCCTTTATGAGAATAGTTTTCTACACCTAGGTCAAATATGACCAAATTCACCACAATGATGACGCGTGGAAATAAATCTTGTCCTTGAAGAGGTACTGACCATAAGAGTCACAAACAAAGATTCCTCCATAACCTGAGAGTTTATGCTCTTTAAGCATGAACCACTATCCACAAAAACAAGAGCATTATTGGCATCATATGGACTTCTAACACATGGAACTTCGTTGAATTTTTCAGCATCAAGAGTCAAATAATCAATTTTGTACACAGCCTCATTCAACTTAAATGATAGCTTTAAGTTAACCTCATGAAGCATTTCGTTGTTCACCTTCAACTCCTGAATTTATTATAGTAGTCTTTCTTGAGATATCATCAATTCCTGAACTTGAGCTTTAAGGGATGTAATAAGATCATCTCTTTAATCTTCACCAATGCAAATAGGAGCCATTTCATTTTCTCTATGAAGTTTAACTTGAAGAAAAGTGACTTTCTCATTCAACTTTGTTCTGACTAGACGAAGAGACTCAATTTCTTTTTATAGCTCGGACACCTTCTTAATTAGCTCCATATTTTCCAATTTTAAAACACAAGTCTTCTAGAACAAAGAGTCATACATGTCAAACACATCATGATGCACTACATCTTCATAAACATTCAAAACATCATCATTGTCATTAGTAGAGGCTTATGTTATAGATGCAACAAAGGCAACAACCTTTTCTTCATCTTCTGATGACTTGTCAAAACAGACATAATCTCCATCTTCATTATCACTCCATGTGGGCATCATGGCTTTGTCACATTTTTTACTTGACATTTTGTTATTTGCACACTCAACAACACGATGTCCTCTTCTACCACATTCAAAACACGGTCCAGGTACACTTGGAGAAGACTTGTACCTTCTATCAATAAACCTCCCTTGATTTCGTCTAGAAGTAAGCTTATCATGATGTTGACTGATAGAATTGTTTGATGACTCCCAAACCTTTTTATCATCATTTCCTTTGTTCTTGAGAATCCTTCAGAATTATTTAACAAATAAGCTAGATCTTCATCAGGGGATTGATCACATGATTCATCCATTGTTTTAGATTTGTCAACACTTTCAAGAGCAACCTTTTTTCTTTTCTTTGACTCACCTTCTTCTAAGTCCAGCTTCATCTCATAGGTGATGAGTTTTGAAGGAAATATTTGTGAAAACTAGTTCATTTGAGCAACATCTAGGCATGCAATTAACAATTAAAGGCGGAATCATGCTTGTATGCACTCAAAACAAAGCTTTACCCATGAAATTATAAGCCTAGTAGTTGTGGTGAACCAAGACTCAACTCAAGAACAAAGTGAGTTGAGAAACTTTTATACCTTTGAAGCACTTCTTTGCTTAGCAAATGATAATCACCAAAGAGAGGGGGCCTTCATTCCTTGCTTCTTAGCTCCATGGATTTCTTGGATGATAATGGTTCAATGGATTCTCCAAGTTCCCAAAATAGAGAACCTTTAAGTCTCCACACCAAGAAGAGACTAAAAAAAGAGATGATTAACCTTAGAGGAGGGAAGATTGCTAGCTAATCTCTTCCAAGGGACCGGCCTCCTAGAGAGAACAGGGAGAGACTTTTCTTTCCAATTTCCTCAAAAAGAACCCTAAATGAATTTTGGCTACAAAGTTCTTTATATAGCCACTTCACTTAAGTGACTAAAAGAACCAAAACCTTATTTCATCAATATGGCCGGCCTTCTATGGTCTTTGGGCTATTTGGGCCCTCTTGAATCTTTATGCATTAAGTTGTCATATAACTTAAGTCAATGGGCTTGACATTCGAAGCCCATTGGGCCTTAAGGCCCAAAACTAACCCGAGGTCTAAAACGAACTTATTCGTTTGATTAATTAACATATTAATTATTCCTAGCCATAAACAATTAAACTATTTAATTGTACTTACTCAACTCTATTGTTTCTTCAATCTCTACCGTACACGGTGTACAATCCATTAGTTCCTTTTAGTGAGGCAGTGGGTGATTGTTACTCTTAACGATCGATTGTGAATTGAAACAACATTTCAATTCTCCCTTTGATGAAGATTACCAGGGCTTCCACAAATCATGAGTGACACCTAGCAGTATGTCATGGCTACCCAAGCTAATCAAAAAAGGTAGATAACCTATTCAGTTTAGAATTACAATGCAATACGGTCTTTCTCTAATACAATACTCTTGACCACATTGTTTGGTTTGATAGTTTATTCATGTCTACTATCCAATGTGATTCTTTTACTTATATGATTACCTTGAATGTGATTTGGAACAACTTCCTAAATCTCATTTCATTCATGTGATTTGGAACGACTTCCTAAATCTCATTCATAAAGTATTCTCCCTCAAACAGTTTGAAGGTTAAAGATCCCTTGTTGTGCATTCACTTGCCTCCATGGCTAAGTGGCTTCCACCCAACTATGTCGTGGACACCCTTTGACGAAGTGACTTTGATATAGTCAAATATCAAGGACCTAACCATAAGACAATTATGATGTCTTAGGTCAAATGACTACTTTGCATTATCACAACCATGAGTTCTCATGTGACATGAGTATGAGAACTCCTTGTTGATCTTGTTCAGTGGACTCATTCTCTATTGAGCACCTACATACTTGTCTTGGTGTCAGTCACACCAATGACTCGAGACCAGTCACTCTCCCTAAGAGAAGACATAACACATACTGATCTTAACGGACTGTTAATGCCCAATCGGCAATCCTCTGATCAAGAACGATTAGGATATGTATAAGAAAGAGAATGGTCTCTTGAATCTAACTTCTTTAGATCACATTCTCCCAATTACATGTTCCTTGGAGTTATCATTTAAGCATATAACATTTATATAAGACGGCTTAAAACAATAATATTTATTAAACTAGATTAGTCTAACATGTGAAATGTCCGTAAAGTATCATCATATGATTGGCTTTAGGGCACATTTCCAACAAGTTTTCCAACCAACTTTCCAAGTTTAATTTCATTTAAGTCTTGAAATTCTTGTATAGCAGCCTTCTTTGTTTGAAATCTCTTGGGTAAGGTCCTCAATAATGTTGTCTTATTAATAGGTTTTCCTAACCCCAATGCCTCATTAGTCAACATTTCAACTTTCTCATAAAAAGACTGAGAAAGTCTTAGACTCCAACATTCTTAAATCTTCAAACTTTGAAAGAGTCATTTGGAATTTAAGATCCATCACTTGTTTGTCACCTTCATGTAGAATTCGGAGTTTGTCCCATACTTGTTTTGCCGTAGTGCAATAACGAATATGTGCAAATTGAGTTGGTGAGATGGCAGAAACAATGGCGTTCCGTGCTTTTCTATTAGTCATAGCGGAATTAATCTCCCCTTAAGTCCACTCACTTTTGGCATTTACCATAGATTCTCCATCAACTGTCCTCAAATGAGCCTTCCATTCAAAAATAAGATAATCCATATCAATTAGATCTTATGCCTACAGAAGGATTTGAAACTTCTCACTCCATGTGACGTAGTTTGTTCCATCAAAGAATGAAGGAAAGTTGCAAGATCCCGCAACACAATCATGATCCATGGTGAGAATCCACTCAATACCAACAGCTCCTAGAAACCACTCTATGTATATCTAGGGCACGACTCTGATACCAATTGAAATTGGTACCAGGTGGAATAACTTGTAATTTAAAATCTATATACATGCTTGTTTGACTAGTTAGCAACACTTATCAACTAAGATCATATATGTTAGTTTAGTCACAACGGAAATAGTCAATTTTAAGTTCAGTTTACAAAAATGTTCTAGGTTAACTAAGATCCATTTTAGTGCACATTTTAACTCTGAAAAATGAACATATAACACAAGCAAAAGGTAAGATAAGTAAACTAGAAAAATGATAAATTGCACAAGATGTTTTTGGCAGGAAAAACCCACCTCTAGGTTAAAAAAATCAGGGACTCTCCACTGAGTCCAATCCATTAGTGAAATCAAGATTGTTACAAAGTAACCACGCAAGCTCCATTCCTAGATCTTAATCTACGAAGCAACTTATACCTTTATGCAACCTTGCCTTTCACGAGGTGGACTCCTTTAGTCTTCACAAAGTGACAGCTCCTCCTGAGCTCTTCACCATATGGCATCGAAATCCAATCAACTTATGCAAATGATGTTATGATGAAGTTGATGCAAATATGGATTTGATCGCCTAGTCAGTTTCACCAATTAAACACTTGAAAGATGAAACTGACGCGAATCCAAAAAAAGATCAGCTGAAAGATTTGAAACTAAATAAGCTGGACCTAAAACAAAGATCAAAGTCACAAAAACAAAGCAGCCATAATATGCAATGATATGGGTATTTAGTGCATGAATGTGATTTTTGTGGCCAGGGTTTTCAAGTGAGAACCAAAGGACAGCTCCAAGCTGAAACCCAAGATGAAGCATTTATAGAGGGCTTTGTTTTAGACAAAGAGAGAGGATGGAAAGGCCACGTGTCATGTGCAAAAGCAATCAGAAAAGATCTAGGGTTAAAAAACACTATCGGGTAAAAGGTTGTCAGAAAGCTCATATGGGTTGTCTTAAAGTGTGTGCCCAGCTTGCATAACAGCAACGATGAGATTTGACTAGACATAACCACTAGACAGAATGAACTGGAAATAATGACGTGAAATGCATATGTATGAACAAACCTTTGATGAGAGAAATTAAGCTCTTGAAGTGATATATCCAACAGCATGATCCTAGATAAGCAATTAAACCCTAAATCTAACTACATCATGTATGAACTAGACTTCACACATGCCTTAATTGGGCTCAGGGTAGGCTGCTTCAGGTTGCCCAATATAGAGGTTCAAGCTTTAGGCTTATGAGTCGAAGGGAAAACAGCCTAGCAAGTATCAGGCTTGCTAGAGAGGTGGTCTAAGGCGCGAAAGGGTTCAAAAAATCAAAACTGGGAAAAAAAATCGAACCAAAGCAAAACAAAATTTGAACAAAAAAAAAAAATTGAACCGGACCAAAATTGGTTGGTTCAGTTTTGGTCCTGGTGGTCTAGAAACCAAACTAGCGGAACAGAACAGATATATTATTAATTATACAAGTAATCAAAATATGGAGGTGTGAGGGTTCGAACTTCTTCCCCTTAGGTTCAGAGTAGTTGTTTCAAGCCAACTTGACTATAGGCTTTGTGTTGCTATAATTGTATGAGTAAATCATTTATAATATTTTGGATCTTTAATTCTTTATAGATTTCTTTAGTTTACAAATCCTAGCCGTCCAATCCCATTTCACCTCATCGTTTTCTCAATCACTCTTTCTCCCACCCTCCTCTCTACTTTCTTAGTCTCTTTCTCTCTTTTTCTCTCTCTCTATCTCTCTCTCTCTCTCTCTCTCTCTCTCTCTCTCTCGCAATCTTCTCCAATTCTCTTAGCAAATTCCTTCTTCCAAACCATGATTTTCCCCCGCCCTTTCGAATCGTTACCCCTTTCAAATCGGAAGATTCTAATTCGGACTTTCCAATCTCTCTCAGGTAATTTTCAAATTGAAATAGATATGATTTATAATGTGGGTTTGCTGAATTAAAGTGGGTTATTTTTTTAAATTATTTTGTTGGGGTTTTGCATATTTTTTTCTCATTTGCTAATTCATTTTTATATCTAATTATATGTTAAACAAATGATCAAATATCACGTTAATTTGATTCGGGTTGAAATTTCTTTCAACTTGTTTTGATTATATTTACTTTGTACAGCAGGTCTGGCTTATAGCTTGTGTTTATGCAGGTTTTCTACATGGACATATGGACATAAGGTTTAAAGGATTGATGTGTACTGTATTGCTAAAGAAAAAAACCGAAACTGAACTAAAACCAGATCGGGAAAAATTGAACCAAAATTAAACCGAACCAAAATTTTGGTTTGGTTTCGATTTTGACAAAAAACTGAACCAAATGAAACTGAACCTACCCCTAGCGGAAAGCCAAGCAGGTTGCTGGCTTCAAGAGTAAGCCGACGCAAGAAGCCCAACATAACACTGGTTTCTGGAATGCAAGCCGAGACACCGGCTGAGGTTGTAGACCCGGAGTAAAAGGCTCAGGCACACAAGCGTGGTGACGCATACAGCGAAGCCCAGGGGCTATTGCAGTGGTCCTCGTGTCAGAACGAATGAAGTTGTCTTGCTCGGCTCGACACGACTTGGCTTCAGACCAGCTGTCTGGCTTGGCGCGACTTAAAGTTACAACTCAGCGCTATGTCCCATATATATATATATATATATATATATATATATATATATATATATTATTTTTTATTTTTTTTTCTAATTCTAGAGTTTTCAAACCCAAAAATTCATGTTTCTATTTTCTTTCGTTTCCTTGACTCACAATAACACCACATAGCAATTATAAATTGTATATGCATGAACATACATATGCAATATACAATATATATATATATATATATATATATATAGAAAAAATATATATTAGGGGTTCATATATTATGGGGAATGTGTTTATGCTTCAGGTCGAAGAAAATATCAAACTTGTGTTTTAGGAGAATCTGATTGGCAGAAAATGAAATTGAGCCTTTGAATTTGTAGGAATCCAGAATTTCAGCTCTGATGCGTTGTCTCATGTTCAACACAAAAAAAGTAAATTGAATCAATAGAAGTACATTAATTCAATAAATAAAAAGTTAATCATAATAATAATGATTAGAACATAATAATCCCTTGAAATATGAACAAACTCTCTTTAGCGTAGCGTCAAGAGTGTGCTGATAATGTGTTATATGGCCTATCGAAATGATGTATTATTGAGAGATGAGAGAGAGGGTGCAACAAGCATAGAGAGAGGGTGTGGCAAGCATAGAGAAATGTGGGAAAAATCATATTATCTTCTCTAATTGCAGTGTGGAAGAGAAGTTTGAGTAAGACTTCTATATATCGTTACCTCACACTTGAGAGAAATCATTTGATGTGTAAAATAAGGGAAATTTCTTTATATGAGTGAATTATTGTTCCATATTGAGAGTATGAATCCCATGTCGGGGACAAAAGAGACTTTATATGTGCTTATAAGTAATTGGTCTACTCTTTATATTACCAATTGATTTTATGGTAGAACCTCAACTTTCTTCATGCTATCAGAGAAGGTTGTCCTGCATGTGAAACCCAACGGCCGCACGCACTTCACGTTACCCTATTTATGTTGTCCATGTGTTAGGCTTGAAAATTCACCACACATGAGGGGGCATGTTGAGAGTATGAGTCTCACATTGGGGAGTGAGATCTTACATGTGCTTATAATTAATAATTGGACTACTCCATAGATTGTCAATTAAATTTTATAGTGGAACCTCAACTTTCTTCATCTTATGAAATGGTTGGTGAAGAAATATGGGAAATTTCTTGATATGAATTCATTTTTTTGTCTTACCTAGATAATGGTTTGTTGTGGCACTCCATGCCAAGGTCATGTGGCTACCGATATGTGCCATGTGCTCCTGCTTCCTGTCCAACTACATTACCGTCATACTTTTTTTGTGCTTCTGCACCTATTTACCAATGTCTGTATACTCTAATCTATTGATTTTTTTTTTGTGTTTACATTCGTATGTGTATTAAAATTATTCTGATTCACAACGATCATGTGGTAATTATCATATATCGAATAAAAAACTATTCGAATTTCACATTGCAATTCATAATCCAAAACCTAAAAAGTAAGGAACTAGATTGATAAGGGTAGGATAATTAATCTGATCATCCACATTCCTTCTCTCCCCTATTTTTGATTTTCGTAATCCATCTTATTCGAAGTAAGTAAACATGTCATACGTGAGCATACTTGTAAATCTAAGCTGAATTGTAATCTGTAAATTTGGATGGGTAATTAGTAAGTTTTGAGGTTGAAATAGATACATACAAGAAGAGAAGAAATGGATACATACAAGAAGAGAAGAATAGACAAAAAATGAAGAAGAAAGTGTGGGGGGTTATGCCGAATGCATCTGCCCACCTGGAATGATGGGTGATTGGTTGCTGTCGAGGGAACATCCCAACATAATTTTGTGATAACTTAAGATGTGGATGGTTCATCCGACTCATATATCTTTACTCTTTACCAAATCACAGTCTATTTATTTTCTCAATCACTTTTAAAAGATACGCTCCAACAGCCCATATGTTTAATCATACTTTTGTTAAATAAATAAAAAATTATATTTCTGATATCTTCATCCCCCACCCCACTCTTACTCTACGTTATTGGATTACTTTTATTTTAGGGCCTATTTGATAATTAATTCGTTTATTATTTTTACTTTTGTGTTAATAATAAAGAGAGTACATGGGAAAACGAGATATAAAAAAGAGCGAATGAAGGATGGTAGGAGAGATGAAAAATATAACAATAAAACTAAAAACTATTTTGACTTTATTTATATTTTCGAAATTTTCTTTTCACTTATTTAATTCTTTCTCTCTCTCTCTCTCTCTCCCATATTCTCGTTATCCGTCTTCCATCTTACACAAAATAAAATGGATTATCAAACGGAAGTTAGTACCATGGAGTTTGCAACAAGTTGCATTTTATATATGTGGTTCCAATTTTGATTAAATATTCAGCACCGTTGCATATCAAAATCATGACAATTACTGCACCTTACAGATAAAAAATAAAAAAAATAAAAACCAAACAAAAAAACAGAGAAATGGGGATTTTAAGTTCAAGACCTCCAAGAACCAAAATTTTGATATCATATTTTACAACCCACTAGTTCCCAAATTTTTAAGCTGATAGGATGTTTTATTTTCCCGTTATAGTTTAAAAAAGAAAAAACAGGACACAAATCGAAATGGATGTGAAGATAATTAGTGGGAAAAATCAACACTAACCTAATTACGAAATTATATTTTGGTTAATTAATGTAAGAACGCTCAGGAGTCAACATTGGATTCCAAGCAGCCAAGGCAACTAGTGGGGTGTTGGAAACAGACTGACATCGAATCTCCCATGCATCCAATAATTGCCTCTCTCTCTCTCTCTCTCTCTCTCTCTCTCTCTCTCTCTCTCTCTCTCATACATATATACACACACACACACATTATAGTATACGTATATATATTGCCACCCAAAACTTGATCTGGAAATCACATTCTTCTGGTGCAAGTCATAACTCATCGATCATTGACCAAAAAAATCCATTATTGTGAAGTTTTATTGTTACTAATCACAATTATACAGTATGGCGAAGGGTAATATGTCTTGTTGTAATTGGTATAGGATCATAGTAACGTAAATCTAAGTTACTTTGTTTTCAGGATGTGTTTTCGATTTCTTGTTAGCACATCAAATCAGCCATAACACAATATCCAAAAAAATAAAATAAAATAAAATAAATTAAAATAAAAACTTCAATTTAGATAGAAAACTTGTTTAATATGAAGAAAAAAAAAAATTCGTAGAAATCTGTTTATGAATACTATGCATGGCATCATCCGATCGATAAGAAACAACATTTTCGAATATAGTACGCATTATTTTTAAACAAAAAAAAAATAAGAGCTTTGATTTCAACATACATGAGCAACTAGTGATTTAGATACTTTTTCTGGAGGGTGATTCCAAAATTCTTGTTGATTATCTTCTTCGTCAATGTTTGATGCATTGGTGAATTAGAATAGTTTGCACATATATGGACTTTCTAAACTTGACTAGTGATTTCTCATCTATTTCATTTCATCATAATTTTAGAGGGATCAAATTTTCTACTGATGCTATTACTAATCTTTGGCATCAACAGGCCTCTGATTGTCAATTGTTGATGACCATGGAATTTATCATTTTGACACTCATCAATGACTGACATTTATGTCAAGATTTTAAAGTTGGGCTAGTGGCACTCTACTAATAATACCGATGTTGTCCCAACTTAACGACATGCACAACCCAACAGGTGTTGACTTTAATCACAAAAGGTCTCCGCGTTATCAATGGTGGAACCATTCAGTTACAAGTAGTTAAGCATTATGTTATGTTTCTAATGTGGGATTGCATTCTTACTGACATGGGACCACGCCTTTAGTGGGCCATAAGTGCAACCAATTCCATGTCGATAACCTTCCTTTTTTTAAAGCAGCGGAAGATTCATCGTTAGGCCAAGTCAAGCTAAGTCAAGTCAGGATCAAGTTAGGGTCTTGTTCACAATTGGAACGTATAGGTCTTGTTGGGTTGGGTTAACCCACTCTGATACCATGTCAAGATTTCAGAGTCAGGCAAGCGGCCCACTACTAATCACACTGATATTACCGTAACTTAACCACCTACACAACTCGGCAAGTATTGGATTTTATCAAAAAATGATGCAGTGTTGTTAGTAGCGTGGAATCTTCAACAAATTATTCATGTTTCTGATGTGAGATTCCATTCTTCAAAAAATGATTCTATCTTGTTTCTGATGTGAGATTCCATTCTTCAACAAATTATTCACATGCAAGTAAACAACTGTCTTCGGCTCATTTGTCAAAAACATGTAACAACCGCATGATCAAGTATATATAACATCTCCGTACATATGCATGTATGATATGGTGTCTGTTTTGTTCTTGTCATGACATAATATTTTTCACCTTTGAAGTAATATAGCATTTCTCTTTGGATACCATATCCTTGATTATATTAAAATAGAGAATAAGTATAGTATATTAATGGCGATGATCCTCATAATGTGTTAAATAATTAACTCAAATTAGGTTAGAGAAAGAAACAAAACCCCCAGATCAAAAAATGGGTATTTTAGGAATATCCTAATTAATGACAGAAGTGAAATGAAATGGGAAGGGGTTGATAGGTGAGATTGAATGTGGCCAGAAGATAGCAAGCATGAATCTTGTTGTCGCTTTCCCTTATCCAGCTCACGACTCCCTGGTTGGAGCTTTGACATGCCTCTCTGAACAAACCACACGAAATTATTGAATGAAAATTATTATCATCTAAATATATTGTCAATTATTTCAACAGAAGAAAAAAATTAGAGAGACTTGAACAACTACAAAAAGAGTCATTACCATTTCATAATTTTCCATTGTTCTTCTCCTCCCTTGTTTTCTCTTTAGCCCCATAAACCCTAATTTATTTATTTATTTATTTTAGAAAATGAGAGAAATCTTGCACGTTCAAGCTGGACAATGTGGGAACCAAATTGGAGGCAAATTTTGGGAGGTGATGTGTGATGAACATGGGATCGATCGCACGGGAAAATACAACGGGAACTCTCACCTTCAGCTTGAGAGGGTGAACGTTTACTACAATGAAGCAAATGGAGGGAGATATGTGCCTAGGGCAGTGCTGATGGACCTCGAGCCGGGGACGATGGACAGCTTAAGAACAGGTCCTTATGGGCAGATTTTCAGGCCGGACAACTTTGTGTTTGGCCAGAATGGAGCTGGAAACAATTGGGCTAAAGGGCATTACACAGAAGGAGCTGAGTTGATCGATGCTGTTCTTGATGTGGTTAGAAAAGAGGCCGAGAATTGTGATTGTTTACAAGGTATTTAATTTGTAAGTTGAGATTGTTGGCCATTTTCTTCTTTCTAATTCTTCTTTTTTTCTTCTAAAGTCCTAATTGATGTGATCGTATATTTCTAGAAAAGTTGGATACAAAATAGAAGATTTACTAGAGAATGTGGTTTTGATAGATTCTAAAGATAGATCAAAATTAGTTTGGACAAATTATTGTGTGGTACTGTAATACGATGATGTTGTATAATCAGTTCACGTGTTATAATATGAATAAATATTTATTGATATACACCCTTGAAAATATATGAACCTCAACTTATATTATAACATTTTAACTAGTTATATTACGTGACCATATTCCAATACCAGACAATAAATTTTTCCCCTTTTTGTATGTTTTACCTACGAAATGAACACTGCAGGTAACACCGGAAAAAATGACAAAGACAACATGGTTGGCTGGCTATTTTGATTTTCTTAATTATTTTTTCATTTTTGGGTTTGGTCTTAATTAATTTTATTAAATTTAATCCTTCCAAACAAATTATTCATATCTTTCTGCAAGGCTTTTTAGTCAAAATGGTCCTTGAGATTTGCATAACTCCTCACTTTAGTCCTTGAGATTTGAAACCAATAGAATTGATCCCTGAGTTTGTCCACCATCAATCATTTTGGTCATTCCTTGAAAAATCTTCATTAAATAAGAATAGAATGACCATAATACCCTTAATTTTGTCAAATCATTTTTATCATTGTTTATTAAATTGAGGGTATATTTGTAATTTTGATCCTTACTTAACATAATTGTGCACGGAATGATCAAAATAATTAATGGTGGACAATCTCAGGGACCACTTCTATTGATTTCAAATCTCAAGGACCAAAGTGATGTGTTATGCAAATCTCAATGACCATTTTAATTAAAAAGCCAATCAGGCACAAGATCTTCGCTATGTTCATCATGATCAATAAAAATTAATTAAGTGTTTAATAATCTGTTGTAGGGTTCCAGATTTGCCATTCACTGGGAGGTGGGACAGGGTCAGGAATGGGAACCCTACTGATATCAAAGATCAGGGAAGAGTATCCAGATAGAATGATGATGACTTTCTCAGTCTTCCCGTCACCAAAAGTCTCAGACACTGTGGTTGAACCCTACAATGCCACCCTCTCTGTTCACCAGTTAGTTGAAAATGCTGATGAGGTCATGGTCCTTGATAATGAAGCCCTCTATGATATCTGTTTCAGAACTCTCAAGCTCACAAATCCAAGTTGTAAGTATTAATCAGTAATAGCTTTTTAGTCATATAAATGCAAGTTTTCCAACAATCTAATATGTTGCGTTGTCAGATTAGAGTTGTTTGAATCATTTGATTACGTGAGTTTATTTAAACATTAGAGCTAAGTTAAGAGTGTGACAACTTAACATGCATTCACATGTTCTCTTTTCAGACAGACATGTTATGTTATTAAGTTGTCAATCTTAAGGTTCATATTGGAAGTTTGATGACATAACTTGTCAGCTAAGAAACAAAAAACATTATCACTTCGTTATTGTACTTCTAAATACTAAAAAGTCCATTTGCATTATACATGCTACAGTCGGTGATTTGAACCATTTGATTTCCACAACCATGAGTGGAGTCACATGCTGCCTTCGCTTCCCGGGCCAGCTCAACTCCGACCTCCGAAAACTAGCCGTGAATCTCATCCCCTTCCCCCGTCTCCACTTTTTCATGGTTGGTTTCGCACCCTTGACCTCTCGCGGCTCCCAATTCTACAGAGCCCTCACAATCCCCGAGCTCACTCAACAAATGTGGGACGCTAAGAATATGATGTGCGCCGCAGATCCACGCCACGGCCGATACCTCACAGCATCGGCCGTGTTCCGGGGAAAAATGAGCACAAAAGAAGTGGACGAGCAAATGATCAACATACAAAACAAGAACTCCTCATTCTTTGTGGAGTGGATTCCAAACAATGTGAAATCAAGTGTTTGTGACATTCCACCAACCGGTCTTTCCATGTCCTCCACATTCATGGGGAATTCAACGTCAATTCAAGAGATGTTTAGGCGGGTTTCGGAGCAGTTCACGGTCATGTTTAGGAGAAAGGCCTTCTTGCATTGGTACACAGGTGAGGGCATGGATGAGATGGAGTTCACTGAGGCCGAGAGCAACATGAATGACTTGGTTTCTGAGTATCAGCAGTACCAAGATGCTGTGGCACAAGATGAGGGAGAGTATGAGGAGGAAGAGCTGGAGGATTGAGGAATGGGATTTTTCCAATTTTAGGTTGCTTGGGAAGGAAGAAAATAAACTGGATTACGTATTGGGCTCAATAACTTGTGCTTGTTCTATCTTGATTTTTCTTTTTCTCTCTTTTTTTTTTTTTTTTTTTTTTTTGGTTATCAATAAGGAAAGCCTTTCCATTCGTGGGATTTGGGTTCAATTATGTTGTGAATATGTGATTGCTGTAATTTTTATGAGTTTTTATAAGAGAGAAAAACAATAAATTTCTGTCTCATTATTACGAATTATATTTTTATGACACTAATCAAATTGAGTGATTTGTTGCTTTTGCTTATAATGTTGAGACCACTTCCTACACATTGAAAACTTAATTTCAAATTTAATTTTGAGTTCAAACATTACATTTCACCTCTTCATTGCATCTGAATTTAAACTCATATATAAGTTTTTTTTTTTTTTTTTTTTGGATAGGATCCATATAACTTATAACATAGGAACATTATAAGTTGGTTGATGCAATAACAATTGAACAGATGTAATTCATTATATTAAAAAAAAAAAAAAAAAAAAAAAAAAAAAAAAAAAACAATTTGATCTGTCGAAGCCTTAGAACCCAGAACCCTATATATAATCTACAAAAGAACTATTATTCACAATTGGGTCCATAGCTCAGTGGTAGAGCATTTGACTGCAGATCAAGAGGTCACCGGTTCGAACCCGGTTGGGCCCTTGTTTTTGGGTGCTTTCTGTTTTATTTTTTGGTTTCTTCCTACATTCGTGCATTTAATGACGTTTCTTTTGCTGGTCAATCATTCAACAAGATTTTTCAGTTCAGAAATAAGCAATGTCGACCTCCACCGGGTTTCTTAGATTAGTAGTGATTAGGATTCTTCAACCGTCATACACACTTTCGTATGATTGCAGAAAATATTTCAACATATTCAATTTTGAACGTAGATGACTAAAGACTGAGTTATTTTTACCCTGAGAATAGTGTCAGTCAGAGACATCCTTCTTTAAGAAGGCTTTCGTCATCCCGCTCGAAAACGATGTTAGGATGCGAAAATTGCTACCCAATCAATTTTCATTTGAATTATTTGAGAAAAGAAGGTAGCTTTGCTTGTGCCACCTAAGGGGTTCTTCGAAATCCTATATCCTAGCTCCAGAAACTAGAAACAATTTAGATTTTTTTAGCCATAAATCAATGAAAATTTTACTAATTAGCCATTTATCAATGGCCAATTTTTATTCTAAACTTAATGAATACAATATTTCCATTAATTATGTTTATAACAATGAAAAATAAGACGTGTTGCATGCTCATATAAATACATGAGTTTTTGTTTGATCTTGTCAGAAAAATGCTTGTGGGTAATGTTTGTTTATGGTGCTTTGTGATATGGAAAAGTTAGAAAATACACCTTTTTATACGCTTTGTGGTCTCAATATGTTTGTTTATGGTGATCTCTGTCTTTTTTTGTGCTTTGTGGTCTTGAAATTTGTGCTTTGTGGTTCTGAAGTTTGGGTTTTCATCAGTTTAATTAGGGTTTTTTTTATGCTGGAATTTCAAGGGATGATGAAATTTTCACAATTAAAATGTATCATGGCAGGGAGCTTAGTGATGACTTCTATGTCAGAGGCAAGGTTGATTTTTTTTCTTTTGTGACAAAGACTTATTGCTAGAGGTTTATAATATGGTTGAGGAACTAGGATATGGAAATGTGTTCATGAGCTACCGTTATAGGTTCCCAAGGATGGAGATTCAAAATCGGTTGAAGCTATTGATGACTGATTCATATGTAATCAATACGTGCAAATATGTGCCAAAACACATGATAATTGATGTCTACATTAAGAAGATAATACCTTAAGAATGTGTCTCTCAAGAGATAAAGTTTATTAAGTCATTTGAACCGATTACTCAAACCAGTGTGGTTATTCAAGAAATTAATGGTGATAAGGATGACCAAAAGAGGCTAGTGCAAGTTAATATAGGAAAGGGCAAGCTAGCCATTGAATATCCAGTAAGTGGGCTTGGTGATGATTGTAGTGTGTCTTCCCAATCTGTGAATCAGAGGGTGTATTTTTAAAGTAAGCCAAATTCAAACCTTTGCTATTTGAAAGTGGAACAAATGAAGGAATGGCTTTTGATCAGCTATAAAAAGGCCTTGATTCATTGGGGTTTGGTGATCTTAATGTTGATGAAGCTGGAGATGTACCGTCCTGTGTTGAAAAAGCTGAAGATGAATTGACGGTGGCTTTGTGGAATATGAATTCCATGAAGATGAAGTGTTGGCTAACATTAAGGCACAGAATAATCAACAACAAGGGAATGGATTTAAGCAACAAATGAACTTTGAACAAGAGACTGATGCGTAAGCCAGACTTCAATTCAGATCGCATTTAAAGTGTCCATGAAGATAGAGATGGCTATCAAAACAATAGTGAGTTATATCATGAGTTTAACAAGAAGATTGACATGAAGAACCCACATATGTCAATAGGATTAATATTTAGGGATGATGCACAATTTCGAAGGACAGTAGTAATGCACGTATGGGGATGTCCATTTTCTACGAAACGAGAGGTTTAAGGTTGATGCAGCTTGCAAAGAAGGATGTCTTTGTTTTGTTAAGTGTGGAAAGATATGTAATTCAAACAACATGCAAATGAAGAAATTGCTAGATTTTCAAACATATAGTAGATTGTGGGTCAATAAGAATATGAAACAGACTTGGCTTACTGAAATATACTTGGAAAGGATCCATCTTAATCCAATAAGGCATGTTGATTCTTTTGTGGAATTGGAGCTGAATGGAAACATGGTTGCTTGAAGAAGAAAAGCCCATAGGGCAATGACTACTGCTTTGAAGATTATTGTGGGTAAACATGCTAAGCAATGCACTAAATTATAGGATTTTGCTGACGAAATCAAGAAGACAACCCCAGGGAGCACCGTGAAAATTATACTAAATGAGGGAAGGTTTCAAAAGATGTTTATGTACTTGGCTGCATGCAAGGAAGGATTTAAGGTTGAGTGTAGACCTTTGGTTGGTTTAGATAGTTGTCATTTAAAGTCTTAGCATGGGGGTCAATTGTTGATTGCTTTGGGGATAGATCCCAATGTCCCATGATGAGACTTGGGTGATAGCTTATGCAATTGTTGAGATGGAGAACAAGGATTCATGGATTTGTTTTTCGGATATTTTAGCTAGGAACATTGATATTGTAAATCAACATGGTTAGACCTTTATTGTAAATCAACATTCATGGATAAGGGTTTAATTCCTACATTCTTGAGGGTTCTTCCTGATTGTCACTATAGGTTTTGTGTGCGGCACCTGTATACAAGCTATAAAGATCAATTTAAAGGCAAGGCATTGAAGGATGCTTGATGGGTTGCTGCCAAAACCACCACAATTCCACACTTCGAAAGAGTCATGGAGACACTTAGATTGTTTAACAAAGATGCATTTGACTGGCTCATAAAGATGCCTACCATTCATTGGAGTAGGTCTCATTTTTTAATTTTACCAAGTGTGAAATGCTGCTCAATGACTTGTGTGAAAGTTTCAATATTGTGATAGTGAAGGCAAGGTCCAATCCAATTGTAACCATGCTTCAAATCATTCATATTCATGTTTGATGAAAATAATTCAAATAAGGAAAGACATTATGGGAAGACAACATAAAGTTTTGTGCCCCAAGATTAAGAAGTTGGAGGATGAAAGATGGGAGTGTGTTCAATGCATTACTCAATGGTCTGGTGAGACAAAATTCTAAGTGGATGCTAGAGAAGGTGACCAATATGTTGTTGATTTGACTAAACGTACATGTTTATGTCGAACATATGACCTCACATGCATACCATGCAAGCATGCTATTACTGCCATTAATTACAAGGGAGAGAAGCCAAAGAACTGTGTGGATTAGATGTTATTCCAAGGCCATGTACTTGGAAATATATTCTCACTTAATCCAGCCAATGAATGGGATGTCTATGTGGGAGGTCACTGAAAATCCACCTATCTAGCCTCCTCTATATACCAAACAACCTAGAAGACCCAAGAAGAAGAGAAACAAAGACGTTGTAGAAAGGACAAAAGAAGCTGATCCTACACAAAATGAACCCATTAACAAAAGTGGAGATTCCACAACCACAATAGCTCTCAAGAAAAGGCCAAAGGACCCTCAAATGTAAGATATGTAAAAAAAGGGCCACAATACCAGGACTCATCACATGCCTCTACCTACAAGACAAGAGGTGTAATATAACCCTTTACATAGGTATATGATTTTTAAGTTGATTTAACACTTCGTAAATCCTGCAATCCTTTGATTTGTTTTAGGCATCAAGTTTTGCACAAGGAGCAACATCCAGTAATCGAGGTGGTGTACAAAGGAAGAGGGGAAGGAAACCCAAGGTAAGAACTGCTCCACTTGTTTTATTGAGTTTAGGTTTGTAAATCAACTTGTGGCTTATATGATGATGATTTAGGGATTTTTTTGTATACTGAACCTTGAATGTTTTTGCTAATGTGGATGTTATTATACTCAACATTGGATGGAATTTTTGTGAAACATTGGTAGCAGATAGGACATTATTTGCAACTTGTTAGGAACTATCATTTTGCTTAGGTACTTGCTGAATATCTTTTTGGGAACACACTTGTTATTTCTAGTTGAACTACCACATGTTAGCTTTGGTTGCCAATTTTTGGAACATGTTTGTTATTTTCAGTTGAACTTTCGTGATATAAATGCTAATTTAGTTGTCTATTTGGATATTAGATGCATTTCTGCCTATTCGTTGATTAGCATGTCTCATTTTGTGGGCATATGCCTTTTTGCATATTTTTGCCGGCAAATCCCATAAACAAATATGAAATTCAAAAACACATTATTTTGAGTGGGAAATTTGAATTTTGGGTCACGTGGCACTTTTTGGGGAGTTGATTGACGTCGCAGTAGGATGTCTATGTGTTTACGTTTGGGAGGGAAAATTGAGCCCTATGGTGAGATCCACAACTATCACGTCAACTTTTAACAAACAAATAGATCAAAAATCCAACAAAAGTATTATATTGAAATAAAATAGCAAATGATGTATGAAGTGAATTGTTTTGAAAATGTTGTATAAGTAAAGAAGCAGAGAAATTATACAATTACAAGCATGCAATTGCCAGCAGCATTTTTCTCTTCACCTTTTCAAAGTAAGATCAAAACAACAGATATATACATAATGTTTCAAATGAATCATATGATAATTTCTCAAGATTCTTGTATTGGAAACAGGTCATTTGAACAACAATGAAGGGCAAATTCATCGTAAACAAAAGAGACCAAAACAACCCATCCAATAATTTTGCAAAATAATGCTTCAAGACTCATAGCGCATGAACCAGTCATGCAATAGAAGATTAAGGTTTTACTTATGTTCCGACTTTGTGGTCTACTCGATGACTGATAGTCTCTTTTTAATTTTGCCTAAAGAAATTGAGATCCCTGTACAGTGCTCGTTTTTCTGGGAAAGAGCAGTCCAATACAGAGGAAATATGTTCATCTTCGACCTTTAGCATCTAATCGTCAAGCGCTTGCATTCCTTTTACCTTCAATTACAGAACCCTCTTTGTGGGCTATTTGCACCTCGTCACTCTTTCCAAGTGCAAAAAGAGATGCGACTTGCAAATACAAGGCAGTGTGCCAAACAGGGGAAATAATCTCGGTGCCTTCAACCATAAGACAAAAAACCCAGAAAAAATGTGCATAAATAAAATGTCATAACACACTATACAATCATTAAACAATATTGCCTCAATTTATTTTCATTTCTCCAATATAACAGACTTACGGTCTTCTTCTTAACTCTTCTTGATCATTTACTCATGTTTGGTACAGAAGAAGGATGGAAAACAAAGCAGCTCTAAAGGAATAGGTCTTCGCCTCCTGCTATTTGGTATGCATGGTGGTACAGTATTGCATGCAGATGGGAAGAAAGATAAGAATCTTCTTATCTAGCTACCATTCAACTTCTTTCCTTCCCAAAGTAGATTCTAGGTAAGTGTAAATCTAAATTATAACTCACAGTAATTCGATCCATCCGAAGTTTGAAAATGGTAACTCGGTGAGTGCACTACTGCTCCACTTTTCCCTCTCTACCAAGCAAGCTTCCCTTTTCCCCTTTCACCCTTCTAGTTTCTTTCCCTTTCATAGTCTCTCTACCAGACATACAGTTAGAATTGGTTCTCCCGAAGATTAATCCTCATTCCCACATCAGGGCATCATCAACTACCGTGTGGACATCATTTACTTTAGTTTTTAGAATTATCTGAGCTTACATTGGTGACAAGCCTGACGACTGTCTTAGGGTTTTCTAGTAGTGCTGGCTATCATGGCTGGGTGGGTGCAAATAACTGAATAGTGACACGTGGTGAAGGTGGTTAGGATGGGTTTGCTGGCAATGGATTATAGATCTGATAGTTTTAGTGGTTATTCTCATGCAGGAAGAACAATCAAGGTAGTGATGCATGTCGATTTTGTAATGAATTTATGGAAAGTCTAAGGCAGCCAAGTGAGGATTGGAAAGCCCCACTTCCTAAACTCAGCTCAGGTTCACTCTAGATAGGGTTACCAGAACGCATATCTCTTGGTGAAAGCAACGTTACCCTTTTTTCTTTGAGTTCAACGTCGCCTGCATCTGGTTGGTCTGTTGTGCTAAGATAACACCAAATCAATCAGAAACCAACTCAAACTAACTCACAGGAAATATACAAGATGAAATGCAATAAAAATATAAAAGACACCAAGATTTAATGAGTACATCCTTGGAGCAAAAGGAGTACATCGAATTTACTGTTCGGTTTGGTTTTTCTTCGGTTTTTTTTGGATTCAGTTTGGCCTTTTTTCTGATTTTTTTTTTTCTTTTTATAAAAAAAATATGAAGTTTGATAAAGAATGTGTGCTTACAATTGCAAGTACTTATTGTAAGAAAATCAAAACATAATTACCATAGTAGGGTTCTATAAGAAAACCCTTGCAGAACAAATCCGAAATTATACAATTGAGGCACAATCAAATTCACCACCACAATTTTTGCAGTTTGACAATGAGAAAATGCAAAATGGAAAACCCTTGCCAAACAAATCCGAAATTACAAGAGTCTTACAACCTGATATAGACAAAAAAAAAAAACCTTCATACACTTGCAGCATTGACCAGTAACCATCGTAGAAAAGACAGAAAAAATTGAACTTCGAAAAAATGAGAGCCCTTTACCTTCACCATCTGAGTCTCATGCCTTTTTATACACATAAATTAGGAAGGACGAAGACACAGAGTTGCGATTGCGAATGGCAGAAGGACGAGGAAAAAAGTTGAAAGACGAAAGAAGGAAGGAATTTGTGATTAGGTTCAGGAATGATGAAAGAAGAGGGAGAGAAGACGGTTGGTGGGGAGAAACAAAAGAAAAAGAAGAGGGAGAGACATGCAGCTACTAGGGAGAAAGTAGAAAAAAAAGACCTAGCTTTGCTGTTAATCAGATTTCTCTTAACACATTTGGGCTTCAAGTTTGCCTTTCAAAACATTTGGCTTTGAAGATTGGGCTAAAAAAATAGAAACCCAATATAAATTAATTAATTAATATATTTTCGGTTCGGTTCGGTTCGGTTTTCGAACTACATAAACCAAAACCGAACCAACCAAATTCGGTTCAATTTTTCACATTCGATTCGATTTTTTTCGGCCTTGTTTCGGTTTCGGTCCTTTTTTTTTCAGTTTTCGAGTTTTTGAACCCATCCTTTCTATAAACCAAATGGGAGTGTATACAAAAAAATAAATAAGGAGGGAAATATAATGATTAATTTCCTCACTATACAAAGCTCAAACCTATTACAACAACTTCAACTTTGATAGAGTAAGTGCTAACTATGTGGTGAAGTTGTTGTAAAGATTACAAATTTACCACAGGCACAATAACTATGTGGTGAACAAAAATTTTTACCATAGACAAATTTTAGCCCATTTAGAATAGTTGTGAAAAATCACGCACAAAGTTGCAAGTTGTAAATATACTAAGCCACTACGGACAATGATCATGGTTAATATTATTAGTATCCATAATGCCTTTTTGTTATCTATCACGGACATAAGATGTAGTATAATCATTCATGCTTAATTAAAAAAGATTAAAGAGGCAGGACACCACAATTTTACAAAATTTTAAACTATCTTTGAGATTTGACAAATCCACTTTGCTCTCTATCTCCTCTCTGTGCCCATCTCTTCCACCTTATCTTCCTTTCCCCTTCATTAATTTCCGTCATCTCTCTACACATCACGGAATTTAAAAAAAAAAAATAATTATGTATGAATAAATATTTCAAAACAAATAAAAAAATCAAAAGAAAAATAAAAATAACGCACGTCTCCCACTCAACCTCAACCCCCTCCCTTCTTCTTCCACGCCCTTTTTTTTTTTTTTTGCCCTCCCCTTCTTTCAAGGCCATTTAGAAAAAAGAAGTTTTATTTTTTCCCTAAGTTCCAAATAAAAAAAAAACTGAAATGAAACTACACGTTTTATTAGAAACTGTGAGCAGAAATCAACCCCACCCACTTTTTTCTTCCATTCCAATTTTCTGATCTAACTTCCTCTTCACACAAACCTCTCCACAATCGATCATTCCTGGCACGGAGGAAGAACAAACAAAAAAAATAAATAGAACTCAAGGTTTTGATTTCCATATCTTTTTTGTTCTATCACATTAATTAGGGTTTTTATCTCTATCTCTATCTCTTTTGCATATCTTTAACTATTATTCATGATATGTTTAGTCTTGAAATTGGTACTAGGCGAAATATCTTGTAATTTAAAATTCAATATATGTTTGACTAACTAGTCAGCCTCACCAGTCAAGTAAAAATAAATTTGTTAGTTTACCAAAAGCAGGAATAAACAATTAAACCTATTTTACTATCGGGATCCTAGTTAACTAAGGTTCAGTTTAGTACACTTTTAAACTCTGATAGACTTAGTTGAAAGCACATGTATATTTGCATAAAAGTGAGCAATGTGACAAGTAATAAATGACTTTCAACACAAAAAGTTTTTGGCCGAAAAAACCCACATCTGGGTTAAAAAAAACTAGGGACTCTCCATTAAGTCCAATCCACTAGTGTAAACAAAATTCATACAAAGTACCCACACAAGTTTAATTCCTAGATCCTAATCTATGGAGTAGCTTATACCTTTGTGAAACTTTGCCTTACACAAGATGGACTCATTGTCAGTCTTCACAGGATGGCAGCTCCTCCTGAGCTCTTCACCTTGTGGCACAGAAAACAAACACAACCAATGCAAATCATATGATGATGATGGTTATGTGAAATCTGGATTTAATGACCAATCAATTTCTGCAATCAAATAGTTGAGAGAAGAAACTAACGTGAATTTGAAAGACTTGGTCTTAAATGAAGATTTAAAACTTAGTAATAGACCATAAAAAAATGCAAACCTACTTCACAATGATTACATGTTTAATGCATGAAGAAGGTTTGGTAGCTAAGGTTTCATAAATGAAGAAGAGGCAAACTCAAGGTTTTGAAAAACACTCTCTCTTTAGAATAAATTCTGAAACCCCAGAACCAAAAGAAGCCCTAAGCAAATGTTTTATGAAAAATGAATGTTTCTTTTCAGCTAGCAAGGACAAAGACACTTGTCAAATTAGAAAACAATCTGGACAGATCAACGTCTAAAAGCTGGTAACCAACAAAAATGTGTCTGTCAGCTCATGTGGACTATCTTAATTTGTGTGCCCAGCTTGTATAAAGTCAGAAAGCAAACTAACATGACAACTTAAACTAGTCAGAATGAAGACATGAAATGCACATGCATGACCAAACCTTTTGATGTGAGATGAGCCACAACCTTGAATGTATATTCCCAATAGTAGCAGTTCATAATTAGAAAATAGCCTAAAACTAGATTGAGCATGTGGAAAAATT
The DNA here is from genome assembly GCF_041283825.1 of Pyrus communis. Classification (NCBI taxonomy): domain Eukaryota; kingdom Viridiplantae; phylum Streptophyta; class Magnoliopsida; order Rosales; family Rosaceae; genus Pyrus; species Pyrus communis. The sequence goes on from NC_142578.1 coordinate 11,944,402, forward strand.
ACAATATTGACAAGGAAAACCAAACATTAAAGTTTAGACTTCACAAGTCTGATGTTGTTACGAGGAAAAGAGACACAAAAAGAAGGAGAAATAAGGCGGTAAATGTCTTCCACAGAAGTTCCGCTTGCTTCAAAATGATTCCATGTTTTACAAAATTCGATTCCAACATTTTGGTTGCCTGAAAACTGAAAAGAGTAATCAAAACAAGTGGGGAAGAACACAGCATGGAAGGGGAGAGGAATTTTACACACTTTGTTCATGTCCATAGAACTTTTTTCAATCAAGAACCATGCTTTTTCCATGGTGATTATTCTCATTTCAATTTTGGCTTCTTTGTTTGTTTGTCTATTTCGTGTTTTTTTTTTTTTTTTTGGCTGCATTTGTTTTGTTGTTAGCTTTAATGTACATTGTAATGCTTGTAATATTTGTGGTTTTTTTATGTAGTTATTTTAATTGTGCATTTTTGTTGGTTATTTTGTATAAAAATATTTAAATATAATATTTCTTAAATAATTTTGTTAATTTTTTTTTATTTTAATCTTTTATAATGGGAATTGGCCATTGTCAATTAAGGGTGTGTTTGTTGTATCGGACTATCTCGGACTGTACTAACTTCAGGGACTAAGCAAGACTAAGTTGGATTGACTTAATGATGCGTTTGGTGCAGTGTCGGACTAAAAAACAGGATAATTAATAACTATAATATTATATTATATAATACACATCTAATAATATTTTATAACTAAATCAAGCTTTTTCTTTTTTATTTCTAAAGCAGACACTCCACCTCTCGTTCTAGAGAGTTCTTCCCTTTTCTTCCTCTTTAGTTTCGTCCCCCATCACTTCTTTTCTCCATCTTTTTTCCTGAAACACAACATCCTTCAAATCATTTTTCTTGTAAATCATCCCCGTGCTACTCTCCCCTCCCTCTTTGTCTCTCCATTTTTCTTTGTCCCAAAGCTACTATCTCCCCTTCTCTATCTATTCTTTCTTAAATTTTCTGGAGAAAAGGAAAAACTTTTGGAAATTTTCTGGGAATTTTCGGGAATAAGGAAGAATTTTGCTATTGGGATTGTTGTTATCGCTTTGCATATATGTTTTGAATTTTGGTGTTGAGATTTAGGTAGTGGGTGGTGTTGGGTTTCATATCTGGACATGGGTTGGCAAACGGAGTTGCCCAGAAGCATTCTTGCAGATTTGCAGTTCACAAGACTTGCTGCATGCAATCGTCCTACGCAAGTTTGGAGACGGGATTAGCAATCCCATGGTTTTTGGGGGGCTTAGCTAAGACTGGCTAGGCCCTGTTTTAGTCGGGACGAGTGAGAGCTAATCTCATTAACTCTAAGACCTATGGGGAACAAACACGGGACTGGACTAACCTTAGTCCAGTCCAGTCCAGTGAACTTTAGTGAGGGAAAACAAACACCCCCTAATAGTCCACAACGGTCATAGGGCGTGGTGTCATATCCCAATTTACCATAGGCATTATCCGTGGTTACATCACATTTGACAACGCCCATTATCTTGATAGAAAATGTAACACTTTATCACATATTATCACGTCCAGAATCCTAATAGGCATAATATCCATGATAGATTGCAATTTACCGTTGGGATCAATCGTATTAGATGAACTTTTTTCTTCTAGTGTAACCAAAAGGAGAGCAGCAGCTCCACCTCTCTCTAAATGGGGTTGTCGGCAAAACTTCTTTGGTGGGGCAGTGGCTACTTTTCTTCTTCTTCTTTCACTAATAACCAAAGGGCAACAGCTGCCCTGCCTTGTATTTAAAATCCTAGCCACCACGTGGCATTAAAGGTAACAAAAGGACCCAATTCAATTGGGCTGCTACGTTCACTTGAGGCCACTGAAATTTGGCATCAAATTCAACAATATCCACCTTAGCCAAATTTTTTAAAGTACTATGACGAGCCAAACCAACATAATTAACAATTAACATAAAACTACTCTCGAAAGTAACAAGAGAATAACTCATGCCCATCAAAAAAGCTCCAAAACTCTTAGTGCTCAACACTTTCTTTATATAGGCAAAATATGAGCCAAGTTCAAGCAATGAACAAACTTAGCTACACCAACAATCTTGGTTAACATATCAGCAGGGTTGTCTTTAGTTGGAATCTTTTGGAGAATAATCTCCCCTTCACCAACAACCTCATGTACAAAGTGATAACACACTATGTGCTTAGTCCTCGCTGATGAACCTGATACTTTTCCAAATAAACGGCACTCTAAATATCACAATGCACCTCCACCTACTTCTGATCAACTCTCAAATCTCTAATAAGTCCATATATCCAAATGGCTTCCTTTATAGCTTCAGCAACTGCCATATATTTATCCTCTGTAGTGGAAAAGGCAACAGGCGACCGCAAAATGAACTCCAATAAACTGGCCCTAGCCATAGTAAATACATAGCCTATAGTAGACTGTTTTTTTTATCCAAGTCACTTGCACAATCTGAATCAACATAACCAACTGCAATGTTGCCAATACCAGAGTCATCCCTCTCAAAGCATAAACCAATATCTCTAACACCATGAAGATACCTTAATATCTAGTTAGCAGCATGCCAATGCTCTTTACTTGGATTGTGCATATATCGACTCACCATACCAACTGCATGAGCAATATCTAATCTAAAGCATACCGTTGCGTACATCAAACTGTCAACCGAATTAGCATATGGTATATTTTTCATTTGCATGTTTTGTTTATCAATTTTTGGACATTATAAAGAACTCAATTTAAAATGATAAAATGACGAACCAAAGGGGTACTAAACGATTTGGGTTGAATCATGAACTCCAAACTTCCGAATCAACTTTTCAATGTACTGTTTTTTATTCAAGCACACCAAACCCTTTTCTCTAGCTCTAATGGTCTTCATGCCTATGCCAAGGATCTTCTTTGCTTATCCAAGATCCTTACTCTCAAACTCATTCTTCATTTGTTCCTTCAATTTCTCAATCTCATCAACATTCTTTGAGGCAATCAACATATCATCAACATATATCCACAAATAAACTAAATACCCATCTTGCAACTTCTTGCAGTAAACACAATGAACATATATCAAACAATAATACGAAAAATTCTAGAGTTGACACGTGAAATTTTACCCATAAGATATGACAATGCCCTCATGAAATTGGCGATGCTCACATCTGTTCCACACGCAATACAACCGCAAAAAATACCTGAACTACTAACTACGACTTAAAGATAAGACAAGGGAATTAAAGATAGGATTAATAACTAATCCCTATCTTTAAACTTTCTTATTAAAGACTAACTCAATCAAGCAAAGAATCACAATCAAACCCAATCAAGGATTCTATGAGATAATCCCAAGATATTATTTAATTAATAATATCCTCGAGATAATTCTCTCCTTCATCCAACGAATGCCACACCTTGACCAATTGGACGTCGACACATGGCATCCAGACGCATATAGGCGCCTATCTCCCAATAAATACCATATTCTACTCCCAATTATGATAAGCTTTTGCTACTCAACTAAGCCTTAAAAACTCTCTTTCTTTTCAAAGAAACTAACTTAGGCATCTGAGTTTCATTGGCCACAACTAATTATTTTGTAAATACAAATTCATCAAGATTAAAGATGACAGTTTTTGCTACCACATCAGGATTCTCAGTCAGATCAGTCTTAAACCCATTGAAGATATGACTTGTCTCCCAAGACAGGAAATCATAATTCAAGTCAAATTAGGATATCTTAAGGATTAGGCAATGTAATCATAATCTTAGGAGGATTGGATATCTTATCCTAGATTTCATCCAAGATAGCCTCTCAATTTAATAGGATTATTCTCTATACAAGGACTCTCAAGATCTCTTTAAATACTCTAGCTTAGTATTTATGAGGGGATTTGGACTTTTCTCCGACCATTCTCTATACGAGGGTTGATATTCTCTACCATACACATATTCTCTTATACACGCCATTGACTAAGCATAGTCATCGAGAAACATCTATCACACGCCTCGCCATAGGCTACTGGTCAAAGATGGTTCACAATGTTGTACATATCAAACCACTCTTTCTTTAGAACTACACCAATGATTTCATTTTCTTTCCTGGAGGTATGTAGACAGTCTGATCTGAATTCAACCACACTCCCTAGTCAACCCTATTCCCCTGTTGTCGAAGATCATCGATAATTCCGACTGAATTTCGCCTTCGTCCATGAATGTGCGCAACTTTGGTTCCAACAAAGAATTGGGGCTTTCTAGTTTTTTCATAAGGTTTTATTATTATTATTATTATTATTATTATTATTATTATTATTATCATTTACTGTACCTTTTACTCAACCAAAAAGATATAATTTTAAAATTTTTTAATTTATAGGTGTTAGTATAATTTCTCAAATAAAGAGACTTTAGTAAAAACATGATGAACTTCATGTGTTAGTGTAGACATTTAAATTTCATTGCATACAAATGATGCAACACAAAGCTCCACATGGCATATGACTCATCACAAATGGACAAGTCATCAATGACATGTGGCACAAATCAAAGCAAAGGAAGTATAAAACATTCCCAAAATTCAGCAAAGGGGAGAAATCTCCCTTTCGGCAAAAGGATCCAAATTGATCCTAAAACCGGAAAGAAAGTTAAAGCATCTTCATAAAACAAGCAAGAATTGAAGATTGCTTGCAAAATAGGCAACAATGGCTCTTAACTTTGGCCAAGCAAGGGAATTAAGACACAAAACATGCCTAAATTCTCCCATGGATGAATTAGGACATAAATCAAAGCCAAATCCAACTAAAGGCAAGCTTTGAGAAGCCTATAAATACAAGTCCTCCCACAAGCATAAGGGTCGAAAAATCTCTACACAAAAAAATCTCTGCCAAACCTTTGAAGACTAATACGCTGCCAAAGCTCTCTTCGAAAAACATTCAACCAAAGCCGAAGCATTCCCTTGAAGAATCAACAAGCGCTCGTGCCAATTCCTTCAAGACTTTGTTGCAAGCTTATAAACTTGTAGCAACGTTCGTTTCAAGATCAAGTCGCCAAGACCCTTGAAGCAACGAAATCCTGCATCAAGCACTACCCTTTGCCACACCTTTGAGGGGAAGATCATTCACACATTATTTTCAAGCTCAAAACTTGAAGCAATCGTTCAACCGTTCGTCCAAGATCAAGTCATCGCAACCCTTGGATCAACAATCACGCATCTACATCAAATTTGAAGACTAAATCATAGGAAAAATTGCAAACAGAGATTGTAACCTACAAATTCAAATCAATACAAATTTACTTCGTACACGTGTTCTTATATCATTCGTTACAGAATTTTCATGTTTACAGTTAGTATAACAAAGTCTTCACAAATCACATTTTCAGCAAAAAATTTGGGCATGTACGACATTTGATTCTGATTACGGGATATACCTCCATTTACTAAACTTAGGGAGTAAAAGAAAAGGTGGGATCACACAAAATTTTGGAATCCAATTCCAAAATTTGGGGAATTTGGATTCCTTACAACTACATGGTACTTGGACTCCTGATTGTTAAGGTAATCAGAATAAAACGTTTGCTCATATTATGCCCCATTTAGATTTTTATTTCCAAAAATATCCCTTATATTAACCCATTAAACCCTAGACACTCTCACTTCCTCTTTCACTGCAACCCCTTTCTTTTCAGTGGCAGCTTTCGTTAAAATTACAGACTGGTAAATCCCTTCGTCTGTTAAGTTTTCATCTTTGTGAATTTTTTTTGTTTTGAATTCATCTTTGAAAATGATTTTTTTCTTCCGACAGCCCCATTCTTTGTCATCGTTGATGAGACCCAACTTTCTCGATGTTTAATTTTCACTATAAGCTCTAACCTCAGTTTGTAAATTCTTGAACTTCACCGAGCAAGTTTTCAAACTATATATCTATGTCTACTGTATATATTTATGTTATTAGTCAAATCGCATTATTTGTAGTATTAACAAAGATTTTATATATCTATAAGCTAAATCCTATTTAACCTACTTTATCCAATCGTATCTTATATGATAACAATGCTCTTTCAGATGGTACATAAGCGTTATTTGATTTGAGTTATGTGGAATTTGTAACTTAAATAATTCGATTAGGATTATTTCATGTCCTGCATGTAGTGATTAGGAAGAGTGATAGTTTATCCCAATACTTTATGCTCAAATGCTTATTAATCAAATTTTTGCCATCTTCATGAAATTAGGAAGAGAGAGGACAAGGTTGTGGGCATATTATGATTTATGTTGAATTCCATTATATTTTGAGACTAGGTATGGAGGAAAATAAATAAATTATTGTAACTGAATGTGTTATGTACTGTTAATTTAATTTAGTTTGGTGATATGTTAATTATCTTGTAAATTAAAGTCCTTCATGACATTTATTTTCTTTGTTATATCATGTAGACAAATGGCTCATTTAAGTTTGTCCACAAAGAAGAAATTACATGATGTGTTGGATGTGTTGGTTGTCTATCTTCGAACTATTGTTGTTGCCAGTACTACTTGTTTCTATTCTTGGTATCGTTTCCAAAAACGCCTTAAAAGTCCCTCACCTTCTCAACGGTTTTATTTTTAATTTAAGGTCCAATCTTCTCCATATGTATTCTAAGTTATATGATCTATTTATTGTAGAATTTAAATTAAGCTTCAAACTTATTTCAAGAATATTCCCCGTATATAATTGATTCCAACAAAACCACAAGCCTTAAAAATTTATTCTGACAAAGAAAAAATTTTGTTAGAAAAAAATATGATTACTTCCGACAACAACTAATCACCCTCGAAAATATAAAAGTATTACCAAGAGGACTTTTTTCCCTCAAAAATATAAAAATATTACCGAGAGAACTTTTTTCCCACGAAAATATAAAAGTATTACCGAGAGGACTTTTTTCCCTCAAAAATATAAAAATATTACCGAGAGGACTTTTTTCCCTTTCAAAATACTAAATCAATTTCGTCAACATGAGTAAACCTTCGGAAATAACCATTCTATTTCCGATAAGAACTTTACTCGTCATTAATACAACAGGCGCCAATTCTTCCCGCCAAACAAAAGTGCATTTCCGACGAAACTTGAGACTTTTTTCGAGGACATTATGTGTGTTAGTAATAAAACTTGTTTCATGTCATGTTACAGACGACCCATATTTTATGGTCGCAAAATGTGCTTTTTTACGACGGTTTTTTTTAGGCCCTTGAAAAATCTTCGTCAGTAATGACTATTTTTCTTTTGTAGCGATCACTGTTTAGGTAATAACGTTTGGAATGCTTTATTTATTTCTATGTTAAGAAAGACATCACTGTTTGTAATCAAAATCATTTGGAATGCTTATGTGACACATCCTAACCCGAATTGTCCACTAGGACTCCGAATCGAGTTGTGCTAACCGACACCTGGAAGGTGACGAAGCCATAAAGTATGGTGATGTGGAATATGTGAACAAATTTAAATCTAAAAGTGCCTAAACATGAGAGTGCGCTATGAGCGGGAATGAACTCATTTTACACGTGACGTCAGAGCACAAGTAAAGTACAGTAAAGTGGATTGAAAATCATACCGTCGAAGGTAATCTCCAATACCAAGACTTGTTACGAATCCTCGTCGATACGAAAACTCTGCTACTAGAACCTGGAGGGATAAAAAAAAAAGTGAGTGGGCGTAAGTATAAAGCTTTAATAAAGACCTTCTAAACAATATAACCCTTCGCTATAATACCTGTATAGTTTCCAGGAAATCATACTACATATAAGTATGAAGTCAAATGTAAATCAACATTAGATCCAAGAATAATCCAAAATCACTACATATCGGCAACATCATAATAAAAATCAGGTGCTCATTAATTAATGACAGCCCACGAGTCGGAGTTGCCTAACACAACCTGTACGATTCATAAATCAATCTATGACAACACATGAGTTAGAGTTGCCTAATGCAACCTGTACAACTCATAGGCAACATGCACGACAGTGTCGGAGTTGCCCATTACAACCTATACGACAATGTCGGAGTTACCTATCATTGCAACCTATACGACAGTGTCAAAGTTGCCTATTGCAACCTGTACGACAATGTCAGAGTTGGCAACCTGTACGACAATGTTGGAGTTGCCTAATGCAACCTGTACGACAATGTTGAGGTTGCCTATTATTGCAACCTGTACGACAATGTCGAAGTTGCCTATTGCAACCTGTACGACAATGTCGGAGTTGCCTAAAACACAAATATAGTCATGCCATCAATCAATCATTTCAAATAACACCATAAACTCACTTGAACTTACTTGAGCGTCCCGCGTCCACCTTAGCACTTCAAAGCATTCACAACATAAATCAATTTAAAAGTGTTTATGGAATTATCAATCATATATATACGTTAAAAAGGAAAAGACACACTCACTTGAGGTCCGCGCTATGACTCCCTAGCACGAATATCGAGACATCATGAACGATCTTCATCTAGAACAATTATTCAGTCACGTCTCAGAACTCTTATCAATAGAACATGTAACTTATATAAAACACATCCCAAGAATGTTCTAGAATGATTTGAGACCCATTTACCAAAAGTCAATCATCGGTCAAAGGCCAACGGTAGGGTCGACAACTCTATGTAACTCAATCCAGAAGATCCGCATCTCGGATTTCCATTCTGTAACATCCAAAGATCCACATTGTGCTTCTAAGACATCATACTAAAGTTTCATTACCATCCAACGGTTGGATCTCCGCCAATTGCCAATTCAAGTGACGGTCAATGTTTTATTTTACGAACTTACAAATCTAATTCGGAAAGATCCGGACGTCAGATTTCCAATCCGTAACTTTCTAATATCCTCAAATATTACATACTATATTGTATTAAAAGTTTGGTGATGATCCAACCGTTGGATCGTCAATTCACATAATGTTTAAGTAGTGGTCTTTATCAAAACTATGTTCCAACGATGAGGTTTCATCAATCAGACTTCACCTATGGAACTAGGATGTCAAACTTAGCTTAGAAAAGTTAGGGGATGACTCTGCTTAAGCGCCACCACCACGCGCCACCGCACATGGCGGTCGGCTGTCCCGATTCGCCGGAAAATTCAACTATCTCCAAAAATTCTCAAATTTTATAGAAATGAAGATCTCAAAGACTAAAGCAAGTTTTATACCTGTGGTCAAGTCCACCTTGGCTGGGAAAGGCTCCAATTTCACTCAAACCATAAACCTAAAATAGGTGAATTTCGTTTGTCCTACTTCGGTGTTTCAATGTCTCTACCACTGGTTGGGTCATGTTCCTGGGTCTAAAGGGAGTTGATTAAGGGTGGTGGTGGGTAGTGAAACTCACCGGAACAGTGAAATCGACTTCGAACACCTCCGATGCTCTGGCACTGTTCTTGGTGATTTTGGACTTAAAAACCCACGAATTTGGGTGAAGATGGAAGAAGGAAGGTTGTATAAGAGGTTACAGGTGTTGAACAGTTATGATTTGATGGAAGAAATGGCAAAATTCGCCGGAATTGGTTGGGTTAGGTGTGCGAGTTTAGTTCCATTTAAATTGATTGGTCCTTAATTCCCTTGCTAAAAGCTGATTGGCTTCCTTCCCATAACTTGGGAGCTTAAATTATTTAACTAACTTTAAATAATCAACTTCAAACGTCTGTAACTATACCGTTAGAATCCGGACTCACAAATGACTTTTGCCTACATGTTCGTAGCTTCAAGATCTATTTGGAAACATTAATTGTGACTTCGAACGGTCAACGAAAGTTAAACATCCTTGCCTCTAAGGGCATTTTCGTGAAATCACCACTTTAAATTTTATAAAACTTAAAATTTTGGGACAATATGTCACAATCTACCCACCTTAAAAAGTTTCATCCCCGAAATTTAAAATCATTAGTTATACAAAAGTAGCTAAAAGACAGCAGAGAAATAGATATGTAAGGAAGATATCAAGTTAGCATGGTTGCATAAAATAGGATATTATTCCGTCACGATCGGAGTGCAGTGATTCCTCTTTCATGCCTCCAAACTCGTACTTTCTTTCTCCTTTCGTACAATACTATACTATACTACTTTATAAAACATACAGTCAAAATTATTTATATATATGTATGATAACATCCTGTCAAAATACATATATAATAATATAAAGTTATTGTACTAAAATTAAAACTAAACATAGACTTTTTTTTTTTTACCTACGCACTCGTTGCGTTACATACCCCGAAGATGAACATGTAGTATCTTTGGGTTGAGCCCAGACAATGAATAACTAACTAAATAAGTAAATACAAATGCTAACATAACATGACCTACTTATCTATTTGCTTAATGAACCCAACGAATAAGTTATTGATATTACGGTATGCAGCCAGCAATACAAACAACTTACTGTTGTCTCAATAAGCAAGTAACAAATTCCCGAGGGTGCAATATTACCATCTTACTCCTCATTGTGAATTATACATACATCGTTGATCTAAGTCTCAATCGTGCTCACGCACTACCCTCACAGGTAACATTAACAATAATCATAATTTTTCTATATGATAATCTCGATCATCTAAATACCTGTTCGCAATACTCTTTTTTTTCAAACTTGCTCAGTGCGTAAAATCTTTATACCAAGGCTCAGACAATACCATAGCCAAACCAGAAATGTAACCGTAGCTACAAGTAACTCTAACCAGGGTAAGTGCTTACCATGACTGGCTAAAACTGTAAAATATTCAAAAGCAATATGTCCTTCAATGTCCAGATAGTTCATTTAGACTAACCATTAGCATGAGGGTGAAATGCAATACGCGACAAAGCATAATGCATACGACCTTCAAGAAAGCTTTCCAAGATTCGGAAATGAAACATGTGTCACGGTGATATATAGTAGCGACGTACACACCACATAACCCATCAATGCAATTCATAACACCATAGTGAGCAAGTTCATATTGAATTTTCCCTCGAGTTAGCAAAACTACATCAATAAAAACAATCAAGAATTTGAAAGTCAAACAAGTTCAACAAATCTAGAATATAAGGAAATTTAAATTAATGTATGACATCTCACTTCAACGGTAGTTTCTAGAACATTCAATCACCAATGGTTAAGAGTCGTTTAACAGAGTGTTTGTTGGGTGATTTAGAATTTCATGTTCACGACTAAATGTCAATGTCCTAGCAACTCCTTTAGGTGATTTGCTTGTTTCAAAAATAATACCAAGTGTAGTAGGGAAGACATGGACCCAAAATTTACTAGAATACCTTCCAACACAAAGAGATGAATATGGAATCCCCATTAGAATAGACGCTAGTCTAAACGCCCAAGAAATCTAATAATCTCACGAATGAGGAATTTTACCAAGTGGTCTAAAATGTAGTCCCTCTGGACCAATACAAAAAAAAAATGGATTGACTTGTCAAGTCTATATATAAGCATTGAAGCATCATCATCATTTCCACATGATCAATGTCATCGAACGATGTAAAGAAAAAGGTAAAACCAAACTAATTTTCCTTGGTCGACAAGTGAAGAAAAACACTATAGTAAAAAAAAAATCAATAAGAATTTGTCAATAAGGTCGACAAGACCAAGAATTGTCTTGAATTTCACAACACTTCGTGAGAATTCCAACTTTATTCCGCTACTACTTTTTTGGAGAAAATAAAAGAATATCATTTACGAAATCACATCTCCCAGGAGAAGTATCAATTTACACAAAGGAAATAGTTACAAGACTATAATGAATTCGTCAAACTACATAAGGAAACTCGAGTTACAAAGGTTGGTCGATTAGACCATCAATTCAAAGTAGAGGATAGCGGTTTTTAATCGTTATTCGAGGAGGTTGCCAAAATCCAAGTACGATCCTGAAGCTCAGTCTTTCACCTTCGCAGATAGGTTTGAGATTTCCAAGATAAAATGTTTAATAACTAAGTTCTTCCAATAAAGTAGGATTTGTTCGAAAAGTCATAAGGAAAACTAATATAGGAGTTGTTTGATAAGAAATAGGGAGAATAAATGTGATGTTAACGAGGTGGATTAATGGTGTATTTTACTTCTCGCATTCGGTGGCATCCCAAGTAAAAATTTTGAGAAATGACACCAAGGGTATACATCCTCAAAACGTAATATACTACTAACCACTTTACGACATGAACTAAAAAGATCTTCACAACTTTCTCGACACTCAAATCACACTAACAGTGAGACATCATCTCTTATTTCAATTCTATTATCTATCTATGGAAGTAATCGAGAGGTGACTAGCTGAAGAAGTTTTGATTATCTAAATGGCTAATATGGTTAACATAACCGTGAGTTTACTGTCTTAAAACAGAGTTTATCCCTAACTACCCGAGATTGAGTTTCTTAGGCTCCAGCTGTAACTGTTAGTCAGTCTTTTGGTACACAAATAGTACAAGGAACTGGTGCCATAATTCTAGGCAAAGTACTTACTACTTCGAGGATTTCCACTGACCGTAGATATAACAATTCTTACTTCCGTGCCAATGCTCATCAAAATGACGGGTATAGCATCAAAAGTAATGTGGGAAGTTAGTATTGGTTGGAGTGTTTTAAAATCGGAAAAAAATAGAATTTTCCAGTAATCTACTTTAGAATGGACCTAAACGAAAGTCGATCTCCCCCCTGAAGATCCAGAATGATCACTAGCACGTTTGGAAAAAAAAAATTGTGCTATCAGGGACCAAAAGTGATTATCCCAAGATATTCTTTCGTCGAGCGCTACCCCTATCACACTACATTGTCACTCGAGACATTTCTGTAAATTTCAATGAACTAAAACTTTGTAAAGATTCTAGTAAGTGAAACATTAACGGGTACTGCCAAGGAACTATCAATGGTTTCCTAACTCGAAAAGATTGGAAGAAATGACTAGATAGTAGTGGAATTGATAGGGAATTCTCCCCTTGAGATACATAATTATCAATATAGTAGTCCTGCTTCAGGGCCATCAACTTATCCCAAATCTACATCTTTCTTTGGCAGGAAAATTCTTCCCTTATAATTTAGAGGCATTCATCAAAATGATCTTCTAAAACATCGACAAGTCGACAAAACTGCCCAAACTTAGGAAAAACTAACACATTTTTCGTATTCGACAAGGTGGCAAGATTCGAAAATTAGGTTCAAGAATCAAGAATGCTTACATCACGCGTGTGCGCAATTTTGCCCAACTTATGCTCTGATACCAAACTGACACATCCCAACCCAGATTGTCCATTAGGATTCTGAATCGAGTTGTGTTGGCCGACACCTGGAAGGTGATGAAGCCATAAAGTGTGGTGATGTGGAATATGTAAATAAATTTAAACCTAAAAGTGCCTAAACACAAGAGTGTACTGTGAGCGGGAATGAACCTATTTCACACGTGATGTCAGAGCATAAGTAAAGTACAGTAAAGTGGATTGAAAATCATACCGTCGAAGGTGATCTTCAATACCAAGACTTGCCACGAATTCTCGTCGATACGAAAACTCTGCTACTAGAACCTGGAGGGATAAAAAAAAAAAAAAAACAAGAGTGAGTGGGCCTGAGTATAAAGCTTTAATAATGACCTTCTAAACGATATAACCCCTCGCTGTATTATCTATATAGTTTCTAAGAAATCATACTACATATAAGTATGAAGTCAAATGTAAATCAACATTAAATCCAAGAATAATCCAAAATCACTACATATCGGCAACATCATAATAAAAATCAGGTGCTGATCAATCTATGACAGCCCACGAGTCGGAGTTGCCTAACGCAACCTGTACGACTCATAAATCAATCTATGATAACACATGAATCAGAGTTGCCTAATGCAACCTATACGACTCATAGGCAACCTGTACGACAGTGTCAGAGTTGCCCATTGTGACCTGTACAACAATGTCGGAGTTACCTATCATTGCAACCTGTACGACAATGTCGGAGTTGCCTATTGCAACCTGTACGACAATGTTGGAGTTGCCTATTATTGCAACATGTACGACAATGTTGGAGTTGCCTAAAACACAAATATAGTCATGCCGTCAATCAATCATTTTAAATAACGCCATAAACTCACCTGAACTTACATGTGCGTCTCGCGTCCACCTTAGCACTTCAAAGTATTCACAACAATTATATGTAGGTAATATGCATATGGATATGCCTTAATGCAGCCTAAAACTCAACCATATCATAGTATTTTAGATTATATAAATATATATATATATGACATGACATAAAATGCATAAATCAATTTAAAAGCGTTTGTGGAATTATCAATCATATATATACGATAAACAAGAAAAGACACACTCACCTTAGATCCACGCTACGATTCCCTAGCACGAATATCTAGACATCACGAACGATCCTCACCTAGAACAATTATTCAGTCACGTCTCAGAACTCTTATCAATAGAACACGTAACTTACATAAAACATATCCCAAGAACGTTCTAGAATGATTTGAGACCATTTACCAAAAGTCAACCGTCGGTCAAAGATCAACGATAGGTTCCACAACCCTATGTATCTCAATCCAGAAGATCCACATCTCAGATTTCCGTTACGTAACTTCCAAAGATCCACATTGTGCTTCTAAAACATCATACTAAAGTTTCATTACGATCCAACGGTTGGATCTCGGCCAATTGTCAATTCAAGTGGCGGTCAACGTTTTATTTTACGAACTTACAAATCTAATTCGAGAAGATCCGTACGTCAAATTTCCAATCCGTAAGTTTCTAATATCCTCAAATATTACATACTACATTGTATTAAAGTTTGGTGACGATCCAACAGTTGGATCGTCAATTCACATAATGTTCAAGTAGCGGTCTTTATCAAAACTATGTTCAAACGATGAGATTTCATCAATCAAACTTCACCCAAGCGCTGGTCGGCCATCCTGATTTGCTGGAAAATTCAAATATCTTTAAAAATTCTCAAATTTTACAGAAATGAAGATATCAAAGAGTAGATCAAGTTTTATACATGTGGCCAAGTCCACTTTGGCCGAGAAAGGCTCCAATTTCACTCAAACCCGTTGGAACCCTAAAATGGGTGAACTTTAATTCTCCTACCTCGATGTTCCAATGTCTCTACCACTGGTTGGGTCATGTTTCTGGGTCCAAAGGAAGTTGATTGAGAGTGGTGGTGGGTAGTGAAACTCACCGGAACGGTGAAATCGACTTCGAACACCTCTGGTGCTCTGGCATTATTCTTGGTGATTTTGGACTTGAAAACCCATGAATTTGGGTGAAGATGGAAGAGGGAAGGTTGTATAAGAGGTTACAGGTGTTGTATGGTCATGATTCGATGGAAGAAATGGTGAAATTCGCCGAAATTGGTTGGGTTGGGTGTGCGAGTCGAGGGAAAGCTGAAGGCTTTCCTCTTTTTTTTTTTTTTTTTTTTTTTTTTCTTTTCCTCCTCATTTCTAATTGGTCTTTAGTTCTATTTAAATTGATTGGTCCTTTATTCCCTTGCTAAAAGATGATTGGCTTCTGTCCCACAAAATGGGAGCTTAAATTATTTAACTAACTTTAAATAATCAACTTCAAACGTCTGTAACTATACCGTTATAATCCGGACTCACAAACGGCTTTTGCCTACACGTTCGTAGCTTCAAGATCTATTTGGAAACATTAATTGTGACTTCGAACGGTCAACAAAAGTCAAACATCCTCGCCTTAAAGGGTATTTCATAAAATCACCACTTTAAAATTTATAAAACTTAAAATTTTGGGACGAGATGTCACATTATGATTTCCAATACTATTTGTGTAATAACATTTGGAATGATTTATTTGTTTCTAAGTTAAGAAAGATATCATTATTTGTAATCAAAATCATTTGGAATGATTATGATTTCTAATACTATTTGTGTAATAACATTTGGAATTATTTATTTGTTTCTAAGTTAAGAAAGACATCATTGTTTGTAATCAAACTTATTTGGAATGCTTATGATTTCTAATATTGTGACGTAGAATGGCACCTGTTTCATCTGTGAAATGAGAAGGTGACAACAAAAACACTATTGGACAACCATTGAGGAGACAATATTGGTTGAGTCATTGCTTGAATTACATAGTGACCAGACTTGGTGAGCTAACACCAGTTTCAAGAATGGTTATTTGGAGAAGATAGAAGCTACGATGGAAGCCAGACTTCTAGGGTGTGGATTAAAGGTGTTTTCCTACATTCAACCACGAATCAAGACATTGAAGGCAAAATATTTTACCATAACTGAATTGCTAGCACTTAGTGGATTTGAGGGGAATAAAGAGAAAATGATGTTCGTTTGTGAGAAAAGTGTGTATTACGAAACTACAAAGGTATGCATGTACATAAATCATCACTTGAAACCAATTGATATAGTAATCTGACTGGATATAAATAAATTGTTAAAAATACTGTGAGTAATCATCACTTGAAGCCAATTGATATAGTTATATATTGACGAGCTCAAAATCCTTTAAACTATTAATTTGCAAGACTTTTTGTGCATGTTTATATTTGAGAGAGATTAATTTACCAAACATCCCCTCATTTTCTATGTGCATGGAACAGATCATCTCGAACATATACTATCATCATCATGCAACAACAATCTATCAGTCATTTTAAACGTTTGGCACCCACATCACGATTTTTAATAAGAAACATACTAGATTTTTGTTAAGTCCTGATTAGAAATCAATGTGGTATTTGAGATTGCATTTATCTGATTCCATTTTATTTTATAGTTTTCTTTCATGCTTTGGGTTTTGTGTTTGTAGGGTAAAAAGGATGCAAGTGGATTGTATGATAAGGCTTTTCCGCACTACCACACTTTGGGAAAGATTTATGCAAAAGATCGTGTTGTGGGTGCAAATGCTAGTAACGTTGATAACAAGGAAGAAGAAGTTAGACTTGAAGATGCCAATGTCAATGTCAATGAGAATGAAGGTGAGGATGAAAGTGGATATGATGTTGACACGTATTTCTTAGTACCAAATACCCTACAACGACAAAATGCAGAAAGTAATACATCAAATAGTGGTCATAAGAGGGCAAGAGTTGGGGATGAAATAGCTCATCAATTTTCCGCTATGGCTAAAGATGTGAGACCTCGTATTTTAAATTACATATTTATAATTATTTATTATATATATATATTTCTATTTATTTTAAAGAGTTTATTAGAAGCCCAATTTTATGTACAAGTCTGATATACCCATTATTCTTAACCCATTCAAATAGATATCTTTCTACCATTCTCAGTTACCTTCTTCTTGGCTCTAGAATTGATGACTAGGTTGCAACGTGTGTAGTTTGTATGAGAAGTGTTGATAGAGCACTCAATTATGCATACCAATTGAAGCTATTAGTTGGACGTTTCATTCATATTAGCTATGCATTTGACACCTTGTACATGCAATGCCTTAGTCATCTTTAGGGACAAAACCATCCAGTTGGAAGCTAGTTTGACACCGCCTATTTCTACTATATTTTGGTTGCATTGCATTATTTCATTCATCGCATATTAGGAGACATATAATGGCAGGTAGAAAGCCATGCATGCATGCAAGACATGCAACATGTTAGTGCATGTATGTATGTATGTATATGTATGTTTAGAAAGAGTTTAGAAAAGAAAGAGAGAGGGAAAGCTAGGGTTTGAGGTACGCTGTTGTCTTGTCAAAACTCGGAATTTGAGGTGAGTGGTTTATGTAATCTGTTTCCAAATATTCTTATTTTCTGATAAACAAAAACCATGAGTTATCGTGAGGTTTATCTATTTTCAAATATCTCTCTATTTCAAGTCAAGCAATGTTGAATTTGTGGAAATGCTTTCGGAATTATTAATATAGTGATATGTGGGTATTTGGAATTGTTCATGGACCATGAGAACTTTAGTGTTGCATTAATCCAATGGATATTATTATTGTATTTTCTAGAGTGACTAAAATGGCTTCGCTTGATTGGCATATTACATATTCTACTCACTAAGCCACAGTGGTTGTTGCTCACCCATCATCTTTTTATTTTACAGATGAGTTATTTGGCAAGATAAGTGCTAGACGAGCTGAGATTGTGTTAGACAAGGGATTTAAGAGTTTTATTTTATTTTTGTACACCCTGTAAGATTTTGGAGTTACTTTTATAAGAGAAGTTTCGTTTTTCATTTTATTTTTACATTTACTCTTGCACCGGGCGTTAGGTTTATTTTTCCACTGAACTCTGGTCCAAGGCATGACAAAAGCTTTAGTTGATGTCAAACCTTAAGTTTGATGGTCTAGTCCATGCATTCTCAACTGATATAAATCTGACTCAAATGCAACAAAAACTTGATGGTGAATTGAACAAAATAGAGATTTTGGCTCCCATGAAATTATTTCAATTCACCAACTTCTTGGCCAAAGAATATAACTTACTAAGGGTCTTTTTCACTATGTCTGACGAAAGGAAAAGTGCATATGACTACTTTGTTGCAAACTTGGATGCATAATGGCATCTAAGTGACTGTCCGAAGATTGTGAATGCTAGTTTTTTGGTATGACCTGCTTGTTGTCAAATGACATATTTGAGAAGATTGTGAATGTCATGATGATTAGGAATGAGCACTTTTTGTTGTTATTATGATGTTTGGGCAGGTTAGAAATATTTTGTTGATAATATGATGTATAGGCAGGTTATGAATATTTTGTTGATAATATGATGTTTCGGCATGGCATGATTATTTTGTTTAGGTTGGTTATTATGGTTAGGAAGATGTACTTTGATGTAAACTATTGACTTTAATCAAGTTAATTCTAGTTTCCTAAATTGAAAATGCTCCTAACAATATGTTTCTACTTCCTTCTAGCTCATTCTCATTATGCAACTCCACTTGCATATTCCGAAGAAAAGAAACTATAACTTGAGCAAGAAAATTTAAATATTAAAGTAAATACTTAAATATACAAATAAATAAAACCAGTTTAAGTGTGTCTATGAAATAAAACAGCAATTTGAGTTTTTTTATTATTATTGCATATTGTATCAAATTTTATTCAAAAAACAAGCATATAAAATAGGGAAATACCCTAAAATGGAACAATTTCTTAATCTTGGGACAAAAATGGGACAACTCAGCCATGCACACCATACACAAAACCAAAATTACTAAAATACCCGCATATAAAAACCAAAAATCATTAGTCCATTGCATCACTGTTCTTATTTGGAAGAGAGGGATGTCGAGAGAGCTCTGTGAGCTTTCAGTTTATGGGTTAAGCTTAGAACTCTGAACTCCAATTTCAAAGAGATGGAAGTCCAAAGAGGGGCGAGAAAAGTGTGATAAGTTTTGGGTTGACCTTCATACCTCCGATTTCGAACAAAGGGATGCAAGAGAGGTGAGAATAGGTGAGCTGGAATTTGTACCATATTTTCTGTTTTGGCAAGAAAGTTCCATTTTTTCCAGCAACTAAAGCTTCGATAGGCATAGTAAGGTAGGGTATTTAGTTCCAAGTTCCTTCATCAATGATTTATGGAATAAATGGGTTGTTTGTAAGATGAATTAAGACTTAGAAGTTAAATTAAGGTTTGTGTGTTCATGTTGTGACATATGGGTTGTGAAATAAATTTCAAGTTTTGACATGCTACAAAACTGGGATGAAATAATTTCTGGTTTAAGTGTTCAATTACAAAAATTTGTGAAATTTTTTTCTATAATGTGCATGTGGTGTGCATGGCTACATCTTAATATGAGAAGCGGGAATGTTCACCAGTTATGATGTATGTATGTTGTACCCCGAAATTTAGTGAGTATGACCACAACCTAGTTGGCCTAAGATAAAAACAAAATTAAGAAAATGCTTAGAGGACATTAAGGGTCATGCGTGTCCATGAAATAACGACGAGTATCATGTTTTCCATGTGCATAGTTAAGCGGAGGTTAATATATGTAACAAGACTTTTCAAACTGTCACTGTAACCTTATATATGTACCAATTATGTTTTCATTGTATCCACTATACCAATATGTTGCCGTTAAAGTTTCATCCGTTATGTGCATATCATGTGCATGTACTATATATATTATGAGCATGTGGTGTGCATATAGTGTATACGGTGCGTATTTATATCCTTGATACTCTTCATATTAACGTAGTTTATTACTTTTTCCTTTGATTCAGAGGCAAGCCCTGCAAATATGAAAAAAGTAAACGAGTTCGTGAAACAATTTCCTTTGATTCGGTTGAGTTCTTTCGTGCCCATTCAAACTGCAATTTTCAAATCCTTGAAAATCAAATTTGATACTAAATTCAAATTAACGAATCTTCGATTCTTCACATGAAGTTTAAAGTCATTTATTTGATTGCATCATTTGTCTGATTTCTAGGAGAGAGCTGTGAGTTATGGGTTCTTGGGTTGAGCTCAGATTTATGAGCATAACATGTGCCTGTTGTGTATGAGTGAGCTTAATACGAAACGATTTCATCAATGTCCTTCTCTCTTCTTTCTTTCCACTCTGATTTCTCTCTTTTCCCTCAAAATTTATATTTTCTTCGAAAGGCAATTGACCTTTAATATATTTTTTCATTTAAGTGCAGCAAAAGCCAAACCATATTTTAGTGCTTGTAAATTTGGATCGAGAGAGGGAGCGGAGAGAGGGAGAAGACAAAAGAAATGAAAACCCACATATAAATTAGAGAAATGATAAAAAATAAAAAGATCAAAATTGAAGATTTGGGTCTCCTCCAAGAAACACCAAACCAATCACTTCAACTCCAAAAATCCATCAATCAAAAGGCAAAATTAAGCAAACCCAGTTCACAAAACCTACAAATGAAAAAGTAAAAAACGAAGAAGATGGGTGGGTTAGAGAGAGAGCTCTTGTGCATATTCGAAATGTAGAGAGAGGAGAGAGAGAGAAAGAAAGAGCTCTTGGATGACGAAGATAGGTAGGGTTCTTCGAATTGGAATTGGGTGAGAGAGACTCTTTCTCTCTCTCCTCTCTGTTTCTCTCACTACAAAATGAGAAATGAGGGCTAAAATTTTTGGATACCCCTTTTATATGAGAGGACAATTTGATCATTTCAAGGTGCAGGAAAAATCATATTTCTGTCTGATTGTTATGCATGCCGTGTGCATATTTGAAATGTCCTATTTATGTCTCAAGATTAATAAATTATCCTATTTCTGAGTATTTCCCTATAAAACATTTGATTTGGGACATGGGCATTTTAGAATCATACTAGTTTATATTATGATTCTGCTAAATTAATAATCAACTTTATGGAATCAATGTCATTTTTATTCCGATTCTAAAACATTTAAATAAATAATTTCAATAAGAATTCGATTCTGATTTCTCCTCAATTTAATTCTTCCTATTTCAATTACGAATACGTAAACGAGCACTTAGCTAAAGTTCGGAAGTGCCCCTTTAAATAAGAAGCTCTTTTGACGAAAAAAAAAAATTGAAAACGCCTAAATCCAGTCAAGACTCTGACACGTGTTTCCAAATGAGGAAATAGACAACAGTACGGTTGATCAGTATATATCACACACGTGCGACCAAACACGCTCTCAAGCCAAGAGCAAAACAAATCGCCTGAATCCTGACCGTCGATTCCATCCCACAGCACACGCTCAGCTGCCCGATATCGCAGCGCGTGAAGAGTCCCCCAAACAATCCGCGCCTCGATGCAAACGGCGGAAAAAGACCAAACGAGACAAACACAATAACGACGAAACATACGGCCAGTAAAAGATAGGGTTACCATTCTCGTAATTTTAACCATTTTCAGGCCCTAATGCGTAATTATGCTTCTTTCCTTTTAAGTTGCCTTGCATTTTCGTTTCGTACGAAACTCGGAATTCACGGTTCACTCGCCAGTCTGAGGTTATCTACAAAAGGTACGCTCTGCAAAACCCTAAAAACCACTCGAGTTCGAATTTCAGTACTGCAATGTCAATTTAATTAAATTAATTGGAAATTAATTATGTTTATGTAGGTAGTTAGTTATATGCATATAGGTTCTGCGTATATGTGTGGTGGTGTTGATGGGTAAGGGAAAACCCAGGGCTGTGGAGAAGGGAGTGGTAGGTCAAAATTTGAGTGTTACAGCATCTGGATCATTGAATATTCCATCTGCACCTGTGTATTACCCTAGTGAAGATGAATTTAGAGACCCTTTGGAGTATATTTATAAGATCAGGCCCGAGGCCGAGGCGTATGGGATTTGTAAGATAGTTCCGCCGAAGAGCTGGAAACCCCCGTTTGCGTTGGATCTGGATTCGTTTACGTTTCCTACAAAGACGCAGGCCATTCACCAGCTTCAGGTGCGGCCTGCATCTTGCGATTCCAAGACTTTTGAGTTGGAGTACAGTAGGTTTTGGGAGGACCACTGTGGGAAGAAGTTGCGGAAGAGGGTGGTTTTCGAAGGGGAGGAGTTGGATTTGTGTAAATTGTTTAATGCTGTGAAGCGGTATGGAGGATATGATAAGGTTGTCAAGGGGAAGAAGTGGGGGGAGGTTGCTCGTTTTGTGAGGCCGCTGATAAAGATTTCGGAGTGCTCGAAGCACGTGTTGTGTCAACTGTATCGAGATCATTTGTTTGATTATGAAAAGTATTATAACAAGCTGAACAAAGAGGGGGCTAGGAGATGTAAGAGGGTTATGCCTGTGGAAAAGAGGAGTGAACAGAGTTTTGAATGTTCCAGCTCCAAAAGGAGGCGAGTCAATAATGATAGTGAGAAAGTTAAGGTTGGTAAGGTAGAGAAGGAGGATGAGGAGCATGATCAGATATGTGAACAATGCAGAAGTGGTCTGCATGGGGAAGTGATGCTTTTGTGTGATAGGTGTAATAAGGGGTGGCACATTTATTGCCTGTCTCCTCCATTGAAACAGGTTCCGCCAGGGAATTGGTATTGTTTGGATTGCTTGAATTCCGACAAGGATAGTTTTGGCTTTGTTCCTGGTAAGCAGTTCTCGCTGGAAGTTTTTAGGCGTATGGCTAATCGCTCCAAGAGGAAATGGTTTGGGTCAGGATCTGCATCAAGGGTGCAAATAGAGAAAAAGTTTTGGGAGATTGTGGAGGGTTCAGTCGGTGAGGTTGAAGTTAAGTATGGCAGTGACTTGGATACTTCCATATATGGGAGTGGGTTTCCGCGTGTAAATGACCAGAAACCAGAATCGGCTGAGGCCAAGATATGGGATGAGTACTGCAGTAGCCCATGGAATCTCAATAACTTGCCCAAATTGAAAGGATCGGTGCTTCAAGCTGTTCATCATAACATTGCTGGTGTTATGGTTCCTTGGCTGTATGTTGGGATGTTGTTCTCATCTTTTTGCTGGCATTTTGAAGATCATTGTTTTTACTCAATGAATTATCACCACTGGTATGTATATCTTGTGTATTTTTTTTAATATTATATACAAGATAATTTTGGCTACAAATGCAAAATAAATTATCCACGTAAGATGATTATTAGTGGGGCTTTGAGTTGTAAACTTGTGCACATTCCATGGAGCAGGATCAGATGCCAACTCCTATTGGTTTGTGTACGTGTGTGTGTGACTGAGAGAGAAATATTTGGGGCCAGCAAATAAATACAAGAGTTAAGAAACATGAGAGAAATATTTGGGGCCAGCAAATAAATACAAGACTTAAGAAACATGAAGAGAAGACAAGGAGACACCCTTATTGCCCTAAAAAAGAAAAGAAAAGAAAGACATGATTTCACTCGATTTTTTCCCATGGAATCCTATGAAATTAATAATAAAATTTCTGTCTATCCTGTTTATATTGTGCATTAAAAGAACTCAAAAGAAGCTATGTGCGGGATGACTTTTGAACAAGATTTTAGGTTATAACCACAGAGGACAGCATTTTCAGGAAACATACATGCATCACATACAAAATACACTTTTGGAAGTAATGTTTCTTTTGCGATGATTATTCCCAGTGCCGTTTTCAGTCAACATAAAAGTGCAGATATTGGTAAAATTGTTATTGCATTGAAGTATACCTGGTTGACGATACCAGTTTTGATTTTAACTTTGATTATGGTTTACTTAAACCTGTCCATTTGTCATCTTCCAATCATGCACCTTGGGTTCTTTTAATGATTATTTGAGTACTGAAACAGTTATCTAACCTCGGCCATGTCCTAGTATCATCTCATTGTGGTTGGCTTATAGTGACGAGTCATTTCTATTTTTAGTTTCACTGATCAAGTAAAAACTAATTTTGCATCTCTTGCCCTACTAGTTTGGAAAATTATGTGTTTCATAGTTGAAAGCCGATATGTTGGTAGACTTATGAGGCTATGCTGTTGGATTACCTTCAGACTTTTGCATATATTTGAGAAAAAAACAACTTTCGAAGTTTTATTCTTTTGTTGTCTCTCTGTAGTGGATGAGTATTTCACCTTTCTTCATTAAATTATATTCAGGATTTTTTATAAGGAAACTTGTGGGATGTGAGCTTTCAAAGTGACAATTCATATTCAGTGATAAAATATTTGCTCTTTTTCAGAAGTCAAATATTTTTTCTTTTCTGTAACTTAAGGTGGATGATTTGAATGTTAGCTTAATATTGTTTTCTCAGGGGAGAGCCAAAATGTTGGTACAGCGTCCCTGGTGGTGAAGCCAGTGCATTTGAGAAGGTAACCCTTTCATTTTTTTCATCTATTTTGGGGGTTTGGTATTTGTTCTTAGAATATCAGCACATTCTTATTTATGGTATCCTTCTTGTACGTCAATTTTTTTTTTTTTTTTTTTTTCTAATTCAGAATTTCTATAGTACATTATTATGGCAAGGGAATGAATTTAATTTGTATTGAATCATACCTCTCATTGCCTGCTGTAATTCTCTTCTGATTCTGTAAATCTTCATATTTACCATTGCTTTCGTTGGTGGTTCATATGCTAACTAAATAGTGTTTTTCTGATGCTGAATTATTATAGACACATTTTTTTACTTATGTTCTTGTAGGTGATGCGCAACAGTCTTCCTGATCTTTTTGATGCACAACCTGATTTACTCTTTCAGCTTGTCACCATGTTAAATCCATCTGTTTTGCAAGCGAATGGAGTTCCTGTATATAGTGTGCTACAGGTTTGAGCATTTTGAATTCGATATCGTGTATTGAAAGCCTTTCTTCTATAATTGACAAAAAGCAATGCTGAAAAATGCTAATATTAATTTTTCACACAGAAGAATATGAATGGGGAGACACAGTGACAACCGTGATAGTTTTTATGTTGCTAGAGATATCACTTTTTAATGAAATGTTGCTAGAGGTTTCCTTCGTTTTTGCACTCCCCTTTCTTTTGAAGGAGTTTGGTAATATATAAAATTTTGAATTAAGAATCTGTAGGTTCTCAATTGTATGCAATGCTCTGGCATGGCTTTCTATAAGTACATTCAAAACTGGATTTATGGTTTCCTTTTCAACTTTAATTATACACATACCAATTTTAAATTATTCATCTATCTGGTATCTTTAGTAATTGTTGATGTTCTTTTCACACTTGCTCTCTGC
Source organism: Pyrus communis (assembly GCF_041283825.1). NCBI lineage: Eukaryota > Viridiplantae > Streptophyta > Magnoliopsida > Rosales > Rosaceae > Pyrus > Pyrus communis. Next base: position 11,969,961 of record NC_142578.1, read on the forward strand.
TAGGAGCCTGGGAATTTTGTCATCACCTTCCCCAGATCTTACCATGGAGGCTTTAATCTTGGTATGGCATTTTGCTTTACAAGTTGATAGTGGTTAGTAGATGTAGTGTTCAGTTAATTGCTGCGCAGGCATAACACTTTGCTCTGGCATTTTCAGGTTTGAATTGTGCAGAAGCTGTCAATTTTGCTCCTGCGGACTGGCTACCTCATGGTGGGTTTGGAGCAGGGCTGTATCAGCTTTATCACAAAACTGCCGTTCTGTCTCACGAGGAGCTTGTTTGTGTGCTAGCCAAGGTTAATTTTAGTGATAGAACATCTTATTCTACTGTATGCATGTGTACAACAAATACCCTAAACTAGCTAGCCAATTCAGTGTTTGAAATTTCAAGTATTTGCTTGGTGTTTTGGGTTTTGGCTGGAAGCTTGGGGGACCAACAACTTATGCAACTATATGCATGTGTACAACAAATATTTAGGCTTGTATTGTATAATGATACACAAATGCAAGTCCTGTTTGCTTGGTAATAAAATTTGTGATTGTTTTACCCAATGTTTTAAAATACTCGCCTCGGGGCATGCCTAGGTGGCCTCGGAGGCTGGGCGGGTGGCTTGCCGTCTCTGTTTTGTGGGAGTCGGCGAAAAACTCGTGTAGCTTTGTCGGGGCGTGCCTGGGCGGATGAGGCTCACTCCAGGGCGTTTGATTAGGCGCCAGTTTTATAAAAGTTGCTGAAATCTGAAAAAAATTCGGTTGAAATCTGCGTTTTGTCTTCAGTTGCAGAGAAGATGAAGACGACGCAAACTTTTGGCTGGTTTTTCTTTCTATTTTTTTCTGCACTTTACTAACAGCTGTTACAGATTCTTTTAGCATTTTTTTTAAGATTTTGTTTTTTTTTTTATATTATTTTTATAGATATTAAAAAAAAAAAAGATTAGCAGAAAGAAACTGTTTTTATACTTTTTATATGTTTTGATATATTTTATGGACCTAAAAAAACTCATAAGACATTTTACTTTTAACGTTATATATTAGTATATTACCTACTTTTTAACGTTATATGTTATCCTTTATTTTTCTTTTTAAGACTCCACATAGGTTCTGTGAGGCTTCACCTCACGCCTCAAGGCTTTCGCCTAGGCAGGGTATGAAACGCCTTGCCTATGCCTTTGCCTTTTAAAACATTGGTTTTACCTGTTGAACAACTTTCATTTTATATCTCTTGGTTCAAATTTTAGATGGGATGCTATTGCAGGCTATATGTTGTGTAGTGGGTGTTTCCATAATGCTCAAAATGAGCTCATTTAAAAATATGCAAACCTCTGCAGTTATGAAGCTAATATTATATTGGAGTAGCCCTTGGGTTATGAAGCCATTATAATGTGAATTGAAGGCATAATAATGTTTGTTGGATAGCCCTTGGCTTCATAGCTTACACTCATCAATGTACATTGTTAAAAAAGGTTTTCACGTCTGATTATCAAATTATAGTCAATAATGCTGCAAAAGTAGTTTTCTTGTGCCAACATTGTTTATTGGTTTCCTTTCTCCCTTTAAATTCTTTCTCCAGTCACTTAACTGAATTATAGGTCTCATGCGCTTAATTTTGTTTTGGTTTAGAAGAGTGACTGTGACAGCAGAGTATCAACTTATTTGAAGAAAGAATTGACAAGAATCTACAATAAGGAAAAAACCTGGAGGGAGCGCCTTTGGAGGAAAGGGATCATCAGATCATCCCGTATGTCCTCTCGGACATGCCCTGAGTATGTTGGTACCGAAGAGGTACTTGCCATACTGCATTACGACCTTGTGTTTGGGCATATGCTGTGCAACTTTAATTATTTTCGGATCATAATGATATTTCCTGCTGTTTTGTTTTTGTAGGATCCTACATGCATTATATGCCAACAGTATCTTTTTCTTTCTGCTGTTGTTTGTCGTTGTAGGCCATCTGCATTTGTATGTCTGGAGGTATGTGATTCTCAGATTCTGTTTCAAATCCTCCCTCTGTTTTGAATTTGTGTGTAAATTTAGTTCAGACGTAACATATGACCCTAACCCATGCACATATAAACCTTGCATGGGATTGTTATGGTTTGAATGGAGAAAAAAAGTAAAAGCACATGTTTGCACAATTGTTCTTTTTTGGAGATTTTTTTTCCCAATTATTTTAAGTTGATGGAGGTGATGCAATGACCAATCACCTAGATATTATCTATTCAACCTTTAGTAACACTGTTTGGTAATTAAGGGTGGAGTGAACATCATGAGGTGGAATAGATTGATTGAGGACAAAAGAGTAAAATAAAATTTTCAAGTATATTATACATACTATTGTACATGATTCTGGTCCTTTAATCTTTTAGCATCCTAACAAAGATATGGATAATATTTGTAAGTAGATTTTTTTCAATGTTTGGGGGTATTGAGTCAGAATGCAGATTACTTGATTGGAAATTTTTAGTTTAGATGATAAACCCGACTGTTTTTTTTTCTGTTTTCATTAGGGGTTTGATAGGTGATATTAATTACCTGATCTCTTTCACCCAGAGTTGATAACTTTGTTTCTTATCCTTACCTTGCTAAGAATTCTCACGTACTAACTAAATTATAATGATAACTATTTACTGTGTAAAATCAAGTTATGAACTTGATTGGACTAGGAACTTGGAAGTCTGACTGTTCAACCCATATGCTTTATTCTCACAAAAATACTTTGCCTTTTGTGCAGCATTGGGAACACCTTTGCGAATGCAAATCCAGAAGACTCCGTCTTTTATATCGTTATTCTCTGGCAGAGTTGCATGAATTGGTCCTTGAAATGGATAAACATGGTTTTGAGGAGACAACACAAAGTAGGACTATAAGAAGGCAAATCTCATGCACTGATGAACCAACGGCTTTGACAAAAAAGGTAGGATTTTTTTATCTTGACTGATAATGTTAGGCTGACTATCATGCTTTGGATTGGGTTTTTAATGTTAATCTATTTTTCTTTCTAAGAATGTCCTGCATGATTTTTAACATTAACTGACTTACTCAACAAATGTGGTGCCTACTATGTGATGTATTAGTATGTGGATTTTTTAAGAGTGCTTCTGAGGCCATGCAATGCATGTAGGTCAAAGGGGGCCATGCCACTTTTGCTCAACTTGCAGAACAATGGCTTTTGCGCTCGTGCAAGATTTCTCAGAATCCATTTTCAAGAGATGAGTATGTGTCTTTATTAAAAGAAGCTGAACAGTTTCTTTGGGCTGGCTCAGAGATGAATCCTGTGAGTTTTAACTGCTTTTTATCTTCTGTTACGTTCTGAAATTTTACCTAACAGACATTATGCTCATCTACTTTCACATTGAAATATAGGTGCGGGAAACAACCAAGAATTTGATCAGATTTCAGAAATGGGCTGAAGGTGTAAGAGATTGTCTATCTAAACTTGAAACTTGGTCATCTCGTAGTGGAAACAGTATCGAGAAAGTTCACTTGGATTATATCAATGAATTGCTGAGTTTTGATGTGGTGCCCTGTTACGAGACTGGGCATCATAATTTGAAGGTTACAGTTTTCTGAGTGGTTGTAATTGTTAGTTTGTGCTTATCCTTGGCTTGCCAACTAAGAATCTTACCAGGTGTGTGATTATGTGATACAGGGTTATGCAGAAAAGGCAAAAATGTTGATACAGGAAATTGAATCTGCTATGTCATCATGCCTAAAGGTTTTTCTCTATTTCTCATAAGTCTATTTTCTCATGAGTTTATCTAACAGTGTTCTAAAGATACTAATGTGAAGAAAAAGGCCAGGGCCAGAGCGAAGCTCAAGAAATTCACCTTTTCTCTGGTCACGCATATACATGAAGAAAATAGGCATTGTCTCTTTTCGATGTCTACAAATAGCACTATCAATTACAGTGTGATCTCATTTGACTTCATTCATAATGATTAACATTTGTTTACAATTGTCCCTCCAGATATCGGAGTTGAAATTGTTGTATTCCAGAGCCTGTGAGCTTCCAGTCTATGTGAAAGAAAGTGAAAATTTACTACAAAAAATTTCATCTGCAGAGGTAGTTTACTTTATTTGGATTCAAATTCTACTAAAACCTCATTTAACAATAATTCAAGCTATAACGTATTCTTGGTATATGGCAAGTTAATGTTTATAATCTGGCTTCATTATCGGGGCAGGTCTTGATGGAAGGCATAAGAAAATGTATCTCAGAGACACGTACTGCAGCAATTGGGATTGATGTTGTTTACAATTTGAATTCAGAGGTAATAATGGCTGGCATGCTGTTCTGTTGCCAAACTTTGTGTTTTGTTTAAATCTTTTAGGTTGTGAGTTGTGACTTAACAATTTGTTTTTGGTGGTTGGGATCTTAAAATTGAATCTAATAAACAGATTTCAGAGCTCCAAGTTGAACTCCCAGACATGGATAGGCTTTCAGATCTATTAAGGACAGCTGAATCATGGCGTGCTCGATGTGGTGAAATTTTGAAAGGTCCTATTAGCCTTGAGGTTAGTGATATGGTTAATAGGCTACCCAAATGATTTGCATGATTTAAAGTACTTGTACTTATGAATACATGGCTTCTGTAGGATGTTGAGGCGCTTCTGAAACAATTGGATGGTTTTACTGTTAACACACCAGAGCTGAAGCTTCTGAAGCAGTACCACATTGATACAGTTTCTTGGATTTCTCGTCTTAATGCTGTTCTTGTGAACATTCACGAAAGGGAGGATCAAAATAATGTAGTTAATGAGTTAATGCTCATATTAACAGATGGAGCATCTTTGAAAATTAAAGGTTCTGGAATATGTTGACTTTTTCAGTACTTGTATAATGGAAATAGGTCTCTCGTGTTGCTAACATTGGGTTTGGTTTTTTTATCAGTTCATCAGTTGTCTATCGTAGAGTTTGAGTTGAAGAAGGCTCAGTGCAGGGAAAAGGCGCTGAGGGTAAGTTACTATTAGTATGTAATTTGTCTCCTTCCCTTCCTCTATAGGTGGTTGTGGGTACCCAATGGGATTAGCTTAGGCCCACTGGATTTGTGTCTATGTGAGTTTTTGTGCATGCCATGTTGCAAAATTGCAGTGTGTACACAAGAAGTTAAGTGGGCCTAAGCTGACCCACTGGGTATCCATCCCTCCCCCCTTCTTCTGGCCTGCTCCTATGTTGTTTCACTTGTTTTTTGTGCTTGAATCCTAATTAGACACCCAAATGCATATAATTTACTTGGAATATGTGCAGATGCGAGATACTAAATTGTCTCTGGACTTCATTCAAGAAGTGATGATGGAGGCAAGAATGTATGTTTTTTAACCTTGATGCCTGTTACAAGTTTGAACTCAAGACTCTGGATTATATTTGCATTTACCCTTGGTCATTTGGTGTTTCTCTTTCAGGTTACATGTTGAGGGGGAGAAGTTATTCGTTGATATGTCTGAAGTGTTAGCTGTTGCTATGCTATGGGAGGAAAGAGCGAAATATATCCTTGCACACAAGGCTCAGATATCTGACTTTGAGGATGTTATCAGGTCTTCAACATGCTTTACATTTTTTTAACCATATGGGTGTTCGTGGATAAGTTCCTTTGCTGGTTCTAATAATTGATTTGAATGTTTTAGGAGTTCGGAAGACATACATGTGCATTTATCTTCTCTCCATGATGTCAAGGATGCACTATCAAAGGCTAAGATCTGGTTGAGTAGGTCAAAGCCATTTTTAATGACTTCTCCTTTGGTATCTGTTTCAAGTCCTTTGCTGAATGTCGACACCTTGAAGGTTCTCAAATGTCTCCTGTTTGTTTTCTTTGCTAAAAATTGAAAGACCTAGATGACAATATGGTTTAATGTTGCAGGAATTAGTTTCTGAGTCAAAGCCTCTGAAGGTTTCTTTGAAAGAAATAAGGATGCTTGAGACTGTTTTGATGAACTGTAAGGAATGGGAGAATGACGCTTGCTGTCTACTGCAAGATACAAGGTGCCTATTTGATATGAGGATCATTGGAGATGGAACAAGAGATGGTCTTCTTTCTAAGATTGAACATCTAATTGCAAGAATCAAATCCATGGGAAGCACTGGTTTATCTCTTTCTTTTGACTTTGGCGAGCTTGTGAAACTTAAGGAGGCTTGTTCTGTGCTGCAATGGTGTAAGAAGGCTCTTTCTTTCAGCATTGGAGTAACTCCCCTTGAGGTGATACTTCATACTCCAATAGTAATCAAATTTTATGTTGCGGTTGTGCTCAACTTCGTATGAGTTTGCAATAGTGATTGTACAACATGATGCTTAAGTTTTAGTTGTGGTAGTATATCCGTTTTCCCCTTGCATTTCCTACCAAATCCAGTTATGACTGCTGGCAGAGTTATCACTAGAATCGTTAATATTCCCATGACTTGATCCTCCATGCTTCCTGGTACTAACTTTTCGCCTTCAAGTTGAAAGGACAATTGCTAAATCTTTGAAGTGCTTGAAATTTATAGTTCTTAATCTGAAAATGTTTGCAGGTGTAGAGCATCTCCTCTAGTTATTTTATTAGGATGATAAAATGCATTTAGCGGTGGAGTAGCGACCAGCTCTTGTACCAATTAATGCAATATATACATTATAGAGAAATATGATGGACAGGCACAGCACAAGGAATGTATCAATGTTTGTCCGACACATCATAAAAAGTGTATCAATGTTTGTCCATTGCATCCAGGACTCCTAGTTTTCCGTACAACTAGAAGCCTGTTTTTCACAGAAGTTTTGTTTTTTGTTTTTTGTCTTTTATTGTTCATTTTTTTCAAACAAAGAGAAGGGAGAGATGGTGGGGACATAGACTAGAGAGCTGAGAAAGAGAAAAGGAATTAGGAAGAGTAAATATTGGCCCTAAATGAAATGACAATCCCAAGTCTCAACCCACCACAATCAAAATGAACGCAAGGCTCAAGTTGCTAAGCAAGAGTAAATGAGTATTATATAGACCAACTTAAAAAAGTGTCCCTGTGATTGTTAAGCTACCTTGGTGCTAGTGGTGGAATGATGAGGATGCTATCTTGGTCTTGCTTGGTTTTCATGTGCCTTGTTTTAACACTATGATTCTTTTTACTTTCTATACAATGCCTTTCTGTTGGCAATTTTATGGAGACTTGTCATTTCTGTTGTAGGATGTTGAAAATTTGGCGAGTGCTGCAGAAAATTTATGTGGTACATTTGCCCCTAGTGCATTGTGGGGCTCGTTGGTTGAAGGGCTGAAATGGCTTGAGCATGCTACAAAGGTTATTTCTGCATCATGCAATTCTAAAAGATGCACTTTAGGTGAAGCTGAAGAAGTTCTTTCTAAATCTCAGGTGTTTTTATTTTCTGGTAATATTTCAAATCAATTCTATACATGGATATTTTTATACTTGCCATACTAAACTGTATCATCATCTTTTGCAGAGTATCAGTGTCTCCTTCCCATTGATGGTTGATCAACTTGAATGTGCTATTCAGAAACACAAGTGAGCTTGCCGTGTCTTTTGACCTGTCCATTGTTTTACTTTCACTTTTTAAACTGAAGTGCATCACTTGATATATTTGTGGGAGGAGTTAGAAAAAGTTTCAAGGACTTGGTATGCATGCAACAAGTCCAGGCTGTTGCAGAATATGAAAATGAGGCTAATAATCTGAGTGTTTGAGAAAGGTGTTTTTCAAATACTGTTGTCACTGCAAAATTATTTCTTTAGAAAAAAAAGTACTTATTCCCAAATTTGTGTACATATTATTTGGTAATATTATGTTGGTTCTGCTTCTACTAGAAATAAAAGTTCTGTCATGATTTTATTGTATTAAGCAATGTTTTGATGTTTAGTTATCAAGTTGAAGGAAAGAATTTTTGGAATGAACTGGTCCTTAAAACTTGTATACTAGAATTTCGGGGATGCTGCATGATCCAGTGGCTTGTTTTCTGCTAATATCATATTATGATCTCTTTGGGCGGTCTGATTTATTGTACCTTTTCCCTTTTGATCTTGAGGGAAAGGAAAACAATTTGGGCCTAAGCATGCAACAAGCTGGATAACAAAAAACAAAAACAAAAAAAACTTTTGGCTTCTGGGTTTTCAATTTGTATTGACCTCTCTTGCATTACCAGTATGATTTATAATAAGTAATTGTAAATGTATTGTAGGTCCTGGCTTGAGCAAGTGCATCAACTTTTCAGCCTAAGGCCAGGAGAACGATCTTGGTCTCTAACATTACAGCTAAAGGTATGACGTCAGATTGTGCGCTTATACATGCTTTAGTGCTTTTGACATGACAAAGTTCATCTTTGTTCCCTTGCAGTTCACCTTTAAGTAAATGTCTTCACTTGTATTTATAATGTTAATAGATCAGCATAGGTGATGTTTGATTATGACTGATGACTTCTATGATTGTTGAAGAGTACAACACTTTGGCTTGGTCAATGTTGTATAATTTTTGCCTGCTTTCTCTTGTCAATTATATTGATTGTTAAATTACATTCGATTATGTACTTAAATTCCTGAAAACATGCCTAATATGATTCAATTGCACTCAGGAACTTGGAGTTTCTGCTGCTTTCAGTTGCACAGAACTAGATTTGATTGTATCTGAAGTTGAAAGGGTTGAGAGTTGGAAACAACAGTGCATGGATATTTTCAGGATAGTAGTTGGGGATGATAATTCATTGCTTGGCAGTTTAGAAAAGGTTTTCAGCTAAAACTGTAATTTATTACATCTAATTGTTATGTTTTCCCTAGGGACTTGAATCGTTGTTATTGATTCACAGATAGGACAGACTCTGAAGAGATGTATACACATATATGAGAAACCACATGGCTTGAAAGAGAGTAGTTCTTTTGCTTGCTGCTCCAGTGGTTCTCTGGATCAGGAATTTCTTACTTGTTCTTCATGCAAGGACTGGTAAGTTATTTATTGCTATTGTAAATTTTTGCAGGTCCTTCACCCTTACGTGTTATTATTAGTACTTAATTGTTTCACAATAGGTTGTTATTTCAATCTTATTTTTGCACTTCAATCACATGTTTTTACTATGAAGAATTTCAAGCAAGAAACACAATTCCTGTAAATTTTCCCCTCTGTTATAGGTTATAACTTGATATCTTCTTGAACAGCTACCATTTGAGGTGTCTAGGGTCTTCCATGGTAGGTGGAAAACATGCAGAATATGAATGCCCATGTTGCCGATATCTGGTATCTGGAACTTCTTCTCCAAGTGGGCTCAGTACTCTGGTATGTATTTAATTTGTCTAGTATATTCTGTAAGGAAGGCTGTATGTTTGATATCTATTTTAATATCCTATTTATATGGTATAGAAATTTGGTGGGATGCGTCCAGAACTTCAAAAAATTATTGAACATTTATCCGGTGAAGAAGACTTCTGTGTTTGGTAATGAAGTGCACTCTTTTAAGTTACTTGTTTATTCATACTTTGTTCTTAAAGTTATTGAAATTATTAACATTGTTTTGGATTTACAGTATTAAAGAAAGAGATGTACTGAAAGAAGTTTTGAAGCAAGCTCAAGCATGCAAATCTCGCTTGACAGAATTAGTGGATTTTGCATTAGCTTATTCTGATAAGGATCTCAGTGTGCTCGTTGAAAAACTAACAACAGCTTTAAAGGTATCTTAAGGAGCGTTTTGCTGTAGTGTTGAACTATTTTATTTTATTTTAAATATGATGGACCCATTGGTTTTGTCATCTAGCATAAATGCCTTTGGGTTGGAATTTGCTAGTTATGTTGTTAGAAAACTAGTCTTCCAGAAATTGAAAAGAAAAATGGAGAATAACCAATCTTGGCATATTCTGTTGATGGGAATGACCTTGATATAGGCTTGGTACATCTTCGTGATTGAAATTGTTTTTGTTATACAGGCCAGAGAAATGCAGGGTGTACATGATCATGAAGGTGATATCAACCTTATGTTGGCTTTATCAAGATACTCATGGAAAGTCAGAGTCAATAGGTTATTGGAGGGTTCACAAAAGCCCACAATCCAACAGGTTCAGCAGCAGTTAAAAGAGGTATGTCCTGCTGATATTAAATGAATTTGAAGCGCGTTCTATGTTCTTAAGATGGATTTCTCATGCAACAATTTCTCTGTCCTTTGTGGTTTTTTTCGACCAAACGGTGGCATGGAAAACATTTTCCAACAGTTGGTTATTAGATCGAGAAATTTCTTTGCTTGTGCACGAGTACTGGATACCGAGAAATGGTGGCTACAGTTTTTTTGCTTTTAGAAACTAAAGAAATGAAAGAAAAAGCATTTAATACATTGAACTTCAACTTTTAAGGCAAAAACAAATGTTCTGGTGTGAGGTCACTCTTGATTGTCCAAAATAGCAAACCTTTATCAAGTAAAGCAATTTAGCAGGAAAGAATATCGTCTATTTTTGCTGTAGTTAATGTTCATGCATTTATTTATCTTTTCTTCAATGTTTAGGGAGCTGCCTTGAACATTCTGCCTGCGGATTATTATTGGCAGAAACTTACCGAAGTGAGGATTATTGGTTTGCAGTGGGCAGATACTGCTAAGAAGGTTAGGAGCATTTTTCTGTCCTCTCTTTCTCCTATCTTCTCTGTTTCTCTCTCCTCTCCTCTCTTATTTGCCTTTTGTGCACAGGTTGCTGCCGATTCTGGGGCTCTCCCCTTGGATAAAGTTTTTGAACTTGTTTCGGAGGGTGAAAATTTGCCTGTTCGTCTAGAGAGGGAACTTAAGGTACAGAGGAGGCTTTCGTCTTAATTATGTGCTGTGGCCTTTTGTTAGTAAACTATGCTGATCTCTGACCCCCTAAAAAAAATGCTTACTTGTTTCAGTTGTTGAAAGCTCGGAGTATGCTTTATTGCATTTGCCGAAAGCCGTATGATCAACGAGCAATGATTGCGTGTGACCAATGTAATGAGTGGTATCACTTTGATTGCATTAAATTACGTTCCACACCAAAGGTTTACATATGCCCTGCATGTCAGCCTCTAGGAGAAGAGTGTTGTGAACCCGTGGTGGATCAAGAGAGGTCAGTCTTGTCTCCTCTAAATTTATTGTATCCTATACCATGCGTGTCCAATAACTGGTTCTCCCAAAATGCATGCTTCGACAGATGTAGTGATGCGAAATCTGTAGAGCCCAAAACGCCCTCTCCTACGCATGCAAAGTGCAGGACGAACCCAAAGAAGGCGGAGTCCAATCTAGCACAAAAGATTCTTGCAATTACAGACCCCAACAATGTTTATAGGTGTTCTAGCGGGATCGAACGTTTATGGTGGCGAAATCGGAAACCTTTCAGAAGGGCGGCTAAACGACGTGCCAAGCTTGATAGTCTCTCTGTGTTTTCTCATTTGGAAGGGTGAAACATTAAAAAGAAAATTGGTTGTAGGCCATGATTTAATTTATTCAATTGATTACCCTGATTTCAGCTCACGTAGATGGTCCTAAATTTTAAATGCTTGAGCTATATGATGAGTTTTCCCCTTTTTTTGGTTCGTCCTGGAAATATTTCTGAAGTTATAAATGCAACTTTTCAGTTGTATGGAGTAAAGCAGCCCCTGTTATTCGAAGGGAAGTGATTTTCACACGTTTTTTAGCATCTCATGTTTTCCTATTTGTTTATGGCTATTGAATTAAATAAATTCAACGATTAGGATTAAATCGTAATCTGCAAGAGGCTAAAAAGGGTGTGAGAATCACTTCGGTTACTCTGGTGGTGTGGTATTACGTCTATTTGATGTGTGCCAGTATAACTCTATTTTTTAATGACTTTCACCGAAGATTACTCCCAATTTCACTCCATCTCGTTAAACATAACTCGAATTGATAATAATTTAAAATACCTTCAATTTACATTTACACCGCATTGGCATCCTCGATCCGACCCATCCCATTGCCAAAGGTTCTCTTTTTTTTTTTTTGTTTTTTCGTGAACAAACGATATTATCTACACTAAGGTAAGGTGATGGATTAATCTTCCAATCGTTTAGTGGTAATGTGATTTAAATTCGTATTTAGCAAAAATCAAATCTAAGATTTCTCATTTGCAAATTTAAAAAGAAAAAAAATGTAGAAGTTTTGAAAACGGGATTAAATAGTAAACGGGCTATTATAACAGGTAACTTTTTGCAAAAGCACCAAAAATTTAACGGGCTGGGCCAGCCTAATGCAGGCAGACTATCATTCAACCCGGTCCGACCCATTTAACTTGTCCTATTCACAGGTTCCAAAGTGCGACGAAGTTAAGCAAACGTAGCCAATCAGTAACATCTAGTTGTATTCCTGTTTATTTATTTTATAAGTGAAAAATTTAAAGTACTCCCCTCGTAATATCGTTTGTGAAAAAAAAAAAAACAAAAAAACAAAAAAAAAACATAAGCACTGGCACTCCCTCGCCAATCAGTCGACGCCGTAAGTGTTGGACAAATCCGTAAGTGAGTTCATCAAATACATAGATGAGGTACGTGAAGCCGCTGAACTTGTTCCAGGATCTGGTCAAGGCCAATACTCTGGAACGCGGGCGGTTGCTGGGTTTGGACGTCGGCGACAAGTACGTCGGCGTAGCCGTTTCGGATCTTCATAACAAGATTGCGTCGCCCTTGAGGTACTGGAATAATTTCCTCCTGTAAATCTTCAAATTATGGTTCACATATGAGTTTGGGTCTCTTAATATTTGATGCGCCGCAGTGTTCTGTTGAGGAAGAAATCAAATATTGGTTTGATGGCTGCCGATTTTCAGAGTTTGGTGAGGTTTTTTTTGTTTTTTGTTCATTTCCTGATTTTATTTACTTGTTTATGTTAATTGAAGTGCCATTTACAAGTTAAATTCTAGAAATTGAAGTTACAGATGTTCTGGCACTGTTAAATTCTGGAAATTTAAAATGAAACTTTGGGTATGTTGTCAAACATTGGTTTGAACGAAATATGAGTTTCTCCACTATTTTAACACATGTATCAGCAATATCAACGATATATGTCGATTTTAGCCTAAACTTCAGCGTTTCTCTGATATGAGGTGAAGTTTAGACATCACCCCCCAACATTGGTTACGATACGATAGGGATAGGGCTCATACAAGATGTTAATAGTTTTGTTCTTGTCAGATAATTGGCCAAATGCCTCTCATTGTTTTCATCTGTATCCGTGTTATACACATTTCTATAGCAATATGTGGCCAAAGACATTATCGTAATCTTATACGTTTTAAACATAAGTAATTTTCAGAGTGAAGTCTAGAAATCATGCTAATGCAACATTAGGTGCTGCCTCAATGATATCTATATGCATTTAGTTTTTCTTCGTGATTGGTTCTGAACTTCTCATGAGTTTAGGAACTTTGGTTTCTCCTGGTCATACCCAAGTATTCAATATCATTAGATTTCTAGGCGTAACAGGCATGTAACCAAGCATGAGTACAAATCATACGTGATATTACATCAGTGATGTGAGACTGTTTGAAACCTTGGTCCATGTTAGTTCCCGGGTCAGATTCATAATTCCTTCTGTTTCTGTATGCAGATTTCTGAGCTTTCTCTGGTGGGCTTCATTGTTGGATACCCGTTCGACAGACAAAAAGGGACTCCTGATGTGTGTATTCTTAGCTTGAGTTGTCTATGTGGGGACTCTCTCATTTTTTTATCATGATTTTCTTGTCTTTGTTTAGGCTGTCCAAGTGAAGCTTTTCATTGACGACCTCTCTAAGACAAGAAAACTGGAAGGCTTAAAGTATACATATTGGGACGAGGGATTTACATCAAAGGTTAGTGCGTATAGTGTGGGAAAATTATTTAGTCTTGTGACATGATGCTTCTGACACTATTCATTCATCATATGGGCACTGCTGCTAACTTGGATGTGTCTAGTGTTAATTTACTATCCATTAGGTTTTGCAGTTTTTTTGTTTCAAATGTTAAAGATCTTGCTTGTACTTTGTTTGCCGGCAGAAGAGCAGCCTACACTTAAGAGTTAGGCTATTATTACAAATTACACAACAAGTGTCCTTATTTTGTAAGCGATCTAGAATCTCAGATTTTATTTTACCGCAAACAGAACGTGGAACTACTGTTGAAGCCTTTGAATCTGCCTCCAGTTCAGTCCAAGACAATTATGGACAAGTTTGCTGCTGTCGGTATACTCCAGGTAGTGTTGTATGTTTTCTTCCGTTACATAGAATCCAATAAAAGGTGTCGGATTGTGCTAGATAAAACTGAATAAATATCGTAACGGACCCGTTTGATGACCCTTGTTTTTAGTTTTTTATTTTTCACTATTTGTGCTTGAGATATGGGGAAATTTATAATAGATGTAGAAGAAATGTACACAAAATGAAAACTAAAAACCAAAAGCTACTGTGAGTTGTTTTCCCTCTCAAGATTTCATTTTTGTTCATTATTCTTTATTTCTTCTCTCCCACCAACTTTCTTCGTCTATCCTTTCTCCCATATGTACTTTCCGCATATCTCAATCATGTGAAATGGTGGTTATCAAACGAGAACTGATTCTTTGGTTGTTTCAAGTGGACAATACGAAGAGCATTCATCTCAATCAGTTTTCGGAGTCTTGGGTGCTAACATCAATTTATATTTCCATATTTGTCAGGGATACTTGGATTATGTGAACAGAGAGCTGAAGTCTGACGTCACTCAGTAAAGTGTCTCTGAATGGATATAGCTGTTTCTTACTTGTTCATGACAGAGCGATTACGTTACGACTGCACTCAAGATATACTCTGCGGATCATCTATCATAGAAGAATTGAATTGGTAAGGTTCTAAGATCGTTGACCTGACTGGTAAGCAAACTTAGTACTTTCCTGAGCTATTGGAGCTGGATCAAAATTATCACAGATGAAAATTTTGGTGAAGATAAATACACTCGAGTCTCAACCGATGACGATGACTCCAATTTTGTCCTTCTGGACTTTGTACTGTAATGTTCAAAACTAGGATTATAGTTAGTACTGACATGACATAGTTAAGTTCTCAAGCTTTCCGTTTAAATCATTTAGGGGAGAATTTTTCCAGAGTTTGTTCCCGGTCGATTTTCTTGGCAACTCTTTTCTTGCATAACAAACAAACCCACAAAGCACTTCAGTCCTATTGACAAACAGACCGGTACCACTGTACCACATTATATTTTTCAGGCATGAGCTGCGTATTGCGCATATCAACTCATCACATCCGCTGGTTTTTAATCTACAAAAATGGGGGGCTGAGGTTTGTTGTAAGAGAGCTGCAACGTTTTGTCACGCAGATGGAAAAATGTTCTCTTTACCAGGGCGGAATCAAGGATGCTTCTGGTGTGGATGCTTGGATTTGCACTGATATCCGGTGTGAAGTTGTGGAACTTGATCTCGGACTATCTTCATCCGTGTGTCTTAAGTTGCGTAGATGCCTTTTCGAGTGCAAAACATTGGCTGTTTAGAAACTGTTTCTCAATTACCTCCATGTTCGATTGTCACAAAAGTTTATGCCCGCGAGGTGTGGCAGATTGAAAAACTCATCATAATGTCATGTCAGTTTATAAATTAACTAAAGGAGTGCGTCAACGACCAATGCTCAAATTTGACGGCATTTCGAATAATTAGCAAGTGAAGCAAAATAATGTCATGTGTTAAGACTAAAGTACATATACATATGCATAATATATACATATATATACATTAACATACACACACACACACTCTTATACATACATACACAGAAACAAGTAGTCATTTGACTTGAGACACCACATATGCCTTTTGGGTATGCCTTTCATCATTTGTCAATGTAACAAAGTACATGCCTCATCTTGGGCATGTTCCTAGCATTGTTGGGGTCATTAATTTATCTGTAGAGACATGTAAGTGTACAACAAGGGACCTCTAACCTTCCATAGTGGAAGAAGAACACTCTAAGATATGGTTAGAGAGTCCTTGGCCAAATCATATGAATATGACTTAGGAACAATGTTCCAAATCATGTTCACTAGAATCATATACAGAAGTATCGTATTGGATAGTAGACATGAGATAAACTATCAACCAAACAGTTTATCAACTAAACAATGTGGTTAGGAGTATTGAATTAGAGAAACATTGTACTACATTGTAGTTGTAACTGAATAAGTTCTTCAACCACTTCTATTTAGTTTGGGTAGTCATGGCATACTATCAGGTGTCCTCATGGTTTGTGAAAACCTTGAATATTAGTAATCATTAATCTTCGTCATAGGGAGATTGAAAGTAAGTTTTAATTCACAATTGTTTAGTAAGAGTCACAATCATCCACTGCCTCATTAATTGTAACCTAATGGATCGTACACTGTGTTAGGGTGAGATGCAAGATATGTAATTGGGATGGATATAAGCAATTAAATAGTTTAATTGTGTATGGTTAAAATTAATTAATTATTTATTTATCATAAGAAAGGTTTGTACTAGGCTTCAAATTAGTTTCGGGTTTTCTAGGCCCAATGGGCTTTGATCCATAAGGTCCATTAAACTTTGTATGACAACTTAAACAAAATGAGACACAAGCTCACCCACACTAGGGTAGCTGGCTATACATGAGGATTGGCCTCAATTTCACTTATGTCATTCACTTGTGTGTGTAAAAGTGACCTTATAGGCAAAAACTCATTAGGGTTCTTTGGAGAGAAAGTTTGGAGGCACACAAACTCTCCCTCTCTCTCTTTATCTAGTCAACTAGATAAAGTTTTATTAGCATCAAAACATATCCTAGTTTATCCATCTTGTCTTCACATCACATCCATGGTGTGTGGACTTAGAGGTGCCATCTCTTTTCTGCTTGAAGAATCCTTTCATCAAATTCTCAAGGAGCAAAGGAGCAATGAAGAAACAAAGATCCAAGGAGCAAGGAGAGGACTTGAAGGCCCTCCACTTGGGTGGTTGCCTTGTTAAAACAAGGGTGCTTCAAGGGTAAAGTTCAAACTTTCTTCTTTCATTTATGGAAGGAGTCTTGGTTCACCATCCACTAGGCCTTGAATTTTTATGGAACTTAGATTTGTTTTGAGTTCATACTTTTTTTTAATTGTTAATATATGCATGTGTTGCTCAAATAATCTCTATGATGATTTGATTTCATATTATATATTTTCCCTTATTCTTGGTATGTTTTGGTAATTATTTTGGTGAAATTTTGATACTTTGAATTATATTTTCAATGTAGGACTTTCAACTTCCTCTTGAGAAAAAGTGATCAAATAGATGAATTTTGGAGTGATTTCAATTGGAGGATGTTTGTGAGTCTCTCAACTAGTTCGTGTCAATGTTTCAGATTTTTCTACCAAATGGATTATTTATGGCGATGAAATGAATGAGCAGTGTGCAATGCTGCCAAAGTGACGTTTTTGGGCTTATTTGGATTTTTTGGCGTCCAAGAATGTCTCTTTTGGGTTCGGACCCTCATGGAGATATGTTCATAATGTCTTTAAAATAAGCTATCTTGGGCCTGTTTTGGAGCTTTTTTGAGTTAAAAACGTGGCTGATCAGTTTGATGGCATATTCTCCATGTTCGACTAGGAGATTGTTTCCTAGTTTCTCTTTATTTATTTTGTTTCCTAGTTTTATTCTAAGACATTTTCTAGGAATGATTTCAATTGTAGTAGCATAAATAAGGCCTTTTGGCTAGCCCTAGTCGTCTTCTTTGTACGACTTTGGAGAGAGTAATTTGGCTAGAGCTTTTGAAGATTCTGAGACTTTTACTTTCAAGGTGTTTTAACTCTTTTTCTATTTCAATAAAATTCCTTTTGATTTTAAATATGAATATGTGTAATTAACTTTCTTTTGCTAGGGTAAGGCCATGAAAATTAGCATGAATATGTAGTTTTTATTTAATTGCTTATGATATTATGCATACATACTTTGAATTATTAATCACTATGTTTAAACTATCATCTTAATGCTTAGCTACCATTAGGATCTTTATAAAAGTAATTTGATGCAATTTTGTCAGAAGGTTTCTTGAAATTGGTTATGACTTCTTGTGGTTAATAATTGTAATTTCACTTAAGGCGAACACCACGTCTTAATGGTTGCATGATTTTTCAAAGAGTTTTAATAAAGCTTAATAAGTCTTTTATGTTTACATGTGATCCGAATTGCATGTTTGATATACATTCTAGGTTGGAGGTCCAAGTAGAATATACATTAGGAAAACCTAACCTTCAAAGTTGTATGTCTAATTCATAGGTAATTGATAAATTACATAGGACTGTTAAGGTGACGGTGGAACTCTAGTGCTTTTACAACTTAATTTTCAAAAATTATTTTCTTTCCCCTTCTTTAATATTGCAGATTTTTCTAATCTTTTTAATTAAAATCAGTTTCGTTAAGCTAGGTCATAAAATCACCATATTTTCTAAAACTTTGTTTTAAGTAATGAATTAAGATTTAGATTAAATATAAATTGTTTTTAAATATCCCTGTGGAGAACGACCTTACTATAACCGTTTATATTATATTACAACTACCTATTCTCTTGCAAGTATTTTGTGTGATTTTAATTTGTTTTGTGCATGTACTAAAAATCCTATCACTATAGCCAACAATTTTCATTCATTTTTTTTTACTAGCCAATTTTTTTTTTTTGTTCGTACCAAATAAAACTAGAGAACTTATGAAAAAGGATCCCACAAGTCCAAAACCAATATACCCTACCTTAGTGTAAATATATCTTCGTATAACTATAAATACAAAAATATCAAAACAAGAAGCACATGACTTATTTTGAATGAAAAATTTAGGAGAATTAGAAAGAGATGACAAATGGATGATTTCAAAAAATTGATATAATGAATGAGTTAAAATTTACTTTATATGACAAATTGAAAAAAAAAAGTATAAATTCATATGACATTTTAATTTTTTATTTTTTATTTTTAGCATTGAATTATCAGATTAGATAGCGATCAACCATCAATTGGCAAAAGAATCATGCCACTTCAATAAGCGGGCCAAAACTCTGCATTAAGACCACTCAAATTGTATTGAAAACTAAACCAACCAAAGCTTGTAATCCTTTGGCCACCGGTGGTGCATCTCCCTATCGAATAATTCAGCCTCACTCTTCTCTCAGCCAAACCCTAAACCCATGGCCGATATAACTTTTGGTCATTATTTTGGCCCTTTTTTCATGCCCCCCAAGTCTGGTTGATCGACCAACTTTGACATAAGGTAGTGGTTTTAAAACTTCACATTTCGTCAGTATTTTGACGTAATTTGGTCGTCGAACTAGGCTATTTGTTGACTTTCATCTTGCACGGTATTTGCATTTTCCTCAATCAATGGAAGTGGGGGTTTCAGTAACGTTGTCGACTTGAGTAACAAATTCAAGGGCCGACTCCTCCATATGCTTTATGTCAATTTACTCTCGGGCCACCTCTCTCCCTTTCCTTTTCCCTTCGTGAAGGAGATGGAGAACAGCCTTCGTTGCATGTTTGAGTAATAGATGCTCTCTCAAGGTCCTCTTTTTTCTAGGACCTGTGAGGACCTCTTTTATATGAGCCATACAATTAATCTAATGGTAGAAAAACTGATGAGTTTATATAATCCTGTTACACCTAAACAAAATCAAAACATGCTAAAAAATAAAAATAGGGTTCAAACTCATCCTTCATTCCTGTTTCCTGAGAGAGATGAGCAAAAATGTAACCAGTTCGATCTCATAGAAATATTTCGTCAAGGACGTCGTCCCAACCCTCCCTTTCTACCGCTCTGCTCCCACCCTTGAAGATCGTTGCTGGTGGTTCAAGATCATCCCTTGTAAGATTGTTCCTCCATCATACAACAATCTGCAATTAAAATTAAAAGTGAAGCAAAAAAAAAAAAAAAGAAAAAAAAAGAAGAATGGGGTTGAGGTTGAACCACCACCACAAAGAAATATAAAATAGAATGGTGCTCAATTAGGAAAGCATTTCTGGGTTACTATGAGACCTAATTAAAAGAAGAATGGTACTCAATTAATTCCATTCTACGATAAACATCAACGTGATTCTACTTTTTTCGACAATGGGGACGGGAAAATTGGGAGAAATTGAAATCAATACAACTATAAAGGAAATACATTTTCGTAGCTTCAAAGAGAATTTTACTTTTCCGAGGACACTATGAAATCGGAATTCACACTGCTTTCCTTCAACATGCAGCTGTCAAAAATTTGAACGTGAACCAACTTTTTATTTTATTTTTTTAGCGTGTTTTGATTTTGTTTAAGTGTAACAAGATTATATAAATTCATCAATTTTTGTACCGTTAGTGACACACCCCGACCCAGAAAGTCCACTTGGACCCTGAATCGAGCTGTGCTGGTCGACACCTGGAAGGTGACGAAGCCATAAAATGTAATAGTGTATAAAAAGTGAATAAATTTGAATCTAAAAGTGTCTAAATACCAGAGTGCACTACGAGTGGGAGCGAACCCATTTCACACGCGATGTCAGAGCATAAGTAAGGTACAGTAGTGTGGGTAAGAATCATACCCTTAAAAGTAGCCACCAATACTAAGATTAGCTATATATCCTCGTCGATACGAACTCAGCAGTTAAAACCTGAAGGGGTACAAAACAGAAAGTGTGAGTAAGCAGTAAAACCAAGCTTCCCAAAACTATTACCTTTCTAACAATAATAACCTCTCACTGTAATTCCCTTATCGTTTTCTATAAGACAGTACAACATATATACATATATCCAAACCATACTCAGAAATGACCAAAACCACGGTTTGCCATCAACTTCACCATACAGTAATAACTAGGCCAAATGAACTTAATCAATACAAAGTGATATATTAGTCAGCGTCATCTAAAATGACATGTACAACTTATCCATATATCATCAATCATGGCTAGCATATAAGTCGGAGTCACCTATAGTGACCTGTACGACCTATCCATATCTCATCAATCATGGCTAGCATATAAGTCGAAGTCACCTATAGTGACACGTACGACTTATCCATATCTCATCAATCATGACTAGCATATAAGTCCACCTATAGTGACCTGTACGACTTATCTATATCTCATCAATCATGGTTAGCCAATAGCTCAATAAGTATACCTGCACACGAGTCGGAACCATCTAAAGTGGTCTGTACGACAGGACTGGGTGTAAATAAATACGCTCAAGTGCTACGATCACGTAAAGACTGTGCGAATAATCGCGGGTCACCAACGAGTCGGAACCACCTAAAGTGGTCTGTACGACAGGACTGTGCATCTACCTTGGATCCAAGGTGAGCGTAAGGTGCGAGAGGTGAACATCACGTGAAGGACTGTGCCCTGGCCATGGGCGGGAGCACTAACACTGGGGTGCAGGTTTATGAGCTCTCATTGCATCTCAATATAACATGTGCAACTCATGGCAACCAGTACGACAGTATTGAAGTTGCCTAACACATAACTGTAGTCATGCTATAACGTAATCGATTCAACTAATACCATAAACTACCTGAACTTACCTGGGTGTCCTGCGTTCACCTTTGCACTTGAAAGCATTCTCAATAATTATATGCAAGTAATATACATATGAATATACCATGATGCAATCTAATACTCAACCATGTCGTAGCATTTTCAATTATAAACAATATGGTGTGAAGTGTACAATCAATAACGCCATACTCCCGAACTACTTATTTTCAGGGATAATTATCCATGACAACCCAATTAACACTAATTTAACTAACTAATTCACAAAACTAAAACTTGCCTTTACCAATTTCCTTCACATTACTCAATTTCCCAAGCAAGGCTTTTGTCTCAAATATTTTATGGCTGCATCTAACGTCTCGTTAGACTGCCTACGTACCCTAAACAGGGATCAATCCATTCGTAGTTCATATAGGTACTTCAAGCATTCACAATAATTATATGAAGGTAATATACCTAATCAATTTAAAAGTGTCGATAGAACTCTCAATAATATGTACGATAAAAAGGAAAAGATCCACTCACCTAGAGTCCACGCTATGATTCTCTAGCACACGCATCGAGGCGTCCTGAATGATTGGTCCCTGTGACCAATTATCAAATCACATCTCAGAACTCTTGTTCGTAGAATACGTAATTCACATAAAACACAACCTCAACGACATTCTAAAATAGTTTGAGACCCATTGACCACAAGTCAAGAGTCGATCAAAGATCGACGGTAGGGTTTACATGTCATATCCTGGCCCGGGGAGGACCACTTCCCGTGCCCGCTCCACCACCGTAGCACGATATTGTCAGTTTTGGGCTTACCATTCCCTCACGGTTTTGTTTTTGGGAACTCACGAGCAACTTCCCAGTGGGTCACCCATCATGGGATTGCTCTAGCCCCCTTCTCGCTTAACTTCGGAGTTCCTACGGAACCTGAAGCCAGTGAGCTCCCAAAAAGCCTCGTGCTAGGTAGAGATGAGAATATACATTTAAGGATCACTCCCCTGGGCGGCGACGTGGGATGTCACATTGCAACACTGTATAACTTGACCCAGAAGATCCGCATAGCAGATTTCCAATCCGCAACTTCCAACGATCCACAATATGTTTCTAGAATAACATATTAAAATTTCATTACGATCCAACAGTCAGATCTCCGCCAATTGCCTAAAACAAGTGGCCGTGAACATTTATTTTACTAACTTACAAATCCAATTCAGGAAGATCCATATGTCGGATTCCTGATCCATAAATTCCTATGATCTTTAAATATTACGTATTATAATGTACCCAATTTTGGTGACGATCCAACGGTCGGATCATCGATTCACATTTTTATCAAGTAACGTATCGTAACGAATTTAGGTTCCAACGATCAACCTACGTCATTCAAATGACAAAAATGAATTCAAGACATTCGACATAGCCTAAAAATAGCATTGGCGGCCCATTAGCCACGTGCCGCCGCAGGTGGCGGTCGGCCGCCCCGACTCGCCAAAAAATCCAACTATTTCCAAAAATTCTCAAACTTCACAGAAATGAAGATCTCAGTGAGTGGAGCAACTTTCATACCTGCCACGAAGTCCAAAAGTGGACGGAAGATGGTCAATTTTGCCCACAAAGCTGGCGGGTGCCTAAAACTTCCCGACGTCGATTCGTCGTCTACGGTGGTCCAACGGGGTCAAGGTTGGTTGGGTTTTGCTCCTGGGATGATGGGATACAAAGCCCAAGTGGTGGCATCAGCCATCGCTTTGCAGATTTGCCGGAAAATCGAAAAGGGTGGCCGGAGCATTATTGATTTTCGTCAACTTTCGTGGCCTCAAACCGCCACATACCATTGTTAATCAAGGTGGTTCTTGGGTGTGTTTTGTAGAGGGGAATGAGAGCTTCAAGATGGTGGTGGTGGCATCGAAAAACTCCACCGGAGTTGGCCGGAATTGGCCTTGGAAAATGGGAACTCGTGGTGGGTGCGGGTGGACGGGAAAGCCACTTCCTTTTTCCTTTTTTTTTTTTTTTTTTTTTTTTTTTTTTTCTGATTGGGCTTCACCCCACAAAGTGGGGATTTAATTTAATTAACACTAAACCTTGAATAACCAATTTCGAACGTCCGTAACTATACCGTTATAATCCGGACTCGCAAACGGCTTTCGCCTATATGTTCGTACCAACGAGTACTACGATGATATGTTAAAAGATTCGTAAATTCACGTTTTTAAAATAGAATAAAAACGTAAAATTTGGAACGGGTTGTCACAGTTAGATTAATCCTATACTTATATAAAAGAGGCCTTCACAGGACCTCAAAAAGAGGACCTTAGGATAGCACTCCTAGTTTGAGTAAATTGTTTCGCCAAATTCATAATCCGAACCATTAGCTATGTTGGTTGAATTATTTTGGTCATATTGACCACTATAAACAAATTGACTATTACAACCGAAGAAGAAAATTCACAAGCTTAAGTTTCATGTAAATGGGTATTATTTTTGAATTTTCATGAGTGAAAGTTTAAAAATAACAAATTCTGTTGTTATTTTAGGCTAACCAAACAAGAAAATTCACAAATTCTAGAAAATAAAATTTCTTCATTTCAATTTTCGTCAGTTTAAAATTCTTTAGTAATCTTAAATTGTCTCATCCAAACAGAGTGTTACAGTAATGTCATTAGAGGCATATTGGCTGCCCGAGTCATTTTGGCCACTAAAACCATATTGTTCATTTCGTATGTATTGGCTACTAAACCCATACTCACCGTAGTTTATCCACCGATATGAATATTACAATCCATATTGCCTGCTTATATACAGTATGCCACTGGGCATGCCAAAACTGTTTCCCTTTTGTATTTTTTTTAAGGATTTAGTCTTTTCTTTGTCTAGATGCGTGAGTGTGTTGCCACGTGAACTAAATTGCCTGATGTAGAAAAAATGTGAGTGTGAATTGCGTTTGCACCTTAGATTTGACTTCTAATCAAATGATTGAACGGTTTTTTACCTCGAAGACAAGGCTTTGAAGCAACAACCAAAATAATGTTAAATGGTGAAGGTAAGGATTGAGCGAAAAAGTAAAAAGAATTTAGAATAAATGAAATTAAAATTAATGTACTTGTGAGAAAGTAAATTAAATGAAGAGCGAGTGCGTAAAAATAAAAGTTCTTTGAAATTAAGTAAAATTGCAAAGGCAAGACGGAAAGTAAAATGCGTAAAAAAGAAAAAAGAAAAAAGACAACTGCAGTTAACTTGCACAAAATAAATTAATTAATAACATAAAGTAAATTAAAAACTTGTATTGAAAGGAAATTGAAAAGCGATAGACTATGGATTACATTGCGCTGCTCCTAGAGAGGAATTGAAGAGAATAAAATGATACGTTTGTGTGTTAAATTAGGGATCATTTTCTTTTTCTTAAAGCTTGTATTTATAGGTTTCCGTTAAATCTAGATACCTTGTCTCGTGATCACGTCAATCAACGGAAATCTTCCTAATCGGTGATAGTTTACATTGACTAGCCTTGATTGTGTCCATTCCATCATCTTCATTTGGACCAAAAAAAGTTTCGTATGACTTAAATCATGGGTGTAATTTAACATAATATCATTTTCACCTTTATTTGGACCACTAGATTCAATTAGACTAGAGAGTGTAAATTCGGGTACAAAATACCAAAACAAAGGTGGGTGTCATGTGGGTCACATGACTTTTACTCCCACTTGTATAGTCAAGTTTGAAACACATGTTCTTATTTTTTAGTTTTAGACCAGTAATGAACACCTTATTGACCACGTTAATTACTAATTAATTTGTTTTTAATCCATACGACTTTGCTATTGCTCCATTTGTCTCGATATTTTTACACCAATAACATTGAAGGAAAACATCTTTTCCTACATTTATACTTAATAGATTTATTGTCATTGTGGCGTCTTAAATCACTAAAACAGTGCCATTAAATCTGTATAACAATGCTATATTTTAAACTCTTCACATTCGATATCGTAATACTAGTTCGAAAAAATCATGACGACGTATTAGTGGCTCGGAAAAAGAAGTAAACTCCCATTCTGTCTCCCATTTGAGACCGGCCCATGACCAAATTCTAACCCATTCCAATTAGTAAAGTATTACAATCTGTTGAACCTAACCCAGCAAAAGATGCCCACACCAAAGGGGTCATTAAAGAGGGAAACGAGAGAGAGGCGAGCGAGGGAGAGTGGAGAGGAATGTGGGGACTGGGGGCCCCTGAGGGCTCTGTGCCCTAAGCAAGGGCAAGCTGATGAGGACATCCTGGTTGGTAGTTTGGTAGGCTCCACACTGTTGTCCAATAGCATTAGGCAATAGTCACAGACACATCACAACTCCCCTCAGGCCTCAGATCAGACTAAAGAAAAAGGAAAAAGTTTTCTCTCTCTCTTTCTCTCTCTCTCTCTCTCTCTCTCTCTCACTCGCAACTTTAATTCAAAACCTCAAATTTTCAATTCATTTTTTCCACCCCAACCCCTCCTTCCGGTCTTCCCTTTGTCTTTTCCTCCCTCCTTTTTCCCCCTTTTGCACCTCCTGCATTTTCCTGTCAAAACCCTAGATTTGAAATCTGGGGTTTTTTTCTGTTGCTGTGTCTGAGGCAGTGGCTCAAGAGCTGCCAGGTTGTTATTCTTACTTCTCTGTAGCTCCCTGAGCTCCTGATTTTCTACATTTTGGTTTTTGCTGGGCATTTTCTGTGATGGGTCTGTAGGGGTCGTATTGTTCAAGCTCTGCAGTCACTTGGCTACTTGTTTCTGTGGGTAAAGGTCAGAGCTTTATAGAGTTTTTTAGATTTTCCGAAACTTCAAGCAAAACCTTTTTTTATTTTTTTTTATTTTTTTATAAGCTCACTCTGTTTCTGTATTTTGAAGATTTAGGGTTAAAGGGGATTTATCTCCCTCTTTTTTTTTTGGTTTTTGAAAATAATGTTTTGACTTTTTCCCCCATTTTGTTCCAATTTTCTGTTTTCTGAAGAATTGACCAAGAGGGTTTGTAGAAACAATCTTTAGGTGACAAAAAAGTGAGTTTTTTGGTGACAAATCTCTTAGTAAATGCATGGATGGGAGGGAAGCAATGGGATTGTCTGGTGGGTCAGCTTCATACTACATCCATAGGGGAGGAGGGGTTGGTGGGTCTATGCCTGGATCACAGGCTACTGGCGGTGGCGGCGGACTTCATCATGCTCCACCTGGGTTCAGGCCCATCTCAAACACACTCATGCAACCTCAGTCCAATGTGAGGGTCAGCTCTGCGGGATCAACATTCTCAGTAGAGCCTTCAAGACCCAATTTTCAACATCGTGGCAGTACCATGAATGTCGCTCCCGGAGTGCCTTCAGCTCAGCCTGTAAAGAAGAAAAGAGGGAGGCCCCGGAAGTATGGCCCCGATGGGCCGGTTTCTCTGGGGTTGTCTCCCATGTCTGCAACACCTACTCCTACACCGGGTTCAACCAGTCCGACCCCGAAACGTAGTAGAGGGAGGCCACCTGGGAGTGGTAGGAAGCAACAGTTGGCTACTCTTGGTAAATCTCTGTGCAATTTCTAATATCCTTTTTTCATGCCTTACTTTTGTTTGCTTATGGTTCTAATTTTATCAGTTTTTCTAAATTTAGTTGGCTAGCATGTAGTGGCCCATTATTGTTAGCATTTTCTTATCAACTTCGTTCATTTGATTTCTATAAATGGTGGTTAATTCATGCCAATTCTGCTAATGTTACTAAACTTCCTGCATTTTGTAAATTACTAGTAATGTCCTTGAGGTGCTCACTAACAAGTTTTTAGCACAAACATCTAAACATGTATAGGAGTTCAGAAGCAGAGATGCACGCAGAAGTAACAGTCATAGATTCTAATGTTATGGTTGTTTTATGTACGCTACACCTATTTTTTATGATAATTAGTGCTTAGATGTTTGTAATTTTCCAGTTCAAGTTTTTCTATTTCTCACATGAATTATAAAGGTGGCATATTCTTACTATGTCTTGGACGTTTTAAACTGTTTTCATAGGGGATTGGATGAACACTTCAGCCGGATTAGCTTTTGCACCCCATGTTATCACCATTGGAGCTGGAGAGGTATGCCATACACCGCTCGTACTAGTAAGATACTAAGAATTGATGTCACAAACATTTTGTGATCTACAATGGAGTTGCTCCAATATGTTGTGTTCAACAGTCCCTTTGTGAAGACATAGGAGGTTGTCATTGTTTGTTGTCTTTATTTAATTATGGTTTCAATTCTGCATAAGCTCTTAAGTTCATGCATAAGGAAAGTAAAACAGATGAATACTAGAAATGGGCACTAATCATTCTTACCAGCCCGTAGTACGCTCGCTTCAGATAGCTAACTAGAAGCTTCTGAACCAAATAGTTTTTCGAATATTGCAGTGAATGTTTCTGGATCATGAATCTATAGGGGAATAAGAATTACACTATTAAAATTTTGCGTAATGCTTTACCTGTTATTATGTTAAAGCATGGTAGGAATTATTAGAAGTTTATAACATGTACAGTGTCTTGAACTTGCTTTTGGATGATAATTATGTGTTCATTTGTGGCCTAAATGGAATGGCCGTATCACTAGGATTCCAGAAAGTTGAGATACATAGTACATACAAATGCAAAAACACACGCAAGTAAGGCTACTCTATATGAATGCAACACTTGTCTGTCTACTGTTTCCTTAATGGTTTCTTTAGCGTTTGGTTCTTGATGAAGGTCTTAATGTCAATGTTTAACTTGCTTTTGGATGATAATTATGTGTTGATTTATTGCTTAAATGCACATGAGCTCCTGCCCCTGTTAAACTTTTCCTTATTGTTTTTCTATAGGACATTGCAGCAAAATTATTGTTGTTTGCACAACAGAGACCAAGGGCGCTATGCATCTTGTCAGGAAATGGTGCAGTGTCTTCAGTAACTCTACGTGAGCCTGCATCTACTGGTGTCAGTGTCACATATGAGGTTAACTCAATTTTATCTCTAATTTTGCTCATATTTTGCCTAAGAAAGAATTCCATTTTAGATGCTTTTCCTTTTATGTTGGACTATATCTAAATTATGGATAATTACAAGAGTGGGATATGCTGCATGTTTTTTCCTTTTATAAAAACATTTCTTGCAAATACTAAAGTTGCAAATTAGTTCAGTTAGTGAAGTGTTGTAACGTTTATGATTGCGAAGAGCTGTCCTGGCTCATTGTGCAAGTTTGTGGTTGGTTATATGTATAACACATCTCATTTTCTGTAATAATTTGAGCATTTTTAGTTCCTGATGAGAAATTAGTGCAAAAATTATGTCCGTAGGAAAAACATATGGAGCAGAAGAAATAACTCCATTTTAGTTCCTTTTCCTTCTGGGTTGAACCAGATCTCAGTTTTACTGAGAATTTCTATTCCAAAACTAGGATAGGAAGCTGCAAATTTTCTTCCATTTGTTTAAATCATTTCTTGTAAATACCTTAAGTTGCAACTCTAATTTGGTTGTTGAGCATTGTAATGTTTACAATTGCAAAGAGCTGTCCGCTCTTTGTGTAAGTTTGTGATTGGTTATAATTTGAGTATATTTCATTTTCTTTAATAGTTTGAGCACTTTGTTTGGTTCAAATAGCTGATGGGAAAGGGAAATTAGCGCAGTAATTAGTACTTATCAAATACATATGGGGAGAAAAGCAGTTGGTATACAGTGTGCCAACACGGCCTTCGGGCCACCAATATAATTACAACTAATGAAAAAATAGAATGAAAAGGAGACAAATGAAAAAGAGAAGAGGAGGGGGGCGGGGGCGGTAGGAGGCAGGGAATGTACGTGTGGAAAATGGTAAGAAAATAACTCAAAGGGTCTTGGGAATTGTAGATGTTGCCATGTGACAGCGCATTGGCTGTTTGAAGATTTATGGGTTGATGGTGGCTATAACAGCTGCAAGTCTCAGTGAGATCTCCAGATAATTGGAATGTTAGAATCAGAGATGCTTATGGTGATTATCGGTTAGGCAGTTGCCAACCCTTCTCAGTGGCCAAACCTAACATAATTAAAGTGGACTGGTTAATGCATTACTAAGAGGAGAATGCCATTAGGAGTGGGGTTAACTGTTAGCGGACTCTGTTCGACAGTAATTAGTTTAGAATCTCAGATACTATCCAGGTTAACTAAGCTTGAATGCCTACTTCTGTCTCCAAGAAGCAACATTTCTCTTTCTTTTGTTCCATTCTGGAGCAGCTCAGGTTTATATATTCTTCCCGGAAACGTGCCTTGATTTTATCAAGTGGATTGTCTGTCATAGTATTCAATGCTGAAACAGTGAATCATTGCTCATAAAAATGCACTTACTTTTGCAAGTCCAATTTTTTGCAATAATTAGCTCATTCCTCCCTTATAACTCGGTTGTTTATGTGGCTCTGCAGGGTCGGTTCCAGATATTATGCTTGTCAGGTTCTTACTTAGTTGCAGAGGATGGTGGACCTCGCAATCGAACAGGGGGAATAAGCGTTTCCCTTTCTAATCCTAATGGTCATGTCATTGGTGGTGCTGTGGCAGTGCTGATTGCAGCGACTCCAGTGCAGGTATTTTGTTTACTGCTCAGTAATTTGTTCAAAGTTTCTAGGCTCAATGCTAATGCCTATTTCCTGCTGGTTGTCTGCACATGCGCACATGTTGTGACGTGATCTTTGTCTAGCATTGGACGATGGACGATCTTAAAAGCACTTTTTATCAGTTCTAATTGTAGTGAAGGAATGTGGAGACCTATTGAGAGATCTGATTCATGTGTTGTTGCAGGTTGTGCTTTGCAGTTTCGTATATGGTGGCTCCAAGACCAAGAACAAGCAACTGGCTGATCCCAATAGCGATGAGAATTCCGAGCCACAGCATAGTGAGAAATTGGGTCTACCAAGCAGTGCCCCACCAACTCAAAATTATAATCCCTCCGGAGCAGGCATATGGCCTGGCTCGCGGCAAGTTGATTTGAGAAATGCCCACACCGGTATTGACTTGACTCGAGGGTGAAGATAAGCTGCAACAGACACATGCCAGGTTTGTATATATGTGTTGTAAATGAACTGAATCTGTGATGCAACTCTCCGACCCTTGTTCACCCACTGGTGGGTAAACAAGTTTGTGCTAACATAATCTGTAACAAAATCCATAACTCCAGGGCATGTTTCGGGTGACATAATTCACTCGTTGAGGAAGTTTCAAGTAGTGTGGAGGTTAAAATACTCATCAGTAGCAAGAAATTCTTTTGGCTTTTAGGTGGAAACTTCCTATTTGAATCAAAAGTCCATTTGAAGTTTGTAACCGATTCAAAAATGACAATTTGTAGAATTGTATGCTGCATATGCATGGATGAACGAGTCTCTTTTTCATTTTTTGTCTCCGGAGCAACTTGTGTTTCGCCACTTAGGTGATGAAGCATTGTCTGAGCCATTCAGGGCCCATTTGGAAGTGATTATGAAAAGAGCCATCAGTTCTGAGGAAAAGCGATTATGGCCTCAGAAGTGATTATAGCCCCCTTCGATAATCACTTGCAAGCATCCCGCTAATCTCATTGATTTGTCTGGTATCTTGATGTGTGGTTCCGTGTGTAACAATTTGGAACCATTACGATGTTTACCACTCCTATGAAACTATGATCTTATGGGAGTGTTTTAGGGGCAACACTGCTTGTATTGATCGGAAAAACGTAAAACGCAGTGAATCCAAAACACGACAGTGCAATCCAAAACACCACATGGAATGCTCATCCCCCGTCTGCTCAAACAGGTGTGAGTTAGGCGGTGGTGGCGTGACCATATCCATCGGACCTTTATTTCGCGAATGCCACCAGACGGGCAGTTTTCTTCAAATGTATATGTCCACGAGATTAGCATCTTTACACTCCTGACAACCAATTAACATACCGTGTTTTACAAGATTTAAAGTAAATTAGATAAAGCTAGTGAGTTTTTGAGACACAGGTCATTGTCAACAAGGGTTCGGAAGAGATGATTACATCCCGACTCCCAACTAGGCCAATGTCAATCATCCAAAAAGAACAGATATCGTTTTGTTCGAATAGTGAAACCGGCAGGGAGCATGCACCCTCGGGTTAAGGCCTTTGCATCGCACAGTATTCATAATTCACGAGGCTTCCAAAAGCCTGTTTATGTCATGCTGCAAAAATAATACAATGTCACACAACTAGAGTACTTGACAAAACCTGCAGATGATCACTGCAATAAACAACAGAAGCAGCATAACATAAGCATATTTGCAAATTCGACGTCTAAGTTTTCACCTGAAGGCTAAGGGGGGAAGTTGATGGGTAATAACGACCGACAGGTTTTCCTTGCTTGTTGACAAGGAACTTAGCAAAGTTCCACTGGATATCGTCTTCGAAGAATCCCCATTTGCCTAACTTCAAGAACTTGTACAACGGAGCAGTATTAATGCCGTTTACTTTAATCTAACACAGAGAACAAGGGTGGTAAATTTACAAAATGTCTGAAATAATTACAATACCGACCAAGAAACACATCTAAAATTCTTAACCTGCAAAAGTTGTAAGGGAGTTATAAATACCCGCTGATATAGAACAATTATAGTTACAATGCAGTTCTTCGTTGTTTTACAAAGACAATACATGCATGAGGCATCCAGTCGAATAATCTTCTGGCTTGCCTAAATGCTCTAGTAAGTTTACGCTGTTGGAAAGCATGCAGACGTGACATAATCTAGTGTTTCAGTTCTGAATCTACCTTGTTAAAAATTGGGAATGCTGTTTTGAAACGAGTGCAGGCAAACTCTTGAATCTGATCATTACTTCCCGGTTCCTGAGCGTTAAACTGGTTACACGGAAATGCCAGAATCTCCAAGCCTGTGTCGCAACCACCGGTACATCATACAAAAAAAAACGAACCAAAGAGAAGAGTTGAAATATATGCTGAAGCTGCAAAACAGTACAGAATGCAAACCTTGATCTTTATACTTTTGATATAGTTGATTCAACTCCGTGTAATTTTCCTCCGTCAATCCACTGCAAAATCAGTGAAAACCAACAATGATTATAGAGTTTTTATTTTCTTTTTACAAAAGAAATAAATTAAGGGAATTGTTATTGGCACTCAAAAAATCTCATTTTACACTCCAAACTTTCTATAATTAGAAACAAAAATATACTTGTGAGGAGTGTAGGATGAGATTTTTGAAGTGCTAATAACAATTCCCTAAATTAAGAACAAATAAATGCGAGAAGGGCCGAATATGAGGAATACCATTGGGAAGCAACATTAACAACCATCACAACCTTTCCCCTGTACACGCTGAGATCGACATCCTTTCCCTTAACATCCTGCACAAACATATAAATTATTAACTATCAGATGAACTATAAACCAAAGAACAAAAAAATACTACTTCTAAACTGAATTTCTAGCATGTATTTAATCAAATACAAATCAAAATTTTTCGTTCATATTCCCAACAAAGAAACGAGCCATATATTTTGTGTTTTTCCAATGTTGTGTCAATGTTTCTTTCTCTCCCCTTCAATTATACTTTTGTCCTGGCACCCAAGCCACACTTGAGGAATATTATCAAACATCCCAAAAGGGGAGTATATATCCAACATAATCTCATCTCTTCAAAATTATTGTTTTACAATTTGGAGATTAACATTTGGCGTTTGGTTTGCAGATTGGAGCCCTGGAATGAGTATGAGATATCACACCAATGTTTGGTAAACACACTAGAAGTCATACCCTTGGCTTCCCTCGAGAATTCTTTTCCCATCATTTCGAAAAGCATGCATTGTTGTTTTTTCGTGTGACAAATTTACCACTCGTCACACATAATTTCAAAAAACTCGAGTCAAAATTTTCCATTCCATCTCTTGAGAATAGACGTGGCTTGCATGCTGAGTGACTAAGAGTTAACTACGTTCTTTGGTGATTGATTGCTGATGTAGGCAAGCCAATTTGCTATAGAGCTCGGCCGGGCAAATACTTTTTGAGTGTGATGGAATATGCTCCTGACTTCTTAATCAGGTGAAGGAAGGAACACTCCCAGCCTTGGATTCTAGAACCTAAAGACGCAATTATGCCTTTTGCTATGAAATTCAATCTTCTGCACTAGGTTCAGCAACTTCAACTATATTTGTGAACATATAAGTGCGTCGAATTGGTACCAAACTATAGGGACAAAGATACTCAAAAGAGATGATTGTCTTTATGGTGAAAGTGGTTCGACTATTTGAATGAACTTTAAATGTCATTGGGAAATATCCAATCATGGAACATTTTACTTCACCGAGAAAGCTAATGAAGTCACCTTGTTAGGTGAAAGAATCAAGGACTCTTAACAGGCAAAGACTTAGGATAGATAATCAGTTTAACTTAGGAAAAGCTGCTGTTTAACCACACTGTCAAGACTCCTAACATAAAACTGATTCTGCAACCCTAGTGTCGTTTAGCAAAAATGTCACCTTCCCTGGTTGCCTTTGGAAACGCTGTCTAACTAGATTGTCCTTGTTCGTCATCTGTCAACCCAAATATGTTTAACCAAACGGTATTTGTGCTGACTTTCAGTAAACCAATTAGTGTTTTTTTTTCTTCTCAAAAGTGAGAGGGTTAGCGTAGAGCGTTGATTTGTGTGTAGAGTTGAAGGTCATCTCTACGTCGTACTGACTCCAAAAAATTAACAAGAATATCATTGAGTCCATCTTCTTGTTGAACAAAAGTTTTCGTTTTCATCCTCATCTCCAAGCTCATAAAATATTTCTACAAGAGAATTACTATGATAATCCAATAGTAATATCTACGAAAAATATTAAAATCATATTAAATCGTGAATTCATTCAACAGCCTCGATTGAATGGGGTCAATGGCGTGATATTGGGTCCAAACAAAGTGATATTGACCAGCTAAATAGAGAGAGGAGAAATGCAAAAACTAATTGAAGACAGGACTTGCTTACCTTGACAGAGTATTCGTAAATTGTTCCTTCTGGGTACTCATCGGGTTGGCTTGGCATTTTACAATCCGGTCCCAACTCTGAAGTACCACAGGTACCTGTGCTAGCTACAAAAGCAGCAAAATTAAGGGAGAACAAAAATTGCAAAATCCAGCAAGCAATTTTGGGTTTATTTTGTACAAAACTAAATTAGGGTTAAAGAAGAAAAGAACAGAATAAGCTTAATTTATCTTGCCTTGAGGCATTGTTGTAAAGCAGCCAGAAACCTTGTTTCCCATAGAGGATGTAGCCAATGAGAAATAACGCTCAACAGAAGAGGCTGTTGGAAATCAACTCCGCCACAGAATCAGCTACAATCCGGCCTACAACTCGAATTTAACCGATGCTTTCTACGAAATCAGCTCTTTAGTGCTTGAAATTATGATGTAGGTGAAATTCAGGGTGGGGTGGTGGTTCCCTTTTCCTGACGGTGGAGGTGAAATAACGATGGCTGTTCCGCCTTTCTTTTTCTTTACAACGGTGGACGTGGTTTAGTTTTGCATGCTGCTTTAGGGTTTTTTCCTCTATTAATTTTAATTAATTTATTCGATATATTAAATTTGTTCATAGTATTTAAAAAGGTTTTATCACAAATAGTCATTCATGTTTTGCCATCTCATCAGTTTGGTCATTCATGTTTCAAAATCATCAATTTAGTCCTCATCTATTATTTTGGTCATCAATGTTGTCTCTCCATCCTTGTCAATAAAAAATTTATGGGAAATTTTATTTAAACCCATGCAACCACTTTCTACACCAACTTAAATTTTAAATATAAATTATCCTTTTTTCCCTATTGCATAATTACTATCAAGTACAAAACGAAATTAATAATAAAATTAAAATTTATCAATAAACCCACACACTATAATTAAATCTAATCATCACTCATTGTTTATCCTGTGTTTATTGTGGCTAAAATCCTAATAGATTTTATGGAGAAAAACAAGTTTTTATTTTATATTTTTATATTTTTTATTTAATTTAATTTATTATTTATTTAATTTTTTTTTATCGATGGATGGTAATTTTAAAGTTTTGAATTCTCAAACTAAAGTATAACTCGATTCATGAAAATTTGTGTTCGTCTGATTTCAATATTTCTTAGACTATAGAAAGATGAGTATTTGGGTTTCAATTTTTTATATTATAACAATAGTAATGAGTCCTGAAGCAACACAATGATATAATAAAACTTACACAAAAGAAAAGCTTGAACTTATTTCCCCTCTTGATCATACAAAGCTTGAAATTATTCAGCTTTCACATCTCAGCATCCATTTTAATGACGAAAATAAATGAATGTGCTGCTTCGAAAGAACACTAAAAGGATTATAATTTAATTTAACAGTCATATGGTTTCCAAATATGATGATCTTTTTGTAGAGATGGTCTTTGAGGAAGACAAGATATATATTGGAAGACAATATCGTTTAGGATACTTGATTGATTCTCCTTGATCATAGGAGCAGATTTGATCCACGTAAATCAATGTAAATTATATTCTATTTCCTTCCTAGAATAGGCTACCTTGTATTATATAAGTCTTGTTTTCTATTGTAAAGAAAATAATGAAAAATATTCAAAAGTTTCTTCCCAGACTTCATATTCCTAGAACCCTAGCCGAGTTACTTTTTAACATGGTATCAGAGCACCGTTCTGGTGACTTTGAATACCCACACAACTTTTGCAATCCTAACAAACACAACATCACCTAAACCACCATGGGCGATCCAACAACAAAACCCACTAGGACGTCCATCGACACCCAAAACCCAAAGTTTACAGAGACATTCACAGATGTCTCAAACCCTTTTACTCTACATCCCTCAGATCAACTTGGGAATATCTTGGTCTCCAAAACACTTCAAGGAGACAACTACAATACCTAGAGTCATGCTATGCGAATCAGCTTGAGCGCGAAGAATAAACTTGGCATGGTTGATGGCACCATTGACCTTTCACCAGAGACTGACAAACAATTCGCATCATGGCAAAGATGCAATGATATGGTCCTTGCTTGGATTCTCAGGTCCCCGATGACATTGCAAGCAGTGTTTCTTATTACACGACAGCAGCCGATGTTTGGGCTGACTTGCGAGATCGTTCTCACAAGGAAACGACTCACACATTTATCAAATCAAGAGAGAGATCGTTGAACACAGACAGGAACAACAATCGATCTTGGTTTACCACACGAAACTAAAAGTGTTGTGGGATGAACTGGCATCCTACAATGAAACTTCGACTTGCACCTGTGGGGGGTTGAAGAAGGTAAATGATCAGGATGAGAAAGAAAGGGTGATGCATTTCCTAATGGGTTTGAACGACTCTTATGCAGTAGTACGTGGATAGATACTATTGATGCAGCCACTACCAGACACTCGGAAGGCATACTCCTTTGTTCTCTAATAGGAGAACCAAGTAAAGGTATCTTTGAATCGTAACAATATAAATCTACATGCCATGAATGTAACCCATAACAGGGAACCTCTTGCACCGAAAGGAAACACCCTTCAATGTTCATATTGTGATAAAAAGTACCACACCGTGGATCGATGCTTTTACCTGTATGGTTTCCCCTCTGGCCATAAGTATCATGGCAAATCAGTCAAGCCACTAAACAAAAGAAAACCTGCGACAAACCAAGTGAAAGTGGAGACCGAGACCACCAAAGGCTCTGACTCATGACACAAAGCGATGTCTAGTGAAGGTCCAAAGTTCACCACTGAAGAATATAATCAACTTATGGAAATGCTCAAGAAGAGCAACATTATTGGTAATCTACAACATTTTGCAAATGCAACAGGTACAATCACACCTTCCTCTAACTTGTCAGAAGTCTCCCCAAAGAAAACTTTATATTGGATCATTGAGAGTGGGGAAACAGACCACATCTCTCCTTCTCCTCACTTGCTAGACAAGAAATCATTATCCCTGCTGGATTCTATTCAATTGCCGAATGGAGGACATGCCTTAATAGACTCGATCGGTTCTATACAAGTTACCCCTCACATTAAACTTGATGGAGTGCTCCACGTGCCTAACTTTCGAGTTTACTTATTATTTGTTAGCAAACTTACTGAAGCATTACGATGCATAGTGATTTTCTTCCCTGATTTTTGTGTGATACAGGACATGGATATGAGGTGGACGATTGGCCTGGGCAAGCGATATAATGGGCTCTACTACTTGGTACCAGAACAAAACCCTCGTCTTGCTCATCACATTAGCCGTAAACTTCATCCTCTGTCACCAACGATTAAGGCACCCTTCCGCCGGTCCTCTGCAAGCTTTAACCAAACAAGTTCCAACAATAATGTTTGATTCTAGTCATTCATGTGACGTTTGCCCTCTTGCTAAACAAACCTGTTTATCTTTTCTATCAAGTTCTATTTCTTCTAAAACTCATTTCGATTTGATACATTGTGATATTTGGGGACCTCATCGAGTCAATTCCTATTCAGGGGCTCGATATTTTTTAATGATTGTTGATGATTATTCTCGTTATACTTGGATACATCTTATGCGTTTTAAGTCAGAAACACAAGGTTTGTTATGTTCCTTTATTGCTTGGGTCCAAACACAATTTAATTGCATGATCAAAGCACTTAGGGCTGATAATGGTGGTGAATTCACCTCTTTACGCTCTTTTTTTGAAAGTAAGGGTATCATGTTTTAGACTTCTTGTCCGTCCACACCTCAACAAAATGGGGTTGTTGAACGAAAACACCGTCATCTTCTAAATGTTGGTTGAGCACTTCGGTTTCAAGCTAGTTTACCACCAAATTTTTGGGGGGAAAGCATACAAACAACGTGTTATTTAATTAATCGTTTACCTACACCTCTCCTTGATCACAAAACTCCTTATGAGATTTTGCATCGCCAACTTCCTGATTTTTCCCACCTACGGGTTTTCGATTGTTTATGTTATGCTACCAACCTCCATCCTCACCATAAATTTGACCAACGTGCTCAAAAATGTATTTTTGTTGGGTACCCATTAGGTCAAAAAGGATATCAAGTTTATGACCTCACCACACACAAAATTTCTTCCACTCATGACATGGTATTCCATGAAACCACGTTCTGTTTCCTCACTTAACCTCCTGATCATCAACCTCATACATTTGTCTTACCTATCCCCACCGACTCTCTTTCTCATCCTAATCCTACACAACCTACTACCACACAATCTCCTCCAGAACCCCATTTACCTACACCAACAGAACCTTCTCCTCCCACACCGACCACCATCGACTCTCTCATAGCACCTCACTTAGAATCTCCATCACCCTCTCCATCACGTCCTAACCCACTTGCCCCTCGACACTCTGGCCGCGTTCCCAAGCTTTTTGTAAGGTTCTAGGGCTACCATTTATATCATGTGCAATCTCTTGCTCCCAACGCCACTCTTTCCTCCATGTCAAATACTCGTTATCCTTTATCTCACTATGTATCATATGCTCACCTTTCACCATCGCATCGCTCTTTTGCTTGTGCTATTTTGACTATTGTTGAACCAACTACATTTGCACAGGCTAATAGTGACCCTCAATGGCGTGCTGCCATGGACTCTAAACTTCTGGCCCTTGAACAAAACAACACATAGACTCTCACTACCCTTTTTCCTGGTCGTCACGCCATTGGTTGCAAATGGGTATACAAAATCAAATACAACTTTGACGGTACCGTCGAGCGTTATAAAGCTCGCCTCATTGCCAAAGGTTTTACACAATGCGAAGGTATTGATTACAAGGAAACCTTTGCTCTTTTTGCCAAACTCATCACAGTCTGTTGTCTATTAGTCGTTGCATCTGTTCGTAATTGGTCCTTACATTAAATAGATGTCCATAATGCCTTTCTTCACAGTGATCTTTGTGAGGAAGTTTATACGAAGCTGCCTCCTGGGCTTCGTCGGCAGGGGGAGCATAATGTATGTTGACTTAACAAGTCCTTCTATGGCCTCAAGCAAGCCTTTCGCAGCTAGTTCCATGTGATAATTATGTTGTTAACATAAATCAAGACGACTGTAAACAAATTTCCACACACCTTAGTGAATAGGGAGTATTCGGCCATTGACTGTTGGTAGCCAGCTTGGTATATGGCAGTGGAAAAGGCAACGATGAGGGTGCCATCCATGTTCTCAAGCAATTTCTTCAATCATACTTTTGAATTAAGAACCTTGGACAGTTGAAGTATTTCCTTGGTGTGGAGATGGCTCGATCTTCTCAAGGAATCTCCATTTCACAATGTAAATACACACTTGACATTCTTGATGAAGTCGGCTTACTCGATGCAAAGCCTGCAAAGTTCCCCATGGAAGATGTGACATCCCACATTGCCCAGGGGAGTGATCCTTATATGTATATTCCTATCCTTACCTAGCACGAGGCCTTTTGGGAGCTCACTAGCTTCAGGTTCCATTGGAACTCCGAAGTTAAGTGAGTAGCACACGAGAGCATTCCCAGGATGGGTGACCCATCGGGAAGTTCTCGTGTGAGTTCCCAGAAACAAAACCGTGAGGGCATGGTTGGGCCCAAAGCGGACAATATTGTGCTACGGTGGTGGAGTGGGCCTGGGAAGTGGTCCCTCCCGGGCTGGGATGTGACAATTTGGTATCAGAGCCTAACCCTGGTCGCGTGTGTGCCGACGAGGACGTTGGGCCCCTAAGGGGGGTGGATTGTGACATCCCACATTGCCCACGGGAGTGATCCTTATATGTATATTCCCATCCTTACCTAGCACGAGGCCTTTTGGGAGCTCACTGGTTTCAGGTTCCATTGGAACTCCGAAGTTAAGTGAGTAGCACGCGAGAGCATTCCCAGGACGAGTGACCCATCGGGAAGTTCTCGTGTGAGTTCCCAGAAACAAAACCATGAGGGCGTGGTCGGGGCCCAAAGCAGAAAATATCGTGCTACGGTGGTGGAGCGGGCCCGGGAAGTGGTCCCTCTCGAGCTGGGATGTGACAGAAGAAAACTTGAGATTATCTCCAACGGAAGGGCAACTTCTCCACAATGCCTCGAAATACAGGAGGCTTGTTGGGAAACTTATTTATCTCACAATCACTAGGCCGGAGATTTCATACTCGATTCATATACACAACCAATTTATGCAACAACCAAGGAAGCCTCATCTTGACGCGGTTCATTGTCTCCTATGATACTTAAAGGGATCACCTAGACAAGGGCTTTTTTTCCTTCAAAGGGGAGTTTAACATTGAAAGGATATTGTGACACCGACTGGGCTCGATGTCTACTTACGAGAAGATCTGTCACAGGCTATTGTATATTCCTTGGAGGTGCACTAGTATCTTGGAAAACCAAGAAACAATCTACTGTTTCGCGATCCTCAGCTAAAGCGGAGTATCGTGCCATGACCTTCGCTACATGTGAGTTTACATGGATGAAGTTCTTATTGGTTGACCTGCAAATTGATCACAAGGGTCCGACAAAGTTACATGTGACAAACAAGTTGCACTCCACACAGCTGCCAATCCAGTTTTTCATGAACGCACCAAACACATAGAGATCGACTGCCACGTTGTTCGTGAACGAATACATTCTAGGGTTATTTCGACAGCCTATGTACCTATTGGACAGCAGCTTGCCGATATATTCACCAAGCCACTTGGACAATCAGCATTCCGTTCTCTACTTGGCAAGATGGGTGTTCTTGACATTCACACTCCACCTTAAGGGAAAGTATTGGAAGACAATATCGTTTAGGATACTTGATTGATTCTCCTTGATCATAGGAGCATATTTGATCCATGTAAATCAATGTAAATTATATTCTATTTCCTTCCTAGAATATGCCACCTTGTATTATATAAGTCTTGTGTTCTATTGTAAAGAAAATAATGAAAAATATTCAAAAGTTTCTTCCCAGACTTCATATTCCTAGAACCCTAGCTGAGTTACTTTTCAACAATACATGGTTGGATTGTTGAAAAACAATGTGAAGTTGGCTCTACAAGGGTAACCGTTATATTGTTTCCAGTTATGATGATTTGGTAGAGATGGTTTTTGAGAGAGACAAGATATGCAGTGGAATCCTTAAGTACAATGCGAAGTTGGCTCTACAAGGTTGTTCCTCAAATAAGGTTACTTAGATGATCCCTTAACTAAAATCTCACTCCAATGAGAAATATATATC
Source organism: Pyrus communis (assembly GCF_041283825.1). Lineage (NCBI taxonomy): Eukaryota > Viridiplantae > Streptophyta > Magnoliopsida > Rosales > Rosaceae > Pyrus > Pyrus communis. The sequence goes on from NC_142578.1 coordinate 12,011,526, forward strand.
CTCAATGTTTTTATTGTACTCACCATGATGCGAGGTCACGCAATGAGTGCTAACATGAAAGATATATCTCGTGGAAAAAGAGACAGCTAAGTCTTTTCCCTATACATCAATCTGTGATCAAAATAACAAACATATCCAGATTAGGAAAGATGATTGAATCCTGACTGCCAATTAAAACATTTTCCATCATCCCACAAGGAACATAAATGGTTTAATCAAGTTTAAGAAACAAGCAGGGATTGCAACTGCTTAATGTTTTATTAATTAGCACCATGCCTCCATCCTTAACAAGCCTTCTGATATAATATACATACACAAAGCAAGCTTGAACTTTTATTCCAGTGTACGCAAAAGGAAAGCATATGTTGAAATCTTCACATCTGAGCTACTTACGCGATTCCCAACAGCGTCTTGATGTCACGCTGTGGAAAATGTATGTCAAAAGGCTAGAAAAATTGACAAATCTATTGATGAGTCGAGATGATCAATCACAGTAAACAACAGAGGCAGCATAACATGATTAAATTTGAGAAACAGACCTCGATGCTAAGGGGGGGTGTGCTTGGATAATAGCGGTGAGACGCTTCTCCTTCTTTGTCAACTAGAAACTTGGTAAAGTTCCACTGAATATCGTCTCCAAAGAATCCCCACATGCCTTCCTTCAAGAACTTGTACACTGGAGCAGTATTATCTCCGTTTACTTCAATCTAACACAAGAACAAGGGCGGATTCAGAAAGAAAGATCTAACATTATTGCAATACCACAAGGTTCTAAAGACGCTAGGTGCTAGTTGGGCGGCGGGCTGGGGCCTAGCGCTTAGGCGGCTAGGTAGGGTCTAGGTGGGCGCCTAGGTGGACTAGGCAGATTTAAGTAAATATATTATATTTCATGTAAATAAGTGTCTGTTTATACTTAAAATATATATAATTTCATCATAAACTACAAAATAGAGTGACATATATATTATGAAGTATTGGAACATAATGAAAACATGGGGAACAAACATATAATGAGTATTTATTTAACCATTCAGCAAGTCTTTTATAATTTACTGAAAAAAATAAAAAAATAAAATGAAAGTTATCTATTTTCTATCTAAGTGAGTCGCAACCTAAGTGGGTGCCTAGGCGGGTCTGGTGGCCTAGGTGGGTGCCTACATGGTCTATGCAGGTGCCTCATCAAGTCTAAGTGCCTTATCTTAATTTTCAAATGCCTAGACATTAATCGGGATGGTGGCCAGTCGCCTAGCGCCTAGGCGGGGATTTTTAGAACAGTGCAATACCATCCTAGCTCTCAGATGCAGTTGAAATATCCGTAGGGAAAAACGCATGTGAAAGTTCTAATTTGCAAGAGTTCAAATAGAATTAAAATGAGCACTCATTACTCATTAGATAGGTTTTTTTTTTAAAACTTCAGCTATTAAGGTTTCAATAGCCTAAATGTATCGACTTTAAAATCCTTGAAAGTTGGAACTTAAACTTGTAGACACAAAGATCTTCAACCACCATCCGCTCTTCATCGTTTTACGAACGTGAGCTAATGGAAAATTAGAAACTACCATACAACATAATCTACTTTTCTGGATCTACCTTGTCAAAAATGGGAAACTCCGATTTGAACCGAGTGCAGACAAAATCTTCAATCTCTTTGTTACTTCCTGGTTCCTGATCACCAAACTGGTTGCACGGAAATGCCAGAATCTCAAAGCCTGTATCAACCTCGTAATATATCATACAAAGGTGAAAAGTAATGGAAAAAGGTAGAATTTCAACAAAATTTTTGAGGGAATTCATGTTTTTCTAACAAAAATTCGATCATTGCATATGCAATATATTAATTCGAAAGTTTTCGAACAAGCAGCAGATTAGCATGTATCACAGAGGGGCAGTCAGAACTCAACTTGTAGGAGAAGTAACTACATAGATATCAGCTCAAGAACATGTAAGAAAACCATACAAGTTCAAAATGCAAACCTTGATCTTTATACTTTCGATACAGTTCATTCAGCTCATCGTAATTTGAGTTGGTCAGTCCACTGCCGGGAAAATCATTGAAAAAAGAGCAATGAATCAAAGAATAAAATGAAAAAAACACGGCTATGAAAACAAGGGGGTGTATATACCATTTGGAAGCAACATTGATGACCAGCAGAACTTTTCCCTTGTAAATGCTAAGATCGACATCATTTCCCTTAACATCCTGCACTTACACAAATTAAAACCCCATCACAAGAAGTACAAGATCAAGACAAACAAATCACATTTCTCAGCTGAATCTCCAACAAAGGTTCAATACAAATAACATTTCTTCTGTTCCCAATATATATTTGTTTAAACTTTTAACCTTTCAGGTATGATTTTTTTTCTTGTCATCCGAACAGGTGAAGGTAAATTCTCAAGACATGCCAAAAATAAATACCGAATTCCCATATGCTTATTGTTTTGATTGTGAATACATTCAACATAATCACTTTATTCAAGAAACTACTGATCTTCTGCAAGTGGTAGATTACCGGGTGGATTGACCTGGTGCTTAGGCTGTTCATCTTTAATCAACTGCGTCTCGAAGTTCAAATCACATAATTACTTTACTCAAGAAACTACTGATCTTTGCAAGTGGTTCATTACCGGGTGAATTGACCGGGTGATTAGGCCATTCAACTTTAATCAACTACGTCTCGACGTTCAAACCATCCCCCTCCCCCTCCCCCTCCCCCTCCTCCTCCTCCTCCTCCTCCTCCTCCTCCTCCTCTTCCCCTCCCCCCTTAATGTATTTAGACTAGAGTAGTTATATCGCTCATATTATGCAAAAAGAAATAAACCAACAATCTGCAACAAATTAAGAAAATTAATCATAAAGTAATTGAGGATAGAAAGGATTTACCTTGACAGTGAAGTCATAAAATGATCCAGGGGGTGGGCTAAGACTAGCCATTCTTTTCTCTTTTTTTTTTTTTTTTTTTTTTTTTTTCTGTCTCAATTATTTGTCAAGCTAAAGCTCTCAGCTACCAGACCAACTATGAGCTGTATACTATAGATAGGAAACTCAGATAGTGAACCATTTAGTAGTCTGCCTTGTTTGACTTGGGTAGCTCCAATATTGATTGATTCGTCCATGGTTGTTGTCTTAAAGCAAATTCTGCATCCTGGAAGATACTAATTAAATTTAATATGGTTTAATTTCTTTGATTGATTCCTACTATAATACAATTGATACAAAGCATGAAATTAATATCTGGCTATTGATACAATTAACACTAAGTGAGAAGGTAATCATTCCGACATATTTGCTCAAATTAACGTTGATTGGATTCTAATCTAAGCATGTTGACTTTCTCAACAATACTGCTGAGGGTCTATTGGACCAAACTTTCTAATTCATGATTTGGGAAAACTTCTATAGAAAACATATGAGGAACTCCAAGCTCCCTAAACAATGCTAGGTTGTTCATGTATATTAGGGTTTAGTGCACTTCAACGGACGTTGAGTTAAAAAACAAGATATTTATTTACGGTCTTCTATGTGGCACAGGTTGAAGCTTGTTTTTCCTATTCTGAATAATAATAGTCGTTGGGTTATTGGTGATGGGAAGTCAGTTTCCTTTTGGTTCGACAAATGGTTGGATAACCTGATTAATGGCCCTTCATTATCTTCGTTCATTTCACCTACAATTCTTTCTAGGGCTTCAAAAGTGATTGAAGCACAAAGTTGGTCTTTGCCAGATTATTTTGTAAATTTATTCCCTTTTGTAGTGCAGCAGATTCTATGTCTACCTTTGCCTTTAAATATAAAGGATGACAAATTGATTTGGGAGCCTACATCTACTAGGAAATTTTCCTTTTCTTTTGCCTATCATGTTATTCTACAAAAACATGGTGATTGTGCTTGGGCTAAGGTTATTTAGTGACATTTTATCCCACCTCGACCGTCTATTTTGGCTTGGCAGCTTCTTCATGATAAACTTCTTACTGAAGGTGCACTTCAACGACGTGGTATTTCTTTAGCGTCCATTTGTTGTTTATGTCTTAATCTGAGGAATCTATTGTAATCTTGTCTTCGATTGTTGGATATCTAGGCAGCTTTGGAGGTGGTTAAGCATGTCAATTCGGTACCTCTTTATCTTTTTTAGATTCTTTGGTTGTTTTTGGCATGCCTACGTACGTAAGCCATTTTCCCAACAGTTGGACAATCTCTGGGATTTTGCGGGTCTTTCTACTATTTAGGCTATTTGGAACGCTCGAAAGAAGTTTATTTTTAAGGGTCGCCCAATCTATTTTCGTCGTCTTTGCATGTCTATCAATTATGGGGTCATTCATGGTGGGAAGTTTATTCCGGGTTATTCTTATAGTTTTGACACTTGTAACATTTCTTCTTTGGGGATCTAGCCTATCCCTTGTAAGGCACCAATAATTTTTCATGTGCTTTGGTCTTCTTCTTGGTTCCTTGGATTAGACTTAATACAGATTGTTTGTCCATAGGAAATCCCGATCCTGCTACTTCTGGAGGAGTTTTCAGGGATTTCCATGGTCAATTTCTTGGTGGTTTCTGCCAAGGGATTGGCCATTGCAACTCTTTCTTTGCAGAATTATTAGCAATTATGATTGGTGTAGAGTTTGCATATTAGCGGGGTCGGCATTGTCTTTGGTTGGAAAGTGATTATTCTATTGTTATTTCTGCTTTCCAATCGATTGATTTTGATCCTCCTTGGCCTTTTTGTACACAATGGTCTATTTGTTTGGACCGCATTCGGAATATGACTTTCTAGGTCTCTCACATATATCGCGAAGGAAATGTTGTTGCAAACAATTTTGCTAAGATTGTCTTGTCTTCGCCAACTTTGGTATGCCATAATTCCCTTCCGTTGGCAGCTCATGCTACTTTGTTTTCAGACTGTGCTTGCTTTCTTGGCTATCACTAAATTAATTTGCATATCAGCATACATGTTTGACTCGCTTTTTTTTGTCTTTTTTTTTTCTCTCAACCTTGTGATGTTTCTTAACTTGTTTTGTAGGTTTAAACTTTTATGTTTGCCATTAAAGGGGTTAAATTTCATGCCCCCCGTCTTTTCTTGTATCTTATTGTTTTCGTTTCTAGAAAGGTAAGATTTATGTCCCTCTTCTTTTTCATATTTTTTTTTTTATCATTTTTTCTTGTATTATGAGTAACTTCGTTTTTGTTATCAATAAAATTACATTTGTACCGTCAAGGTTTTCTAAAGACATATATATATATATATATATATATATATATATATATATATATATATATATATGTAGTGCTTGATTTGACTAGCCTAACCTCAAATCTTGAAGCTAAAACTTGAAAACACAGACCCTCAACTGGTCTGAATTCCGACTGTTTTTTTTAAGTTATACTTCCTTGAAACATCAACAGAGTGCAACCCTTACAAAATGTTGAACAATACAAAGAGATGCATTCTTATTACAGCAAGTGCCTTTTATTCCTCAACTAATTTACTCCCTCTCATTTCTTCATAGAGAGCTGCCTGTTCATGCGACCCCCAACAGTTTCTTTACATCCTTCTGCAAAACAAAAAGGAGACAACAAACCGCAATTTCATTATCCTAATTCACTTTTTCAGTTCAATGCAATTGTCATGAATGTATGATTTCTTACCTCAATGCTAAGAGGAGAAGTTGTAGGAGCATAACGGTCAACGACTTTCCCTTCTTTGTCAACCAGGAACTTGGAGAAGTTCCACTTGATGTTGTCGCCAAAGAGTCCACCTTTGCTCGACTTCAAGTACTTGTAAATTGGAGCAGCTTTCTCACCATTCACATCCACCTAAAATTGGTTGTTTGTAAATCTCCAGCTCTAGAAAATAACACAACTCCATGAAAAGAAGACGCTTTCGCTGTTTGTTCATATTGGAAATGACATCCTAAGAAACTCTTACCTTATCAAAGATGGGATACTCGGCCTTAAAGCGAGTGCAAGCAAACTCTACAATCTCATCATTTGTCCCCGGCTCCTGAGCTCCAAACTGATTGCACGGGAATGCCAAGATTTCCAATCCTGCAAGGCAACAGAAGCAAGTGTGAGCTACAAGCCTACAAGGCAACCAAACGATAGGGAGTTTCTATGAAAACAGCCATGGGGTGAAGTACAAACATGCATACGTAATAAAAGATTCACAAAAGCAGACCTTGAGTTTTGTATTTTTCATACAACTGAGCTAGCTCTGTGTAGTTTGAATTAGTCAAGCCACTGCATCAAAATTAAATAGCAAACTATAATAAGCTCACACTTCAGACAAAGACAAACAACGTTGGCTGATAATGCATCCCATTTTATGAGAATATAACCATCCTTATCAGATTTTCTTTCTTTTAGTATTTTTGTATGTAATGCACGTAAAAACTCGAAAGAAAATAGAAGATATTGCGTACCACTGCGACGCGACGTTGACGATCATCAGGACCTTCCCTTTGTAGGTGCTAAGATCAACATGGTTACCCTTGGCATCCTGCGAGTAAACGGACACATTATATGTATTCAATTATTGGATTCGGGATGAAGTTTGGTTTAGATTTGCTAACCTGCAGCCCCTATACCACATCACCTTGCAATTTTTGGGGATCAAAACTGAAATAAGCTACAGTGGTTGGCTCCAAAGGGTCAATCCAAAACTACTAAAATTTCAATTACAAGGAAGATAATTAGAACTCAAATTCCTTTCTGTTTGGTTTTATTATTAAAAGCATATTCTACAATAAACTACACTAAGAGAGACTGGGGATGGTTTGATCACGGGACCCAGTAGATTGAAGAGGAAGGCCGACAAGGGCTATCCACCCCTTACAATTAGAACCCAAATTCTAACCTGCTAAATTAAACGCAAATTAAATTAAAGCATGGACATTATCATAAACTACCCAAATTCTAACAAACTGGGGAAAACCCAAGCATTCCTGACATCAGTTTTTCTTTTTAACAACACTATTTTCGAAACGGTAACGCCAGAAAACTAAAATTTTAAATCAAATTTGCAAACCAAACGGTGTGTCACTACGTTAATTAATACTTGTTATAATCCATATTTAAATTTAAATTTACAAACTAAATGATGCGTGTCATCCAGAGAATATAAGCACGTTAATCAACACTTACGTAATAATCTAACCATCTACCTCTAAGTTATTTATTTTACAAAATTTAATTTAAAAATTTGATCCCCTAACATTTTCATTTTCAAAATTTAATGAACTATACGCAAAAACCCAGCTTCTAACCAAACAAAAATCCCCAATCTCAATTGAAAAATGAAAATAATCAAAATTCGTGAAAAGCCAACCTTGACAGTGAAGTCGTGGATGGATTTACTCTCGGACTGGCTAGCCATTGTACGATTCAATCGGAAGGTTGACGAAACCGGGCTCTACCTTGATCGACGGCGAAAGCAGCGAAATCTGCGACAACCGCAAAAGGGTCTGCCGGGAATCGGCCGAGAAGTGCTTTTGCAGAAGCTGAGAAGCAGATGAAGTGGTGACGGTGAGATTTCGTCGGAAGAGAAAGCGAGTAGTAGCACAGAGCATACGGGGACTCAAAGCAGAGAATCGGCTATTAACTAAAGGAGTGGAATGTGATGATTTGCGGGCCCACACGTGGAGGGATACTAGATTGACACGTAGGCGCTTTCGTAATCCCACACGTGGAAGTGTAATGACAAACACTTTGTGTTGTCTTGGAAGTGGGGAAAATGGACGGGTTGACCGTCGATGGTCGGACAAACTTTGTTTGATCATTTATAATTTTTCTCTGTACCAAACATAAATTTTATATTTGAATTGTTTATTTTATCATATTGCAAAATTACCATCAAATACAAAATGAAATTAACAATAAATTTAAAATTTATCAATAAATTCACATTCAATAATCAAACCCTACTATCACACAATCTTTATCCTATGTTCCTTCTGACTTAGATCCTAAGAGCAATCATAAAACCTACCATCACCCAATAATCAAACCCGATTGCTTTTGTTTCCTCTTTAGCTTCATGTTAACTCGATCAGCAAGAGCAATAATTACAAGCCATATCATCACAAGAAACAAAAAGAGTAAAAAGCTTTCAACACATCGAAATGTGTTTCATGTCATTACCAGCGCTTGCTTAAGGAACTCATCTCGTAATTGGTTAAGTTCTACTTCCAATTCAACTAGGTATGCCTGTAAAAGCAACACATATCACTCCAATAAAATTACCGCCATGATCCTTCAAGAAAATGTGATGAGAAATTCTACTGAAATTTACTTTCATTAAGGTGTCCACATAATTTTACATGATTCAAACTCCAAAAGCACTAGTTCAACTGCTTGCCTAACTGCTACTGAACTGTTTAATCTTGAATTAGAAATGCATCACTCAATTTCGCAAATCACATTCAGATTAACTACCTGGACTACTCCATTAAGAGCTTGGCAAATATCATTCCCTAGCAGCCTTGCACTATAAACTGGCAACGTTGAAAAAGTTGTAAAACAAATTGATACTACTGATCAATCCATCTATAACAATTGGTTGCCATGACAAATAAAACAATAGGCTTAAAGAGAGATTGATTATTTAAGAATGAATTTATATATTGAATTGGGTTTATGGGGTAGTTTAGGTAGTAAATTTGGGTTTAAAGAGAGATTTATTCTTTAATTAGAACTAATATGGGTGTAGAGAGTAAGTTGGGTGTAAAAAGAAGTTATATGAGTTCAAATAAAATTTCCCTAAACCAAACGGGATGTGTGGTGGAAGGTGTGAATAATGCGAACACGAATTTTTTGTTTTTATAAAAAAAGGGGTGTGAATAATGTGAACGTAATTATATTTAACATAATGTAATTGTGTTTTAGAAGATCTTTCTTATTACACTTTGTATTACTTGGAAAGCAGGTTTTATCTCCGTCTTATTAGTTATTACTAAATAAAGGCACAAGGTCTGAAGAATAACACACAAATTCTTAAAATAGGTCACAACACGTTATTATCACGCTTTTGACATTGCAGTAAAGAGAAGTTGTTCATCTTTAATCAGGGGATATTCCGTTTCAATCATTATTATTACGAATATACTTTTTTATTTTATTGAATTCATATGCTTCTATTAATTTTTTATTTTTATTTTTTGTGTGTGTTGAACAGGATACAACACTCTGAAAATGGAAATCCAAAATTGAAGGACGAACTCCTACAAATCCTTCACAATATTTATCATCTCAATCTAGGTTCTTCTAAAACACGGGTCTTGATTGTTGATATTTTTTTAGCCTGATTGCATGAACCATTACATAATGCATGAACCCGATTTTTCGCGTTACGAATTATAGATCATGCTACAATTGTGTTTTCTTTTATTCATAGCATAAATTGTATATTATGTAAATTTTTTTTTAACAACTAATATTATCTACACTAAAGGGGGGGGAGTAGGCTAAGCCTTATAATAGGCTAGCAATAATGTGGTTCAAATTCAATTTTGGCGAGAATCAAACCTAAGACCTCTTGCTTACAAGTGAAGAGAAATACCATTAGGTCGTGGAATTAAGTGGTTGTATACTATGTAAATTGTGTAAATTGAATATGTGTGAATAAACATAGAAAAAAGGAAAGAAAAAACATAAAAACAAAGGGAGTTGTGATGGGCCTTGCAACATGAAAATTTTAGGCTACGTCTAGAATTAAGATCCAGCGCTTGAGCATGCAGCTCACGCTGGAGCTGCGCCACCGAGCTCCCTGATGACTCAAGCAACTTCCTCTGACGACCTACAAGTCATCTTTCATCTTTGGGGAGACGTTTCCATCATGGAAAGATAAGATTCCAGACGAATCTTGCAAGGATTCAACTTTGAAACTCGACCCACAGTCGAGACACCTTTGTCGAAAAACTCGACCCACAGCAGGTTCTTCTCAACATCCATCGATAAGTGCAAACCATTCTTCACCGCGATAGAAAAGAGTAAAGGCCTGCTTTGGACAAATGAGTGTGAAGATGCCTTTACGAACCTAAAAGAGTACATATCCAAACCCCGCGGAGAAGATTTGTACCTATACCTGGCAGTATCAGACAGCGCAGTAAGCACGACTCTTATTCGAGAAGACTCGAGGGAGCAGAAACCTGTGTACTACATGTTAAAAGCTCTTCTCGAACCAGAGGCAAGATACCAAGAAAATGGAAAAATTCATCCTTGCACTAGTGACTGTGGCCATAAAGCTTCAACCATACTTCCAATCGTTCAGAGTAATCTACATGACAGAGTATCTGCTACAATCCATCTTGCACAACCCCGATGCATCATCCAGAGTTAGCAAGTGGGCCATTGAGTTAGGAAAACATGAAACCATTTACTGCCCCAAGACTTCAATAAAGCATAAGCACTAGAGGAAGTCGAGTTCACTTCGGCTGCACAAGATGTTACAGACTCGGACAACCTCTTCACTTTGGCAGCATAAGATGTCACAGACTCGGACGAACCCTCAATCCCCAACTAGCTCTGGCTTGCGCTCACCCATACTCACCATCTTGCTACCATATCTAATTTTGCACTCCTATCTTGCCCCAAATCTCATGCTCAATCACTCTCTTGTATGTCAAAACTTCCCTTTGCTACAGATCTCTTCACCTCGCGCCCTCTCTTCCTTAGCTATCTTAGACATTCCTTGGCGTGCTGCAGATTCATTGCTTGATGGATTTGGGATCTTAAATCGTATTGTATCCACTTGTCGACTGATTATGTGCGTGACTATGTCCCCATTTTTATATATTCACTTTTTCTTTTTCTTCTGACTTGTTTCAATAATGACGGTGTTTTTTTTTTTTAATAGCAATAGTTAGGGGTGGGTTCGGTATGGTTACCGTACCAAAACTCTCGTACCAATTACCGTACCAAATTTTTAGTTTAGCAAAATCTATTACCATTATCTTACCAAACTTTTAGTATACCGAAGTTTGGTATTGCCAAATAGTTCAGTTAGCATGATATGGCAATGGTAATTGCCACTTTGTTTTGGACAAAATCTTTTTTTTTTTTTAACCCAATTCAAGGGCAAAACATTTTTTTGTACCTTAATCTCATACATTGTAGCCCAAATTCATCTGTTAATTATTATTCAGAATTCACACATACAATAATTCAAATGAAGCATCAAGATTCATGATGAAAATTAAGCTTACAATCGAAATAGAAGTTACGAACCAAAATAAATAGAAGTTAAAGTTTCAAACCAAATGAAAATTGGAACTAAACTTCAAAAAGTAAAATCCATTGATCAATTATTCAAGTTTGAGATGTCGAAGCTTTTGGAGGAGGCATTGAACTTGTAGAAGATTGAGCTTGTGTTAAGCCTATCACTAGTACACATTAGTTCCTCTATCATTTTAGGAGTCAACGGTAGAAGTGAGGATTGCAAATATATTCTTGGCTATTTCTGAAATAATTGGGAACTATTTTTTGTTTGATTTCTACCAACTCAAGAGATCAAAGCCACCAACAACAATGCTAATATAAGGAGCGGTGAAGTACTTATCAACTTCATCGGATATCTCCAAAAGGTGTTGCTCCCTCCTTTCTTGTATAAGCTCCTTCATCATTTCAATTTTGTTCTCATCACCCCCACGAGCTTGAATTATGAACTCCACATTTAGTTCCACATCTTCCAGAGAAGCCCCAGTGGTAGTAAAAGAACCCATCCTAAACTCATTATACAAATCAAGCAATCATTTTTTAATCTCCTAAACTCATCATACAAATCAAGCAATGGAATATTATAAATATGTGTTAATATAATTATATATTATATAATCTATAAATTATATATTATATTTATATTTTTGGTACAGTATGGTACAATACTGTACCATTACCAATTGGCACAAAATCGGTATGGCACGGTTGGCAATTCGGTTGGCACGACAATTTGGCAAAAAAATCTACCCCTACTTATTACAATAAATAAAGGCACAAGGTCTGAAGAATAACGCACATAAATTCTTAAAATAGGTCACAACATGTTATCATCACGATTTTGACGCTGCACTAAAGAGAAGTTGTCCATCTTTAATCAGGGGACATTCTGTTTCAATAATTATTGTTATGATGAAACTTTTTTATTTTATTGAATTCATATACTTTTATTGATATTTTTAATTTTTTTTAATTTTTTTTGTGTTGAACATGGTACAACACTTTGAAAATGGAAATCCAAAATTGAAGGAAGAACTCCTACAAATTCCTTCACAATATTCATCATCGCAATCCAGGTTCTTTTAAAACACGGGTCTTGATTGTCGATATTTTTTTAGCCTGATTGCATGAACCATTACATAATGCATGAACTTGGCTTTTCACGTTACGAATTATAGATTTTGCTTAAGTTGTGTTTTCTTTTATTCATAGCATAAATTGTATATTACGTAAATTTTTTTTTTTTTTTAACAACTAATATTATCTACACTAAGGGGTAAAGGAGTAGGCTAAGCTTCACAATGGGCTATCAATAATGTGGTTCAAATTCAGCTTTGGCAAGAATCAGACCTAAGACCTTTTACTTACAAGTGAAGAGGAATACCACTAGACCGTGAAACTATGTGGTGGTATACTATGTAAATTATGTAAATTGAATATGTGTGGATAAGCACAAAAAAAAAAAAAAAAAAAAAAGGAGTTGTGATGGGCCTTGCAACATGAAAAATTTAGGATAGGTCTTGACCTAAAATCCAGCGCTTGAGCATGCAGCTCACGCTGGAGTTGCAACACCGAGCTCCCTGATGACTCATGCAACTTCCTCTGACGACCTGCAAGTCATCTTTCATCTTCGAGGAAACGTTTCCATCATGGAACGATAAGATTCCAGACGAATCTTGCAAGGATTCGAACTTTGAAACTTGACCCACAGTCGAGACACCTTTGTCGAAAAACTCGACCCACAACAGGTTCTCCTCAAGATCCACTGATCAGTGCAAACCATTCTTCACGGCGACAGAAAAGAGTAAAGGCCTGCTTTGGACGGATAAGTGTGAAGATGCCTTTACGAAGCTAAAAGAGTACCTATCCAAACCCCCGTTACCATCAAAATTGGAAGATGGAAAAGATTTGTACCTAATCCTGTCAGTATCAGACTGCGCAGTAAGCACGGCTCCTATTCGAGAAGACTTGAGGGAGCAGAAACCTGTGTTCTACATGTCAAAAGCTCTTCTCGAACCAGAGACAGGATACCAAGAAAATGGAAAAATTCATACTTGCACTGTTGACTGTGACCATAAAGCTTCGACCATACTCCCAATCGTTCAGAGTAATCTACATGACGGAGTACCTGCTACAATCCATCTTGCACAATCCCGATGCATCATCCAGAGTTAGCAAGTGGGCCATTGAGTTAGGACAACATGAAACCATTTACTGCCCCAAGACTTCGATCAAAGCACAAGCACTAGAGGAAGTCGAGTTCACTTTGGCTGCACAAGATGTTACAGACTCGGACAATCTCCTCACTTTGGCAGCACAAGATGTCACAGACTCGAACGAACCCTCCATCCCCAACTAGCTCTGGCTTGCGCTCACCCATATTCACCATCCTGCTACCATATCTAATTTTGCACTCTTATCTTGCCCCAAATCTCATGCTCAATCACTCTCTTGTTATATGCGTGACTATGTCCCCATTTTTATATAATCACTTTTTCTGTTTCTTCTGACTTGTTTCAACGATGACGGTGTTTTTTTTTTTACAGCAATAGTGGCAACGACGACATTTGTGTCGGTGTACGGTTTGATGTTAGAGCTTCATGTATTTTGGACTTCAAACTTGGTTTTGAATTGGTATATCTTTCTTTTTCTTATTTGTATTTGGGCCCTTTTAAGTTGTTAAATGAAAATGAGTTTATGTATAGAGACAAAAACTTTCACTATATATCAAGGAATTGCACTAGTTTTTAAACATGTTAAGGAGAGACAAAAACATAAAAAGCTTAGTCCAAAAACATGGAAACAATTTTTTAAAATACCAACTATACCCCTAAGGCTTTAAAGCCCTTAATAGAACACATCCCTCACAACTTAAACAAAATTAATATGTGACATAAGCTCGACCCATCCTTGACTATTTCTACAGAATCAATTTTGAAACTATAAATAGAATTAGTTTGTATGCTTTATTACTAGAATCAATTCAACTTATCCTCGACCATTTTTGCAGAATCAATTCAATCAGTCATCGATCATTTTTGCAGAATCAGTTCAATCCGCCCTCGACCGTTTTTGTAGAATCAGTTCAACCTATCATCGACCATTTTTGCATAATCAGTTCAACCCGTTTTCAAGCATTTTTTGCATAATTAGTTTTGAATACATGCAGAATCAATTTTGTATACTTTTTTAGTAGTATCAGTTTGTATATTTTTAATAGAATTAGTTTATAACAACATAATATTGACATGATTTAGAGAGGGAACAATGTTAGGGAAAGGGTTCATTTCTTCCTGTTGTGACTCTATCAAACCTAAGATACATGGAGAACAATTTCTATGGACCAAGCTTACCGCGATGTAGCGTTTTGGTTAATAATTTCATGTCATATGGAGAAAAACTTATATATGACATGATATTTTGGCCCAAGACCCTACAATGACAGTAAACTGTCCCATGTAAGTCATTCTCTTTAATATGAACCATAATCTTAATACGTCATGAGAAAAAGAAAAGGGCCAAATTATAGTTTTAGTCCTTGTAGTTTGGTAAAATTTGACTTTAGGTCATATAGTTTCAATTGTCGTAATTTAACTATTGCAATTCAAGAACAATGGCTTGTTTCCTTGAATTTTTTGCCCAATTAAAATAGTACCGTGAATGCAATGTGGGAGATGTCGTACAATTCCATAAACTCCATCTTCCACTTACGTCCTGAATCCTGGTTCCATAAAAAGAAAAATCTTTGATGAATCCAAGCCCCTTTTACTTAAATTTCAACATGTAGTAAACTTCCAGACTAAAATTGTGGCAATTAAAATTACAGGCCAGAGTGGAACTTTATCTCTACTACAAACAAACATCAAAACCGCAACACTTGCCGTTTATGACTTGGAGAATGGGATGGTAAGCTGGGTAGAGGCCGTAGATTCATAAGTTCATTCATTCATTTGAATAATCAAATTGAATAATTAAATGAAACCAATATTTTTTGAAGAGAGAAGGAGAGAGAAGGGAGCAACATATGAAGAGATAGAAGTGCGAAAAGGACTTTTCCACAAGAAGGGGTAATTTTGTAACTTACACTTCAGAGAAAAAAAAAGAGTCAATGATGTCATCTTTTACATGTATTAGTTTTTGCCTCTTATTGAAATGTTTAAAAAGTGTTGTCTCAATATACAAGTAAGTATTAATTATTAAAAGTAAACCCTATTGTAATTACTTCTAATGAAATGCGTTTTTATTAAAAAAATGTATGTGCCAATAATTACAAAGTTAAATAAAACAATATGAACTGTTTTTGTGCTCCTCAAATTTTCATTTCCCTCCCCACATTGCATTGTTTACAAATTCAAAGGTGAGACCAAAAACTAAAAACGAAAAAAAAAAAAAAGGAAAAAAAGAAAAGAAAGAAAAGAAAGAAAGAACAGACAAAAAAATTAAATAAAATATGTATCCTCAAACTATACTTCTGATTTCAATTTGGTCACCCTCTCCATGAGATTAGTCATTGTGATGGAAAATGCATCCTCAAACATTTCAAATTTTGCATGTGAATCCCCATACACCAAACCCGGCAACAACTCATACACTATAAACCTCCTCATATCATCTCTCTTCTCCTTTGAAATCTTCTTCAGCGTATCAACCACATTCACCTTCATCCCCCTCACTTCCTCTTGGTCCACAAACACAGAATACTTTTCATGATCCTCTGGCAAATGCCACGGATACTGGTAATAAGCGGTAAAGGGATCGAAAAGCACGGGAATGCAGCCCGAAATCAACGAGTCAAATAAGGATTTTCTAGTAGGGCTGTCCCCTGGAGGCTGCAGGCAGAACTCAGACTCCATGAAGAGCTCAATGACTGGCTCTGGCTGATCACATCCGCCCAAACTACAGTCAACAAACCGGCATTGGTTTCCATTTTCGGAAGATGAACTGCACTGTTTGATTAATATAGACCTTATGCTCTCAGCTTGACCAGGCCTTGCTGCACCAGCAAAGCTCACTAACTGTTTTCGGTGTGAGCTTATGATCTTCCATTGCCATGCCATGATGTCATCGTCTGAGCTTGGATGGAAGTATGTTGGGTGTGGAATTCCTATGTCATTTGGCTGCCATGGCTGCCTCTCAATCAAAAGCTTGACGGGGTTTTTCATTTGCTCAATCTCCAAGAATCTAGTTCCCCAAGAGTGGTCCTTTCTCCGAAAATCCCAAGAAATTTTTCCCAACACAATGACATGATCCTTGCCAGAATTCTTAGTCCATGACCTTTGCTTCCGAAGCCATGTTATGAGCTCCAAACTCAACGTGTCTTTCACGTCGCTGGAGACGTTCTTGAAATGCCATCTTAGAATATCCAAACCGCCATAAAATGGAATGTAGAAAAGCTTGGCTTCATCCTCATTGTAAACCCTGCAAGCATGCTTCATAACCCTCTGATGAAAAATTGGCTCCAATGAGTGCTGATGTGTTTGGTACCAACCATTTCCAAATTTTGGAATCGGTTCTCCCATGGCTTCATTTTTTAAGTACTTGCAGAAGTCCATCCATGTAACCATGTCTCTGCACTGACCAATCAAGTCAAAATTAAACTTGGATGGCAAGTTATACACATATACTCCCCTCCCTTCGCACCCGGCTTGCTTCTTATCCGAATTCCATGATCTGTGCAGTCGCATCTGTTCTTCAACTTCCTTCTTTGCGTTCACAACTTCCTCCTCTCGGTCTTTGTTCTCGCCATTCCTCATAATTATTTGATCAGACTCAGCTCCGATAACTTCAGCGGTCTCTCTCACCTTCTTGCCGTTGACAGTCGGTTGAGAAGGACTAGTGGAACCATTGCCGTGGTACAAAGGAAGCGATAAGGGAAGAGGGATGTTTGAACTCTTGTCAAGAGTGTGGAGGTAAATGGAACTTTGATTGATGACAGGAATTGGGATTTCAAACTTGGGTTGGGTTTTACTAGCAGAAAGGCAATAATGGTCATTGAGCTTCCGGGAGGAAACACAAACGTGGACAACGTTGCCGGAGATAATGGTGGTGGAGGAAGACCAGAGGTAGATAAGAAAGAGAAAGAAAACTGCAGCCGGGGCTCGATAGATGAATTTGAACAGAAAAATGAAACAGCTACAGGATTCTTTCGGGGGTGGTTGCTTGGGGACTTTGGGTTTTCTTTTCGCCATGGAAGCACCGACCATTTTTAGAAAGCTTGATGTGTGCACATTGCCCTGCCTCTGGTTTTAAGTTCTTGCGAGGGAAAGGTTGGCTTGTGTTCTTTCAATAATTTTGATGATGGAAGCACGTTTGAGAAGTAGCTTCTGATTTGATTGCACGTTGGAATGCAATGATTCGTTATCTAATACTTAATTCTTTGTATCAGTCATTGTTTTTCCTAATTAAATAAAATATTAAGGTTTGCATTTGACTATAAATCTCAATGATTATATTGCAAGAAAAGTTTAGGAGATGACCTAATGACAGATCTACATGCATGCATAGGGAAACAAACTGTGATGTCAACGTATAAAGATGTAAATTCGCTATTATATACATCTTAATTCTTCTTGTTTACATTTTTATTTTACTCTTTTATATAGGTTTTTACATTCTATTTATGTTTTGTAGGTTGTAACAAGTAAAGAGTGGAAAAAGAGCTAAAAAGAAAGTATTGAGACTAAAAAGGGTTTGCAATTCCATGTCATCAGCACAGCCTCTGCAGATTAGTCGAGTTCGTGGATTAAACTGTACAAACTCGAGAAGAACAAAGAGATGTGCCATATATTCTTGGAAATCTATGGATGTCTATTTTCAGTAGAATTTTATGGTTCGTGAATATCATTTTTCTAAAGGGAGTTATGGCAGCTTTAGTACATGAAGGTCGGGCTATACCTGAATACAAAGTTTTGTACAAATGTGTATCAACGGGGCAGATTAAAGGAGGTTAAAATAGGGTATTCAAGCCTTGGGCTGTGACAAATGAAGGGGGGGGGGGTTATCCTGATCAGTGCAGCAGCAAGGCAGCGTGCAAAAACAGATTAGAAAAAAATAAAATAAAGGAAGGTAGCAGCAGCCACCAAAACAGAGAAGGAACAACCCATGGCATAAGGGAGAAAGAGGAAGGACCAGAGCACTATTTAATTCGTCATCAAAGAGTTTCTTCTTTTCTTTTTTGTTTTTGATACAATTTTGTTACAAGACAATTGGTTGATACTTTAATGGTTAATTTCTATTTTAATTCCAATCTTATTGAGTTATTTTTATGTTTGATCACCATTGAATAACTTTATGATTGAGTTCGTTATATAGGTAAATTTGGATGATCAAGTGATAGGATTTTTACCACATGCAAAAGTAGGGTTAAAATCACTGAAAATACTTGCAAGAATATAAGGTAATTGTAGTATAATTGCTCATGCAAGGTTGTTGTCGCCAAAGATTGTTTGACTAATTCATAATTAAATCAACTCTTAATTAACCATTAAAACAGATTTTTATCAAAGATTTGAGATTTTTGAGTTTGAAAATATTGATTTAACAATTTAAAGAAACCTAGAAGTTAGAAAATAAAGGCAGCAAACAGAAAAACGCTTTTTAATTAAAACAATTTAGGGAAAGACTAGGATTTAGCCGTCACCGTTACGATTCTATGCAATTCTATCAATTACTTATGAATTTCCACAACCATGCTTTGAAGGTTAGGTTTTCCTAACACATATTTTCCTTGTGATGTTCAAGCGAAAACGTATATCTAACATGCAATCCGTCTGTGATGTTCAGATCAAATATAAACATGCAAGACTCATTAAACTTCGTGAAAGCCCTTTGAAAAACCATGCAATCCTTAAGAGCGTGTTGTTCGCCTTAAGTGAACTTACAATTACTAATCACAAGAAGCTCTCCTCAATTTCAGGGTGATGTTCCAACAGAAATTGCATCAAATAACTTGTCTAAATACCCTAATAGTGATCAATCATTAAAATATATAGATAGTTTTAATCGCGGTGATTAATAATTCAAAGCAAGCATGCATCCATTCATAAGCAAATTAATAAAATTAAATATTCATGCTAAGGTTCATGGCCTAACCCTAGCAAAAGGAATTAGTTACGCATAGTCATAATTGAAATCATAGAAAATATTTTTAAGATTAAAAGGAATGAAAACACCTTAAAGTACAAAATCTCCAAGAACCCTAGCAATCACTCTCTGTCTCCAAAAGGTCATAAAAGAAAGCCCCTAAAACTAAGAACGGCCAAGCAATATAATTACTGAGCCATCCACAAACCCTAAAACATAGGTATCTTATTCCAACTAGGAAAGTAAATAATAAAATAAAATACTTAGAAAATAAAGTCCTAATTAAACTAGGAAAAACTGCAAGGGAACTGTCTAGCCACGTTGTAGTCTCAGAAATCCTCCAAATCCGGCCCATAATAGCTTGTTTTGAAGATCGGGATGTTTTGAACACATCTTCGAAAGGCCACGAACCCATCCGAGGTCATCTTGTACTCCAAAAATGCAAATCAATCCCAAAACGTCATTATTCCAGCACTGCGCATTGCTTCTTTATTTTATCGCCAGAAAATAACCGCTTGGTGGAAAAATCTGATATTTTGATACGATCAAGCCAAGTGACTCACGAACGCCTTCCAACTAGAATTACTCCAAAATTCGTCCATTTGATTATGTTTTGCTCCAGACGAAGTCGAAAGTCCTAAATTAGAAATACAATTCAAAGTATCAAAATTCTTCCAAAATATTAACCAAAATATACTAAGAATAGGGTTAAATATATAATATAAAATCCGCTCATCACCAAGTCTTGTGGCTATGCTAAATAACAAGAGAACTAGTTATGGTTCTTGGAATTAACTAGCATGAATAACTGGAATAGACGAATTCACGTGTTTGTCAATTTCCATTGTATTATGCTTTCTCGAAGTGTAACTTAATAGATACCATGCTAAATACTTCGAGAACGAAAAGAGTTAAGAATAGACACCCATACCTAATTTGTTTTTGGGAAATCAACAACTTAAAGAGTAGATACCATGCCTTTAGGTTGACAAACGTGAAACATCTAACTTGTGTATCGATTGCTTAGGCAAAAAAGATTCCTAGCCGTTCAAACATCTTTCAAAACCCTTATTGCCATTTACTTTTATTTATATTGCATTTTTATACTTTTAATTCAAGACAACTCAAACTATTTTGTTAAACCTTTATGTGCATATTGATAGCTTTTGTAAAAGAATTAATTTAAATTGTTTTAGGAATCATAATCTAGATACATATTAGTGCAATCCTCGTGGGAATGATCTACTTGCTTTCTATACTATGTGTCTAGTATTGTGCACTTGCGAGTTTAAAACGTGTAATTAGTAGCTTAAAATTTAAGTCGCTAATTTCATAATAGACTAACAACCACAGTGAACTCAACTCATTCAGAGATGTGATTTACAATGTAATCAAAAATAATATTAGCATGTGGTATAAAGAAGATGTACTGTACTTATTGAACACAAACTTTATAAAGGCAGAACTAACGATCATGGTGAATTCAGTTATTTCAAAGATGTGATTTACAAAGTGATCGAAAAATTATATTATCCTGAGTTTTTAGCAGACAAATAATAGAGAATTCAAGAATTTTCTTGAATTTTTTTTTACTTATTCATGTTCCTACATCATCCCACTAGCGGCCCAAAGGAAGCAAGAAACAGGAAGAAGAACAACAATGTCAACAAATATTAAGTTAGTAAAATGATCCCAGCAGCAAGAAACATTTGAGCTTTAGTTTACAACATACTGTTGGTCCTTGAAGGCAGCCTGCGGAAGAAGTTGATGGGTGCCGATGGTAGCCTATGGCGAAACCTCGGATGCTTCATCATAAAGAACCCGGCCAATGCCGCCACTACCTGGAACGGTGTAACGTGCATCACCAAGGCAGCTATGAGGCAGAATGTGACAAAAAGTGCTGAAGCGCGTGGATCGCGCCAGCTTAACAATGCCTGAAACCGTTCCCCTTGGGTAGCTATATCACCAACAACAGTCTGAATTCTACCAACTACGCTCCTTACGCGATCTTACCTTAGGAGATAATGCTTTGAATTGTGATATATTCTTCTCAATATTACATATCAATTAGGGATCCCACCAAAAATACAAAAGTCAACACTCCCCCCTCAAGTTGATGCATATATGTCGCTCATGCCCAACTTGTGTAAGAAACTTGAAAACTTGTGACTTGAAACAACTTTTGTGAGGATATCTGCCAACTGATCTTCTGTTCTTATTGCCGGTACTTCAATAAATTTTCCTTCCAATTTTTCTTTGATGAAGAACCGGTCAACTTCAACATGCTTTGTTCTATCATGTTGTACTGGATTATGTGCAATATCACGGGAAACTTTATTATCACAAAATAATTTCATGGGCTTATCATGTTGTATACCCAAATCGCGTAGAAGAAGCTTAAGCCACAAAATTTCACAAATCCCCAAAGCCATACCTCTGTATTTGACTTCTGCATTGGAACGGGCAACCACATTTTGTTTCTTACTTCTCCATGTGACCAAGTTACCCCTAACAAATGTAAAGTAACTTGATGTTGAGTGCCTATTGTTAATCGAACCTGCCCAGTTTGCATCAATATAACCTTCAACACTAAGGTGATTATTCCTTTTAAACAAAATTTATTTGCCTAAACTTCCCTTCAAATATCGCAATATTCTCATCACGGCATTCATATGTTGTTCTCTAGGATCATGCATGTATTGACTCACTACGCTCAAGGCATACGCAAGGTCCAGTCTTGTGTGTGCCAAATACATCAAACGACCTACTAACCTTTGGTATCTTCCTTTGTCAAATGGTACTTGATTAGGATTAACACTAAGCTTCAATCCTTCTTCTAATGGTGTAGCTACTGGATGACAAGCTGACATGCCAGTTTCATGCAACAAATCAAAAATATATTTCATCTTAGATAAGAAAATTCTAGAACTGCTTCTTGATACCTCAATCCCTAAAAAATATTTCAGGGATCCAAGGTCCTTCATTTCAAATTCTGTAGACAGGTATCTTTGCCAGGCCACAAGTTCTTCTGGATCATAACCTGTTACCAACATATTGTCTACATACACAATAAGTGCAGTAAGCTTCCCATTCTGTCTTTTCTGGAACAAAGTATGATCAGAGTTACTTTGTCTGTAACCAAATGCTTTCATAGATTTTGTGAATCTTCCAAACCATGCTCGAGGGGACTGCTTCAAGCCATACAAGGATTTCTTCAACTTGCACATTTTTCTTTTGTATTTATCTGGAGCTTTACATCTAGGTGGAAGGTCTATATAAATCTCTTCTGTCAAATCTCTATGCAAGAAGACATTCTTCACATCGAACTGTTGTAAAGGCCAATCAAGATTTGCAGCCAAGGACAACAAAACACGAATTGTGTTGATCTTAGCCATATGAGCAAATGTATCTATATAGTCAATTCCATATTTTTTTTAATGTATCCTTTTGCTACCAGTCTTGCCTTAAAGCGATCCACTGTCTCATCAACTTTATACTTCACAGTATATACCCATTTATATCCC
The DNA here is from genome assembly GCF_041283825.1 of Pyrus communis. Classification (NCBI taxonomy): domain Eukaryota; kingdom Viridiplantae; phylum Streptophyta; class Magnoliopsida; order Rosales; family Rosaceae; genus Pyrus; species Pyrus communis. The sequence continues at coordinate 12,034,332 of NC_142578.1, forward strand.
ACAAGTTTCTTATCAGTTGTCAAGTCTGTGATATCCCAGGTAGCATTTTTCTTCAAAGACTTCAACTCTTCATTTATTGCTGTTTGCCAATGTGGATCAACTAAAACCTCCTGCACACTATTAGGAATAGATACAGTAAATAATTGATACACAAATGACTTATTTGATTCTGACAGGTGACTAGTAGACACATAATTAGTTAATAGGTATAACACATTGGATTCAGGGTTGAGCTTATTCATTGGATACCTAGTTTTGCATTTAGGGTTAGCTTCATAAGTAGGTTTAGGAATACCTCGGTTTACATGGTAAGGGAGGTGATGTAGCGGTGGTGCATCCGGGATTGGAGGCGATTGGTTATGGTTATTAGGGCTCAAGGGCGACGAGATTGATTATGAGGTAGTTGGCGACACAAGGTTGTCCGCTGGTGAGGAAACTGGCAATGAGCTGTCAGGTGGAGAGGAATGCTGTGAGTTATCTGGTGCAGTCAACTCGTTACTTTGAAAGTTTTCAACATTGTTTCCATGTGAATGATCACCACTTGTCTCCAAGACATTACCACTTGCTTCTAATTCATTCACATTATTATTTTCTTGTGAATGATCACCACTTATTTCCAAGACATCACCACTTAAATCTAAAACATTCACACTATCTGTCTCTGAAATAGGATAATAAAGAGTTTGAACTTCTATTTGATTATCCCCCTGAAGTGAAGACTCGGGATTAGCAAAGTACATATTATTCTCATGAAAGGCAACATCCATAGTAACAAACAACTTTTTCGTCGGAGGGTGATAACAAGGATATCCTTTTTGATTTGAGGCATACCCCACAAACATACACCGTAAGGCCTGAGGTTCAAGCTTACTCCTCTGCTGTTTATGGAGATGAATGAAAGGTCACACAACCAAACACATAAGGTGGAAGATTGGGGACCGCATGAGCATTAACGTGTGAAGAGAGAGCCTGAAGTGGTGTTTGAAAATCAACGAATCGGGATGGAACACGATTAATGAGATATGCAGCTGAGGTGAAGGCTTCTCCCTAATAGGATAATGGGAGACGAGCCTTAAGCAAAGAAGCATGAACAACCTCCAAAAGTTGACGGTTCTTGCGTTCTGCAATCCTATTTTACTACGGAGTATATGGGCATGTGGTTCGATGAACAATGCCATTATGATCAAGAAAGGCATGAAGGTTAGAGTTAACATATTACGGCCATTATCACTCCTGAGAACCTGTATGTGTGACTTATATTGTACTTGTACCATTTTGTAAAACTGTTGAAACAAAGAAGGAACTTCACTTTTGGACTTCATTAAACAGACCCAAGTCATATGTGTGTAATAATCAATAAAATTAACGAACCAATGAGCACCACCAAACGTAGTAGTTTTAGATGGCTCCCAAACATCAGAATGAATTATCATAAATGGAATAAAACTTTTATTCATACTCGACGGAAATGAAGTACGATGACTTTTAGCCATTTCACAAACATCACATTTAAAGCTAAAAACATCATGCTTAACAAATAGGCTAGGAAACAACCTTCGTAAATAGTCGAAAGAAGCATGTCCAAGTCGATGATGTCACAACTAAACGTCTGAAACCTTATCCCTCTCCTCATGTGATCTTTCCACGACAAGAGCTTGAGTCAAATTTCGAGAACTGTTCGATGTTAGCTCTAAGTAGTAGAGTTTTCCCCTCCTAATACCATAACCAATCGTCTTGCGAGTCCGAATATCCTTAAAAACACAAAAGAAATGCCAAAAAATAACAAGGCAATGTAGGACGACAGTTATTTGAGCAACATATAATAAATTATAGTTAAGGGAAGGAACAACAAGTACGGAGTCAAGATTCAGGGTATCAGAGAGGGACACATTACCTTCCCTAATAATAAGGACAATATTACCATTGGTAACACTAACTATAGTATTGGTTGATGGTTTTAACGTTTGTACCTATCTAGAATCACAAGTCATATATTCAGTAGCACTAGAATCAATTGTCCATGTACTATGCGGAAACTTTTAAAGCCTTACCATTATTACCTGTATGGTCAGAATCTACCTTAGCTTTGACAACCAATGCACGCGACTTGAACCTGTCACGATTGGTCCCATAAGTTTGGCCTACCATTAGTCTGGGTGCAACGTGAGTAACTGATTAATAAAGCCCAAGCCCAAAAAAACCACACCCAAGCTTGGCTGCAATCTGGATGGCCGAAGAAGGAAAAAAAAAAGCCTAATAATCAACCAATTCTTTTCTCTCCCGTGGACTTTTGATTCCCCTTTTCTTTTCCTTTTTTTCCTTTTTTTTTCCCTCTATTTATCTTCTTCATTTCTTTAAACAGCAGCAGTGGTGTGGGTGATTCAAGCCTTCACACAGAGAAGACATCAATGACAATAGCAGCAGTTTTCAAAGCGAGTTGTAGCAACGGTGATGGTGGGTTCTTTGGGGTTGACAGAAGTCAGTCAGACAAGATGATTTGAGGCAGGTACAGATCAAATCTCAGGGTTACAGTCGGGTAAGTCGAATCTGGTATAGGAACGACAAATTCGTACTGAGTTCAGGGATTCTGGGCATGATGGGATAGCAGTTGCGGTGGCGTCGTGGTCTAATGTGAAATTAGGTTGGGTTGTAGTGATACGGGGCAGCAAGTCTGGTTTGTCACACAACGAAGTGAATCGATTGGGTAGATTCGGGTCAACAATGACAGCGTCACTTGCTGTTCGTTTCGAATTCAGAGGGGGTAGCAACAACAACAGTCGCTCATTGATTGAGGGATAGCAACGACTATAATCGCTCACTAATCAAGGAAGGCAAACCAAACACGGCTGAGCCGTGATAGTGCTATCCAGCTAGGGTTTCTTTTTTGTTTTTTTTTCTTTTTCAAACTGGCTCTGGTGCCAAGAAGAGAATGCTTTGAATTTTGGACTTAGGTTATTAACGAGGGTTCTTGTTCGGACCCATTTATGACCATACTTTGCCACACAGTATGTATCTGATGTGCCATTTTCATTGCGCATTTTCATTGGGTGAAGCCCTGATGCATTCAAGATTCCGAGCTCTAGTACCCTAATTGATGGCCTCTAAAGCTGCTTTGCAGTAGGGCTTGAATCACTGCTGTAATGAGTTGACTCATCAAGAACATGATAACCTCAATCAAGACAAACTCGAAGAAGAAGGCGACTTGAGAACTTGTCCCTTTTCAATTGATCTATATCGACAACAATTGGCTTTTCTAGATTAAACCATAAGGAAGGGTCATACGATCATCATCATGCCTATCTACTACATTTAGTGGTAATATGACTCTCCGAATAATTTCATCTCTTCCAGGGTTTACATGATCCTCAACCAAAATGATAAGATGATCTTCAAAGGGTTCGGAAGTGACAAACAAAAGATCTTCATTCCAAAAAGGGTTTAGATTTCGAGCCTGAAGTGTCTTTGTTTTCAAAACCTGGTTTCCAAGCTATATATACCTTGACATATGACTCCGGGAAACGATTATTCTCTGCTACAAAAAGGTCTTGTGCCTCGATCAAATTATTATGCACATACCACAACCTTAGTGCATCATAGACCTTCGAACGTATTGATGTGGAGGCAACTGGTGTGCTATCAACAGGAGTAGCTGCATAAAAAATGCCATGCATCAGAAAAGGCCTCATCTGCTTGCATTCCAATTCAGACTGCGAGCATCAGCTCATTCTTAATCTTTTCTCCTTTCTAGCAAGTACCATTCGGGAGCTAGAGGACCATCTGGTGGGACACTCATCGGCACCTCATTGATGTCGAATCTTACAAGCCCCACCAAATCATCTTTAATTAGATTGTTTTCCTTAATCACAACTTCTAATACATATGCTTGCATTCGATCTTTTGAGAAGGCAAAAAACTGATTTCATACAGGATTTTGCTGCTTCTCAAAGTGCTTTGTAATCCCTCTGTAGTTTCCAATTTTGACTTCAACAAACAGATCAAGACTCCTTGTGACATCCATAGCAGGAAGCTCGCGAGCCTTGACAACCCTTACATATAGAAAATACATGCGTTCCACGAGGTCATAGGTGTTTGTAGTCTTGTCTCCGTGAATAACGTGGCCACAAACAACTCTTCCACCTCCAAGGTAAGGGCTAGTCTCTTTTAGTGCAAAATCAACCGGTTGTGATGATGCAACAGAGTGCATGTGAACCAGCTTTGTAGGCTGCGGTTGTTCCTGTTTCATTTTATTAGCTTCATACTTGGGCACATAATGCTCATCCGGTGCAAAAGAAGCATGATTCTGTTGTTGTTAGTCATGACTTGAATGAGGAAGACGATGAAAGCTGTGTCTTGTTCCAGCTCTCTCATTTCGCAAAGCGTTCATGACAGGATTTGAAATTGCTTCGGTGTGTCCATGAGCTGTGCTTGGATATGCATTTGCGAGGGATTCGGCACTAGGGACTGGACTGTAAGACTTGATTGACGGATCATCAGTAACATACACCTTGAGGCCAAGCTTTCCTCTTACATGTGAAAAGATGCTGCGCTTTTCCAAGGGGTAATGCAAGACAACATCATCGGAATAGGGGACAAATGAGTTCCCGGTGAGGCTAATCTTTCCAAGGAAGGACCTGGAGTAGGTAGCTTTGACATTATTGTTGACATAGACCTCCAGTGTAAGATAATGCAGGTTTGAAAGATCAGAAATGTTGAAATAGAAGCTCTCATTCCAAACGGGGTTTAGATCCTTTTCTTTGATAGTGGTGCGGAACCTCTGGCCGTCAAAGTAAAGCTCGGCAAAGGCATTGGATGAACCTTCCCTGTCTTTAGGCAAAAGATTGTGCGCGCTATCCATATCTACCCCGAGCTTAAGATTGTTCATCACAGTAAGAGAACAAAATCGAAAATAACTACAGGTACCTACAGAGAACAATATAAGTTTAGACACTGATATAGATGTGTAATTGCAAGCACTGCACGAATAAATTTAAGAAACCGAGATGCAAATAATCAAGATTTCGGAACTAAAGTGCTTAACTTGTACAAAGGTAGAATCAATGGCAAAAAATTAAGCAAAAATACGACTGACAGAGTGTAGAACATCTTGTTTTAACTTCTGCATATTTTACTGGACTAAAAATTTTAATTACTGCCAGAAAGATTAAGCTAAAACGATTTAATCAAATCCCAAAACTATTTGTTGGCTATTTAAATCTGCTAAATTGCAACAAAAAGGGGGACTTAAATTAAACAAGTCATATGGATTGGATTGGGAAAGCAAACAAAGTCAGCAACTTTTTATTAGAGCATGTGCAGTAGGATTTTAAACCCAAATTAAATAAACAAATTCAGAACAAAAAATAAAGCAACCCTAATGAGATCCAAAAAGCTCGCTTAATACACACAAGCTTTTCGCTGAATATCGACCACTTAAAAAAGAGGTATTTGTTGGTTTGTCTATGAACTCGTACATAGATGTCAATTTCCTCTTAAATTTTAATTTTAGCCAATTTTTCCCTTGAACTTTTATAATTAATCAAAATTAAACAAACCATGAACAAACCAACACATATTCCCTTATAAAGTGTCAGGAACCAAACAGGGAGAATAGGCTAAAATTAAATTAAGTTCAGGAGGGAAACTGACAGCTCTATACAAGTTCAGGAGACAAATTGACAAATATGTCCTTCAAAAATGTCAAGAGAGTATAAAAAGTTATCAAGAAAATGCTGGAAATGTAACAATATAATATAAGTCCAGATAATTAAATATTTGCAAGACGTGAGGTATATGGTTCAACTATTTTCCTTCCCTTTCTCAGGAACCAAACGGAATCCACTGAGAAAACCCATAATATTTCTTAGAGAGTTGTAAAGTCCTCATTTTTCTTACACACCGAAGCAGAACAGTAAAATATAGAATTAAGGGGCCTAAAACTGAAAATGCAGGTAAAACTTTCTGACTTAATTTCTCAACACACGCACTTTGACAAACCAAAATAAAAATACATAAAAAAATTACAAGCAGAGAAGCAAAAGTAGAATTTAACAAAGCTAGAAGCTTTTTAATACCAACATATAATATTAAAGAGTGGAAACTTTCAGAGTTTGTACCTTGATTATGTAACCTTCTTTGGAGCTAAATACAGCTGCTTTCAGATTTTGGCCATTTTCTTTCCAAAGTTCTGAGAGAGGAAGAGGATGACAATGCGGCAAGGTTTGAGAGATTTAGAAAGAGAGAGAGAGAGAGAGATGAAAATAACGTGGGATTTGCTTTAGTTAGGAGGGAGTGATATAAAAAAAAATAGGTTAAAGTACAAAAAAACTACCTTAACTATTGATGTCACGACACTTTCATACTTCATCTTTTTAAAATGACAATGTTATACCCCATCTTACGAATTTGTGCCAATGTCATAACTCCGTCAGTTTTTCTGTTAATTTTTCTGTTAAGTGCAGACGTGGCTAGATACTGGGGCCACTCACTAATCCAATTGGATTCAAATATAATTAAATATATTTTTTAATAATTAAAAATTAAAGAATTAAAAATAATTTTTTTTTAATATAAAATTGTGGATCCACCCTCTCTCTCCTCTCTCTCTGGAAACCCACCTGCATCCCCTAAACCCTCCCACCCTTCCCACGCATCCCCCCCAACCTTCCTCCCCCTCACCCTTTCTTCCCCCCGCTCCCATCTTCTATACGCAACCTCTCCCTCCAAAAACTCTCCCATCTAGAGCCCTTCGACCTCTCCGTCTCCTACCTCTACTTCGCCACTTTCCCGCCCCACCGCCCCTCCCTCTCAATCACCTGTCTCGCCGTCAACCACAACCTTTTCTACGCCGTATCGGGCCGTGAGAAATGCCTCTGGATCTTCGCTGCGTCGAGTCGGTCAAGGCGCATGAGGACGCTATGAATGCGTTAGCAGTGTCGAAATACGGGACGTTGTACACCGGGTTAACGAATTGTTGGATCTGGGTGTGGTCCAAACTGTTCGGGGAAGATGGAGAAGACGGGAGCGGGGTGAGATCTAGGTTGGGTGGTTCTAGTTTTGAGTTTGGAGCAGGGTGGGATCTGGGTTGGGTGGTTCTGGTTTTGAGTTTGGGGAAGACGGGAAGTGAGGGGAAGAAAGGGTGAGGGGGATGAAGGTTGGGGGGGGATGGGTGGGAAGGGTTTGAGGGATGCAGGTGGGTGTCCACATAGAGAGAGAAAAGAGAGGCGAGAGAGAGAGAGGGTGGTGGAGGAAGGTTGGGGGGGACGGGTGGGAAGGGGATGGGGAGGGGGGTCGGGTGGGAAGGGGTTTTAGGGATGGAGAGAAGAGAGAGAGGCGAGAGAGATGGGGGAGAGAGAGATTTAATATAATTTTTTTTAATTTTTAATTATTAAAAAATATATTTAATTATATTTTAATCCAGTTGGATTAGTGAGTGGTCCCCATATCTAACCACGTCAGCATTTAACAAAAAAATTGACAGAAAAACTGACAGAGGTATGACATTGACACAAATTCGTAAGATGAGGTATGACATTGTCATTTGAAAAAGATGAGGTATAAAAGTGTCGTGACACCAATAGTTGAGATAGTTTTTTGTACTTTACCCAAAAAAATATAAATATTGTGTGTTTCTATAGAGTGGCGAGTGAGAGAAAAAAATGTGGGTGTTGTTACTTGTCTTTCTCTTCCAGTTCGCAACTCCTTTTGTCCGTATTATTTTCTTCGTCTTCTCAATTTGGTGTTTCTCATTCGTTTCTAAGAGTAGCTCTAGCGTGTGCTGAAGCCAGAGAAACAGGCCCATGAACAGTGGTAGAGAGCCCGAGCTAGCAAGCCTAGCGTGTGCTGGCGAAGGAGCCCGAAGGCATCGTGACGCACGATTGACGTCGCCCAAACATCAGCCCCTTTTTTATTTTTTTCTATCAGGCGAGTGGACCTCAAGCGCGTGTATGCGCGCATCGGCCGACAGGATTTCCGTAACTAGGGCTTGCGACGCACTGAGACAATGTTACCGTTGGGAAGCCACGTGGCTTCCCTGAGTCCGTTGGATTTCAACCGCAACAATTTGTGGACCGTTAGATTTCCAACGGTAATAATAATTTAAAAACCTTATTTGATTTCAACCGTTAGATCTAAGATCAACGGTCCACGTTATTCACCTTTATAAATTAAAAAAAATAGTTTAAAAATCAGAAATCTTACTATTATGCCACGTGGCACAATCTGGAGTGTTGGAATTCAAATTTTTTTAATCCAACGACATAGATTAATTAGGTGAATAAAAATTTAAAAAAAATGTAAAAAATTAATAAAAATCAGAAAAAAAAAATTTGAAATTTAAAAAAAAAAAAAAAAAAATTGATTTTACTTTTCTATAAATATCTTCTCATTATCTTCTACCTTACACCACAATTTCATATTTTCTCAACTACTTTCAACCACATTCCTATCTTTCTCTCAAAGTTTCAATCCAATTTTTTTCCAACAAAATGACTACTGATGCAGGTACGAATTGGACGCTTATTGAAGATGTTGCGTTGTGTACTAGTTAGGTTGAAGTTACTCATGATCCAATTACGGGTAATGAGATGCAATTGCGAGAAATGTGGAGTCTTATTCATACCAATTTTCTTGAGAAAAATTGTGGGAAAAGAACCAAAGAATCGATGTCTAGTCATTGGAAATTACTTAGCCAATCGTTTACTACGTGGAGAGACGCCTTGGCACAAGCTAGTGGTAATCTTCGAAGTAGGGAAAATTTAGCGGATCGGGTAACAATATATTATTTATTTGTTTATGCTATACCCAAATTTACATTATAATTATTTGTTTGTATTATTTATTTGTTAGCTACTTTGATTATAATTATTTGTTTGTATTATTTATTTGTTAGCTACTTTGATTATAATTATTTGTTCGTATTATTTATTTGTTACCTACTTTCATTATAATTATTTCTTTGTATTATTTATTTGTTACCTAGTTTCATTGCTGATTGATTTCTTCTCCCACATTGTGTAGGAACTTTAAGCACAAGCTTGGTATAATGCCAAAACCAAAAGTAAAAACAAATCATTCAACCGGTGGGAATGTTGGAATATTGTCAAAGATTGTTCTAAATTCAAAGTTATGCCTGTTGGTCCCGAAGTTTTCATGAACAACACCTCTTTACACTCTACGCCCAATCATTCCTCCCATGTTCATGAAGACGACGCATAAGAATTGCCTGAAACGCTGACCCCTGAACAAGCGTCGAGGTCGACCCGTTATCCAATTAGGCCTCAAGGTAAGAAGGTTTCAAAGAGAAAAGGGAGTGCTTCCAAGAATAATTATGCAAAGTATATGGAAGAACTTGCTTGCCAAGGTGAATTGAGTTTGGCGTGAGAAATGGTTAAATTTGAGGCTGATAAGGCTAAAGAGGAGGCAAAAGCTGCAGCTATTGAGAGAGAATTTGAAGCTAATGAGAGAGAAAGAGGGCTACTTAGGCAAGAAAGGGAACAAGTTAGAGAAAAAAGAATGGCTCAACGAGATCGTGACATTATGAACACACCTTTTGAAGGGAAGTCTCCAAATTCTAAATATTTTTGGAACTTGGAAAAAGCGGACTTGGTGCGAAGGAGGCGTGCAAGAGAAGCGAAAGCTAGAGGAGATGGTCCTAGCACGACAAGAGAAGATTATCCTAGCACCACAAATTGGGTAAGTGATGATGAAAAGAGTACTTTTTGTAATCGGAGCCCATAATTTTCCAATCACTTCGGGTTGTAATTTATTATTTATTGAATAGAGTACTTTATGTTGTTTCCAATTTATTGAATTTAGTACTTTATTTAAAGTGAGAGCAAATTTATTTAATTTGGTAGTTTATTTATACTAAGAGAATCTTTATTCAAATGACATAAAACACACCAAATAAAATTACATAAACATACCAAATAATAAAAAACTCACTAAATGAACTAAAAAAAGCACACCAAATAAAACTAAAAAAACACACCAAATAAAATTACATAAACATACCAAATAATAAAAAACACACCAAATAAAATTAAATAAACACACCAAATAAAAACAAACACATTAAATGAACTTAAGTATCTTGAGCTTGTTTCAATTCCCACTGGTGCTTTATCAAGTCAATTTCCGGGCATTGTGCATATATGGCCTTTGAAGTGCAGTATATCGTTGAATGACCCCTTCATTGTAACGTTCATCCCTTTTTAATGGCTCGTGTTGCACGAGTTCTTCGGTGGCATCATGAGCACAATATATTTGTGTTCTGGAATTGTTCATCGTGTCTGGCTCATATTCATCAACGACATCATAATCGTACTCATCTTCCACAATCATGTTGTGAAGAATGATGCATGACATCATGATGGATCGAAGAGACTCTACATCAAACATTATGGCAGCACCCCTGACAATCGCCCATCGAGCTTAAAGGATACCAAAACAACGCTCCACATCTTTCCTACACCTCTCTTGACAGCTTGCAAAGTGTTTTTCCTTTGCACTTCGCGGATGTGGCACTGTTTTGACAAATGATGACCACCTTGGGTAAATGTCGTCTGCTAAGTAGTATGGCCCGTCGTACATATGTCTGTTGATCCAGTACATGACTTTTGGTGTCTTTCCTTGCAGAATATCGTTGAACACTGGGATTGGACAAGGACATTGAGGTCATTTTAAGCTCCCAGAACCCCAATAAAGGCGTGCCAAATCCATGTATCAAAAGATGCCACCGCCTCCAAAATGTTACTTTTTGCTCATTTTCTATCCTCGTAAGCGCCTTGCCATGCACTTGGACAGTTTTTCCAGGTCCAATGCATACAGTTGATGCTTCCAATCATTCCAGGAAAACCTCGCATCTTGCCCTTCTTTAGAAGCCTTTGCAAGGCCATGTCAGGAGGTTTCCAGAGGTAGTCTGCGATGTAGATAGATTCGATTACTCCACAAAACCTCATCAGGGATTCAAGAATGGTTGATTTCCCCATCCTCGCTATCTCATCCACTTGGTTTGCAGATGCTCCATATGCAAGCATCTGCAAGGCATCAATAATTTTTTGCTCAGGAAGAAGACCCATAGCACCAAAAGCATCCTTATTTTGCACAAAGTAAGAATCATGGTTGCAAACAACAATCATGATTTTGTTGAACAAATGTTGTTCCATTCTATAACGACGTCTAAAGTACGTATCAGGGAATGCACTATTGCGGACAAAATAATCGTCCAAGAGTTTCGTACCTCGTCGTTGCCTGCTTCTATCAAGGTTTGCGGAACGGTTGGGCCTGCAGATCTGACCCATAGATTAGATGATCCGACGGGAATGTGAGGTTCTGGCCATTCTTGCTTCGTCATCTTTCCTTCTACGTTCCTCATCATCTTCCATCTCATTTTGGGCCACCTCGCAATTGAATATTCTTTCTGATTGGTTAAACAATTCTTCCTCTTACTGATTGATTTCCCACATCATCTTTGAGGAAGAAGAAGACATTGTAAGAAGGAAGCATAAACTATGACTAGTGATACAAATTTTGATTTTGGTGAAGAAGGAAGCAGAAACTATAAATAATGATAAAGATCTTGAGAGAAATTGGTGTGAGATTTGTGAGGATGGATGGTGAATTATATGGAGGATTAAAAAAGGATTAGGTTGTACATAATGCCACGTGGCATGCTATCATTCGTTAAAAATCTAATTGAAATCTATCCTCAAAGATTGTAAACAGACTATGACATGTGGCGTGACGTGATTGGTTAATAATCTTATCGGAAATCCATCACCAATAATTGTCTTTTCGGATAATGACACGTGGCGCAACGAGAACGATTAAAAATCTTATCCGAAATTACAAATAAAATTATTTTGTATTATTTTATAAATAAATAAATAGTAATTTTTTATTGCTAATTGCCAGGGCTATTCAGTGTAAGGGTGGAGATGCAAAAAACGGTTACTGTTCATTAAGGGCAGTTACTGTTCACTGGGTGGATAGCATAGTGGATAGCCTTAAGGGGCCTCCACCACGCTGGAACTGCTCTAAAGTCATTTCCAATCAAAAGAGCCAAATGTAGTCTTGTTTAAAATTATAGTCATACAAAAATTATATTTAAAGGAACAGTGTCAGGTAATATTCATTACATCTCCAACCGAACGGGCTTAATCTAGTCCCCTCAATAATTTATTAGTTTTAAGTTTATACTTTAAATTCATTGGTTAATTTAATTAAACTACTGTTAGATGTTTCAAATCTAGCCGTTAAATTTGAATTAATTATTGCAACTGAGGAGTTGAGCCCCAATGGGGTCTATGAAATTATAGTCTAACCATCGGTTGGAGATGAACTTTTACACAAATCAGGCCTTTTTTTTTTGTTTCTTCACTTTTAAACCTTTAGCCTTCTCTATTGGAGATGGCTTAAAAGGAAATGCTTCTAGCTAACGGTTACTTTTTCAAGTTTCATTTCAAATGTGTCCACTTATCTTACTCAAGTAATTAATGATGTAATGACTAAATTATAAGGATAAAATCATGTAAGGAGAGAATATTGGTAGACAAAATAAGAGAACTAATTGATGAAATAGGTGCCAAAGGAGATTAGCACATGGGAGATTCAAATAGGCAATAATTAAAGTCAATCAACTCGAAAAGGCATGAACATTTCAAAGTGGTTTGATTTCACGGTCATCATATCCCATGATTAAGGTGGCCGTGGAAGGAAGAGTTTTCAAAGAGGCAAGACTTATCGACCAAACAGATGGTCGATCTAGAACTAATGTTTATACTATTGTTGATCTTAAAAATTACAATACCTGCTTAGCGCACAGACTGAACAACTATGAGCTAACTATGTCCTTCTTATGAATGCGGGCCTGCTAACTCGATTTCGAACTCGGTCGGTGACTAGAATAGATGAGGTGGTGGTGATGTCGAGTGCTCTGCTGACTTCAGCACTTGAGTGAATACGGTAGAGGAAGGAACACGTCTCGGCCTTAGGTTCTAAAACCTAGAGATAAGGTTACTATATCACTACAAAGTTGAATAATTGGTTTGACTTTCAATGTGCCGAACACGAGATAGCCTGGTAACACCTCACTTCGTCGAGAAGGTAACGAGATGACCTCTATAGGTGAGACTTAGATACTCTTCGTATGCCAAGACATGGATAAATAACCAACTGAGCAAAAACAATGTTGTTTAATTATCCAAACTAAAGGTGTTATTGGTTCACCTGGTTCTACAACTTCAATGCTGCTTAGTTATAAGATGTCGCCAGGTGTCAACATAGTTCAGCTTGGACAGGAGGGTTATGATAGTTAATTTATTGCTCAGAGATGTGAGAGTGAAGGTTTTCACGTAAAGTGTTTTTGAGTTATTTGTTGAGTTGAAGGGGCTTTCCATGTTGTAGATCCTCTTCTATTTTTAGGCATGGCTTCCATGATAAACAAGCTTGCCAAGACAAAGTCCTGTTGGGATTATGTTTGCTCGGCATCTACTTGAATATTCCCTTTTATCTCTTTAATTCCCTTCTTAACCAAGACTTCATCTTCATCTAGTCTTAGCCTTTTTTACTCCAACTATGATTATGAATTGACCCCATTATGCGATTAATTCATTCTTATCTGATCAAGCATGAATTCTGATCCTTGGGATAATTCGCATTTAATACTCTCACATTTCTACTTCTACGAGGACTCGGTCGAACCAATCCTTTCTTTGGCTAAAAATCCACTGGCCTGAGGGATCTTTATTGAGTCACGGACTATACATTTTCAACTCGGTTTAGCCCATTCTCAGTCCAAGCTTTTATTTTAGGTTCAAATATTGCCACGTCGTTTCTGAAACCCTCAGCCATGGACACTTGGCCTAAAGGTTTTTAAATAGTAAATATTCTCCAAATTGCCACTATCTTGCATTATATGCCTCGATCCTAGTTTACACGCCAACTTTGCCTTGACTGACACACTTCTCCTTACTTCTGCCACATGTCAGATTCTTATACCGTCTCTCCATATTATGTAACAATTAAGCCACATCGACATGTTGTGTTGAATTTTTTTATAAAGAGAGAAAGATATAACGAAAAGTGAGAGAAGAGGGGAGGGGAAGGGATTTAGAAGGGAGAGAATCTTACTTCCTAGTAACTAAGTTACTAAAAGCTCTGACTTCCATGTAGATGCAAGCCGACCGGCCTACCTAGTGTGAAGACTGAGCACACACTTTAAGGACACCCATTAAATATTGTGCATCTACAACCTCATGGATAATGCTTGTGTACTCATTAGAGAGTACTTACCTTTTGGTTTTATCCAATGATATTTTAAGACATGTTTTATTATTTTAAAAAATAATTAACATGTTATTTATTTCTTCTTGAGCTTTAAAATAAGGGAACACGTGACATGTTTTGATTGGGCCAAATCATAAAGTGAGTACATAGAATGCGTGATCTTCCTTTTTCATGGATGATTTAATTTGTTAGATTTATGATTGTTAAGTATCCATCAATTACGTAAGATAACAACACTGCAAATTCTAATAAAGAATGCATTTGTACACGCATATATACATATTTGCTTCTTCAACCAAACCACTACCCAAATTACTAAAACTCGAGTCCTACACGCACGCACACAACAGAATTAAAAAGCTCCTTATTGATCACTCAATACTTATTCCGCGTACCTCAAAGTTGTCCAGAACCTTTGGCTTCTTATAATTCTTCAACAGCAGAGAGCAGCAAACAACACTGACAGAAGAAGCTGCCATTGCAGCTCCAGCAATCCATGGTGGTAAACGAAATCCAGTAGGTGGGAAAAGGGCTCCTGCAGCTATTGGAATGCCAAGAACGTTATATCCCAAAGCCCAGATGTAGTTCAAACGGATACGGGTGAAGGTTTTCCTGGAAAGGTGAATCGCAGTTATCACATCTTCCAAGTTGCTCTTCACTAGAACAATGTCAGCTGCCTCAATGGCAATGTCTGTTCCTGCACCAATTGCCATTCCTACATCTGCTGCCACAAGTGCTGGTGAGTCATTGATTCCGTCTCCCACCATTGCCACAGTGTAGCCTGAAGCCTGTGAACGATGAAATTATGTGTATGCGGTGCGCATGAAGTGAAGAACTTACTCTTGTAGTTTGTAACATATTAACGAAGTTACATCATATGTACCTGCAAGTCCTTCACTTTCTCTGCTTTCTGATCGGGTTTGGCTTCTGCTATAACGGTCTGAATTCCAACTTCCTTAGCGATAGAATTTGCAGTTCCCCAGTTGTCACCTGTCACCATTATGCTTCGAACTTTCATAGACTTGAGTATGGAAATTACTTCTCGAGCACTTGGTTTCAGTGGATCAGATATGGACAGAACTCCAGCCACTTGTCCATCCATAGCTATTAAAATTCCAGTTTGAGCGAGTCCTTCCGCTTCTGCAAGTATCTCTTCTGCATCAATTGGAACCGCAATGCTGTGCTCCACTATCAAGCTCTTGTTGCCAACAATTATCTCCTTGTTCCTAACAATGGCCTTCACCCCATGGCCAGTAATGGATTCAAAGTGTTTTGCTCCTGGCCAAGCAGGATTCTCTTCGTCTTCTCTGAACTTTTTGGCATACTCAACAATGGCCTTTGCCAACGGGTGTTCGCTATTCACCTGATATGTATAAATCATATACATAATAATAACGTTTTAAATCAATGGGGCTAATAATGAAAATACTGAGCATATGTGTTTCAAATCTTTAAACCTACCTCAGCTGCAGCAACAAGTTCATAGAATTCTTGAAGCACCATATTTTTCATAAGTCGCGTGTTGACAACCACTGGCTTTCCAACTGTTAGAGTCCCCGTCTTGTCGAACACAATGCAGTTCACCTAAAACATCATTAATCAGATATATAGAAGAAAATATGAAAATTCTGATGGACACCTCAGGGTAAGACTAAGGAAGAATATAGTTAGACTTCATCAACTGATTTAAGGAAAATCAAACTATTTTTCGGTCCATAACTTTGTAAACAAAATAAGAACGTACCTAAATTGTTAAAATTTGAAATGAAACTACACTATTCGTAGACTTCGCTTAACATGTGAAATTGCATAATTTATTGTTTTTATACTGTCCCAAGGCAGAAAAATAAGAACATATCAATCTACAAGAAGGATGCTGCTTTCTAACCTTATGTGCACTTTCTAATGCTTGGCCTCCTTTGATCAATACACCTTGAAATGCGCCTACTCCAGTTCCAACCATGACAGCTGTGGGAGTTGCTAGGCCTAAAGCACAAGGGCATGCTATAACCATGACAGAAATTCCAAACTGGAGAGAAAGCTCAAAGCTATCCATGGAAGATGGTATCCAAGATTCAGGGTAGCTGTGGTATTTTCCAGCCAAAAACCAGGAAAGCCA
The DNA here is from genome assembly GCF_041283825.1 of Pyrus communis. Taxonomy (NCBI): domain Eukaryota; kingdom Viridiplantae; phylum Streptophyta; class Magnoliopsida; order Rosales; family Rosaceae; genus Pyrus; species Pyrus communis. Next base: position 12,050,737 of record NC_142578.1, read on the forward strand.
GGTCAAGAACGAAAGTAGGATCACCTGCAAATTAGAGCCACATCTTAAGAAAAAGCCTCCGGTATCCTTTCAATTAAACCAAAAGAAATCCATAAAGAAGTTAAGTGATCAATCATGTTATAATTATAACCAGTGGCACAAAGTATTTGGAAATGCGGTCAGCAAACTTCTGTACAGGAGCTTTGGCCATCTGAGCTGACTCAACCAGCCGTACAATCTGGGAAAGGGAACTTTCTGAACCAACTCTAGTTGCCTTGATATGTAGGACACCATTCTCATTCAAAGTACCTCCAATGACTGAGTCGCCCTTTCTTTTTGCGACTGGTCGTGCTTCTCCTGTTATCATACTCTCATTAACATGGCTTTGCCCCCATGTAACATAACCATCTGAGGCTACTTTCGCCCCTGGAATAATTTTAAGTATGTCATTCTTTTGTATCAACCTACTATCAATTTCCTGTTCATTTATCACATTTCCTTCTTCATCTAGTGTCAACAATGCCGCTGTTTCAGGTGCCAAGTCCATCAATTTGGCAATGGCATCAGATGTCTTCCCCTTAGTTAATACCTCTAGGTACTTTCCAAGGAGAATGAATGAAATAAGTATGACACTAGTCTCGAAGAAATCAGTCCCCATAAAATCTGGAGAGGTAGCAGCTCTCACTACCGAGTAGACCGAATAAAAATAGGCTGCATTTGTTCCTAATGCGATTAGCACATCCATATTGGCAGAACCATGGCGCAGTGATTTGTATGCCCCAGTATAGAACCTCTGCCCTATAATGAATTGCACCGGGGTGGCCAGAATCCATCTCATGAGCTCCCCAATCATGAGATTATTCACAATTTTAGTTTCTAGGCCATGCTTAATTCCAGGAATATACATGAAGACCATGGAGGTTAAAAACACCGGAATAGTGAAAACCAAACTCCACAGAAAGACTCTAAAATACTGCTTAATTTCCTCCTTTCTATGACTATCTCTTCCTGCTTCACCTCCTGGAAAAATCCTTGCTTTGAAACACCTGGACCCGGTTGTTTCAATCACATGAATGAAACTTCTTGGCCCTGTCATATATGATTTGTAATAAAGAGATATTTTCTTGATTTCAGAATCAAAGTCTACAGATTGCACACCAGGGAGTGCTTGAAGAGACTGTTCAAGTATCCTCATTGAACGATCGGTCCTTACACCATCAACTTCAAGCTCTATCCGGCTCATGTGTTCCCCTGCAGTAATGAGTATGCCTTCGAATCCAGTGTCTTCAATGGTTTGCAACAGCTGGTTGTAGCTCACAATCTTTGGATCATAGTGAACATCTGCTTCTTTAGTTGCTAAGGCAACTTGGGCTTTTTGTACACCATCAATTGCCTGTAAAGCTGATTCAACAGTGGTCGAGCAAGAAGTGCAAGTCATTCCCTTTATCCGAATTCTACATATCAATATGGACTTCTCATTTCCCTCATCATAAATCAAAGTGGCTTGGAATCCAACGTCTTCAATCGTCTCGCGAATAGTCTCCGCCTATGATAAGATATAAGACAACAGCTATAAAAAAGTCCAACTGCCAATACAGAAAAATGTTGAATAGGAAGAGTATCCAAGATAACTCTAATAATCCCAAGAAGAAGAAAATAGAGCACACTCTTAAAGAAAGCTCACAAAACAAACTAATTAGCAAAGCTTTTCTTATTTAGCTCTAAGCTTTGTTTTTCCTTGGATGATATACAATGCTTGGGGACTTGGGTATTTATAGCAAACCA